>NC_141994.1:47956834-48270308 GCF_049901715.1 Pseudonaja textilis
TAGAAGCCTAGTTCTCACAGTAAGGGCTACGTTTCATTCACGCCTGAAGCCTGTTGTTTCCTCCTTGTTTACAGCAACCCAGAACTCAGAATAGGTATCTGAAAGTTTCCAAATACTCCTGCTATTTGGATACAGGTAATCTTCAACTTATGACCACAGTTGGGAACCAAACTTTGGCTATCTAAGCAATGGGATTGTTAAGTGACTGACATCCAGTTTTACAATATTTTTTGCCATAGTTGTTAAGTGAATCACACAGTCATTAAACAAATTTGGCTTCCTCCACTGACTTTGCTTTTGAGAAGCTGGCAGGGAAGGTCACAAAACATGTGAAACAAATGCTACAACCACTGTAAATAGATGCTGGTTGTCAAGTGCCCAAATTTTGATCACATAACTGAGGAGACAATGTGATGACCATAGGTGTGAGGATAGTTGTAAATCACTTTTTTCAGCAACATTATAACTTTGATCATTAAATGAATGGTCATAAGTCAAGGACTATCTGTGTATGGCCATCCCTATGGCAGTGTAATGAAGTCAGTATGCCTTGTTCTTCTCATTTGCAATTCATGATTATTTTAGATTTCAATAACTGAAGTTCTCTGGGCATTACAACACTATTTGAAATAATAAGTATTTCTGATATTTTTTTAAAAAAAACTGAAGCAATAAAATAGAACATAAAATTGCATAGTAAATATAAAATTTATCACTCCACAGTAAATTAAGACCTTAAAATCAAATTGAACATCCACCAATAGATATGCCTGTAGGTATGTTTTGGTGCATATTACAACAAGACATATTATGTCTTCGAGAAAAAATGAGAATCGGTGTTATGTAAAGGATTAGCAGGAACAAAGATCTATCTGAACCTATGATTTAGCAATACCAAACCAGATAAAATGACAGTATGAATACCACCCCAGCATAACTATCAACACGCTCTAGATGGGACTTCCCTTGAAGAGCATCTAAAAGCTCCAGTTGTGCAAAATGCAGCGGCTTGCATGGTTTTGTGCAGACCCCGGTATGCACATGTGTCACATCTCCTGTGGGAACTGCATCGGTTGCCAATTTGCTTCCGGGTGCAATTCAAGGTGCTGCTTGTCACCTTTAAAGTCCTTCATGGCTTGGGACCAGGTTATCTGAGGGACCGCCTCTTGCCGGTCACATCTACACGACCCATCAGAGCGGGGAGGCAGGGAATGTTGCGGTTTCATCAAAATGGGCTGAAAGTAGTTTTTCAGGATGTGTTATAACTTTGAATGGTTGCTAAGCAACCGTAGTAAGTCAAGGACTATCTCTAGAGCTATATCTCTGATACTCTGCAGAATTCTGCAGTCGCTAAGATAATTGCTCTTTCTCTCTTACCAGGTATCCATTGGCCATTCTCAAACCTCAGACTCTGTCCTGTAAGTGTCATAACAGGAGTTCCATATTCTAAGCCCAGCTCAATTTCACGGGTAGATCTGTCCAGCTGTAAAACAGAAAAATCACTTCAGTATTTTCCCAATATTTTACTTAATTTCTATTTATTTTCTTAGCATAAGGCAAACCTGTACAAAATATGTCAAATCCATTTATTCTACAGCATAAAAAGTATATATTTTATTGAAATATGCATGGGAAGTTGTTTAGCATCCTCACACTGATGCATCATTTTAGGGAAATATGGATGCAATTCTATTGCTTTAGTGTCCAGTCATTGCAAAATATGTTGGATTCCCACCATCAAGATTAGGAAACCTCCAATATGAAATTTCTTTTTCAACCTCTTCTGAAACCAGTTCCTCTCCTGAGAAATGTAAGCCATAAAAAGTTCAAAATAAAAACAATAATGAGATGGACTAAGCTGATGCTAAGATGTAAACCCCACTTTCTTCTCTACTATGTTACAAAACAGAATAAAAATTTCATTAGAGCTCAAGAACTGCTTTAAATCTCTTCTTTTGCACACAACACAAGAAAACTTTTTATTATTTTTATTAATACAGTTCTTTCCTCAAAGGGAGATAGACAACCAAATACATTTTACTTTCAAAATAGAAATATTATGTGGTTTACTGGTGTAGCCAACAATTTTGAGTTTTTATATTCAGCTTACGGTTGGTTATTTATTGTTAAAAGAATATTTTATCATTTAAATAAAAGTGGGTAAAGGGGTATAACATCACAAGAAGAATTCAACAAGTAACAAACTGTGAATATTTTATATGCCAATGTGGCTTAAAGAGTCTCCTGTTCTGATGAAAAAGATAGCATAAGGATCTTCACTTTCTTCTAGAACTTACCGAATGGAGGTTGGAAAGTGAGGCTGATTTTCTGGGCGGAGTTTTCTTTGGACTGAATGTGTTTCCAAAAAGTGGCATCTTTCTAAATTCCTCTTATCTTTGGGGGAAAAAAAATATCCCACAAAGATTATCATTTCATTGAAAAACGCATAGATCAATCACTGCCCACAAGAGTTGCGAGGCAGAGAACTTTTGACCTCAACTGGACTATAAATTCCCTGCTACCATTGCCTATATAGTAGCCTACATGATCGCCAGAAGGTACCAGGTTCGGCCAAAAGGCAACCATAAACACTGCTTTTAACCACATGCAACATGTGAGTATATATATGTACAATAGGGGCAGCTCGGCTGAATTTCATCTGATGTATCGCTGAGTACCGACCGTCTCCTCAAGGTAGCGGGTAGCAATTTGAATGCATCTCAAGCGACCCAGCAGCCTTATTACCACCTCTGCTCCAAGCAATACCCCACTGGAGGATTTTTGGAGAACCCGATATTCCGGACCTCCTGTGCTTAGAAATGCAGAATCCAAGTTAACCCCACCTTTAAAAGAGCTCCATGACAAGGAGCGGTATTTTCTTGAAGCCGCCCCGCATCTCATACCTAGCACTTCAGACCTAATTTAGGGAACTTTCACACCATGGTCAAGATCGCCTCACATACAACAGTCCCAACCTTCGAAACCAATCTGCGCAGGCGTAGCCTTAACCGATGTTTGAAGCCTTGCAACCCGCGGTAGCCCAGGGACGATCGCGCAGGATAGCTGGGGCAGCACAAGAGGAGGGGAGATTTTTAATTGCACAATTGCGAAAATCAGCTTTGATATACATTCACGCAAACTGAACATATATAAACTAAGAGCGCGTAACTGAATCTCTTAACAGGAGTAAGAGGGACGTATGAGTAGAAGGCTTGCGAAGTTATAACCCGTATCAGAAGATACAGCCCCCTCCTCGTGTGATGGTAGCGACCCAAGCGATGTGAAAAGAGGAGTGAACAGCAGCAACCGGGATAGGATCGTACCACCGTTGTAATCCGGGGGAGGAAGAAAGAAAAATAATAATTTTGATACAGATATTTTAATGCTGTCGTTCGGAAGATGTGCTCTCAAGTAAATTACTCTCAGTTTATTATATTTTCCATTAATAGCGAAAAAGTGCTAGGCTCTCCTTTAGTCTGGTATAAAGGTAGACTAAGGGAATAGTTTCTTCCGCTGGTTGTTGTGGTAACAGAAGGACGCCAAGCTTCCGGGGGAGGGCGGTCCGTGGCCTGAGTCGAGCCTTGGTCTGTGTCAGGAAAGTGAGCTTTTTTTTATCCCCATTATAGCCGTCCCCAAACTGAACAATGGCTGGGAGTCTGGATGCGGTGTGCTGTTCCTCAGCGGACAATGCTCGACAAGTTCTAGTTCCCATGTACCGAATTAAGAGTCTCAGCCCGTCCAGTTTGCTCTTGGACAGATCTAGGCAGGGAAAGGAGCGCGGTACTTCGTTCCACTGTAGAATTCCTGCCATTGTTAGGAAGTGGGTTTTTTTTTTTAAATAATCAGTCGGAATCTACGCTCCAGTAACGGAAATCCATCCATTATTTTGAATCCTACAGTTCGGAACAGCACAGAATAGTCCTTCATTATTTCCAATGTGACCTTTTTATTTAGCATGCCCAGATGTAAGGCAATGGACTTCATTTCCACTGTGATTTAACAGATAAGAGATAATCAGAGTTGGAAGGGACCTTGTAGGTCATCTAGTCCTGGGGTCTCCAACCTTGGCAATTTTAATCCTGGCTTTGCTGGCTGGGGAATTCTGGGAGTTGATGTCCTCCAGGCTTAAAGTTGCCAACGTTGGAGACCCCTGATCTAGTCCAACCCCCTGCCCAAGCAGGAGACCTACACCATTTCTGACAAATGGCAGTCCAATCTCTTCTTGAAAGCCTCAAGTGATGGCGCTCCCACAACTTCCAAGGGCAAGCTGTTCCATTGGTTGATTGTTCTCACTGTCAGAAAGTTTCTCCTTATGTCCAGGTTGAATCTCTCCTTGTTCAGTTTCCATCCGTTATTCCTTGTCTGGCTACAGGTGCTTTAGAAAATAGCTTGACCCCTTCCTCTCTCTGGCAGCCCCTCAAATATTGGAAGACCGCTATCATGTCTCCCCTGGTCCTTCTCTTCACTAGACTAGCCAAGCCCAGTTCCTGTAACCATTCTTCATATATTTTAGTCTCCAGTCCCCTAATCATCCTGGTTTCTCTTCTCTGTACTTTTTCTAGAGTCTCAACATCTTTTTTATAATGTGAACAAAACTGGATGCAGAACTCTAGGTGTGGTCTTACTAAGGCTTTATAGAGTGGTATTAGCACCTCCCTTGATCTTGATTGTCTCCCTCTGTTAATGCAATTTAGGATTGCATTAGCTTTTTTGGTGGCTGCTGCACACTGCTGGCTCATATTGAGCTGGTTGTCCACTAAGACTCCAAGATCCCTCTCACAGTTACTGCTGTTTATATATTTATATCATCATGTATATTTATATCATCGTGTAAATTTATATATTTTCTCCACAATGCCCTATTTTCCTATATAAATGTTTTAAATTAATAAATTCAGCTTGGAAATTGAAACCAATATAGCTAAATCCAAGTTCACTTTCTTGGAAGAGGATTATATTGGAGCCCACTTCAAAGTCCCCAATCTCTTGTCCGCCTTGCCCTACCTCCCCCTTTGCATTCATGATAGTCCCAATTCAATCTTCGCTTCCCTCCCTGATTGTTAATGCAACTGCTTGCTACTCTAGCCACTTCCCCAACTTCTGCAGATTCTTCCCAGGTGATATCACAAGGTGTCACCAAGGTCTTATTCTTGGACTCTATCCAGCCAGCTTCTAACTCCTATAAAAAATAATAATTCCATCTGCAAAATACTTCGCTGATATACCTCAGCAACCCATATTCTTTAATAGGGCCCAAGCTATTGTAAAAAGGACTTTCAACAACATGTTTTCAATACAGTTTCCTATGTAAGTGACTCCTTTTGTTTCTACATTGCAACACAAGGTGATGATAATTTGTTAACTTCAAGAATGATTGAGAATAAAGTGACTGAATAAAAGTGTGTTTCAAGTGAAAATATGCTTTCCTTCCCCTTTTTAATGTTGTTTTCTGCAGGATGGATTTAATACATACTAAAGCATTTTTAAGCCCCCTAAGTGGGTTCTTGATTTTGCCATCCTCAACCCAAGAAGAGAGAAGCAAAACCTTGAGTTGCAATTTGGATGACCTTCCACGCTGTATCCTTTTTCCTTTTTTTCACTAATTACAAACAACATGAAGTTTGCATGAAAATATTTCTCTATATACACATGTATATTTCCATTTAGCAGAAAGATGCTTTTGTGATACAAATTGTTATTGGACCAAGTCCCCGCTCAATTTATTTTAGAAGAAATTTGAATTGGATCTCTAAATTAAGTATTTCTTATGAAAAATGCAAATAACTGCAAACAAACAAACTAGATTCTGTTTTAATTGTGATAGATATTGATGTCTAGCCTGGTGCCTTAACCACTACACTAACCTGGCTTCCCAAATAAAACAATGCATATCACATTTAAAAAGCAATATTAAAGTAAAGGAAAAAGAGACAGAAATAACAGGAACATTTATATACTGTCTCTCTTTACAGACTTTTGAAAAAAAAAAAAACCTTAACAAAATTGTTAGTGTATGTCATTGGCAATATACAAAATGTGAATAAAAAAATATCTCAGTTAGAATTGGGACTGAGAAGATATGACAGTAGTGATGTGGTAAGTAAAGATACATTGCAGCATTTTTAACCTGTAGAATTCCAGAATGTTTTTCTGATCTAATTTTAAGCGATTTAGGAATTGTCAAATACCTTGCTTAGCCTTTTTGATGACAAGGTGAAAAACAATGGAGTTTTCTTCTTTCTAAATATAAATACACATATAGCTGAATAGGTGCAGAAAATAAAAAGCACATACCAAGCTGATGCAGCTGCATGAACAGTTTAAATAATGAAAGCTTTTCAGCTTGAAATTATGCACAAATGTACATAGCACAAAAACACAATAATAGTTATCAGTTTTGGGGAAGAGTATTGGTGATTATTAGTTGTATAATGTATTGCTATTCTTCACACCATAGTTAAATCATTCTTGTTCCACATGAATGAATTATTTATCAGGTTGAACATTGTTAGCAATATAGAGATTTGGATTTCTTTTAAGTAAATGAAAATTTATAGAGCAACTGAAAATGAAGAACATGATTCTAGGAAAGGCAAGCACTTTAAAATCCCATTACTTTTGATGGAGGAGATGCAATATTTTAACTATTCAGATAAATGGGAATTATGGAATAGATAATATTTTCTTTTACAGTTTCTCCACAAATAAGATACATTTAAAGAAAATTGTGTCAGATTATCTTTTTCTTTATTGTTATCACTGAAGGTGATTGAGGATATGATGCAGAGGAAATATGCAGGGTTGAAGGGTCCTAGAAGAGGAAGACGTATTAGCAAGCAAAAAGGTAAGCATAATGATAATATTAAATCAGTGGTCTAATTGCTTCAAACATAAGGTTTCATTACGTCATATTTAAACATATCCATTTTTGTCATTGTTAGTTAAATCAGATGTCTTACTAAACTGCTCTTCTAATAACCATAGTTAAGAATCTAGAATGTTTGAGGAAGCTGTTGTTAGATGTGTACTTTTACCCTGTTCTATTTGTTCAACATACATCTTCAAAATTTCATAAGTTCACTCCTGGAGCACGAGTATGATTGGGGATGGGGACATAGCAATGTTCCTAATTTTGTCTTGTCAGAGGATTATGAATCAGGGCTAATACCAAATTATAATAGCTGTTATTTTGTGTATAAATAAGCTCCCTTTAGCTTTAAATGCATGACAAAACAAAAACTATTGACATGGAACAAGTCTACATTTCTCTGTCTGATACATACCAATTACATTTGTATATTAAGTGAGCTTCTATTCAGGGGCTCAATAGGAGTGTTCTTTTTCTTACATTGCAGAGAAGGATCAGGCCCTGACACAGAGATACGGAAGGCTTGGTTCAGATGCAGATACTTTAAGAAATCAGAAAAAAATAGCTCAGAAAAAGGTATGATAGTGAGTGACAAATCAAAAGTCACGGTTTCTCATAAGTACCGTATATAGTATTTAGAAGCTATATTCTTCTTAATGGTTAGGAAATACACATTTTACTGTGAGATGTATGCTATGAAGAAATCATGCAGGATAGGGATCTTTATGTTTAGGGACTATTAAACTACAATTTGTAACCTATTGCATCAATTATGCTAATATTACAAAATATTTTATTATACTTGCTTGGAATTCTGGGAGCTTCTGTAGAAAACATCTATTATGTGCATCTCTCAAAAATACTATAAATGTGTCCTAATAGTATTTAGCATTTAGTAGGGTAAGCAATCTATGGCCCAAAATGTTTTCCGCTTACTACAACTTTTCAGTATAATTTCCCACCATATTTAGGCAAAATACCTACATAAGCATAGTGGGAATCCTTTAAAATAAAATTAAAGTAGTTATAAAAAACAAGAAACAAGATACTCTGAAAGTAAAGAAAAAAAATAAAAGCCTTCTCCATTTATACGCAATATTAAATAACCAATGAAACCTTAGATCATCATTTCAGAAATATTTCCTTACCAGATTCCTCAAGCCTCTAGCACTGAGTTTTTCAGCAGAGCTTCTAATGTACTTGAAAAGTGCTTAAAATTCAGAGTAAAACTGAGATATAATAAAGATGTAAAGGAATATGGAATTGAGGCAAAAGATACGCATTTAGACAAAATACTCTCAAGTCCCGAGAAAGGGATGATTTCTAAACTATATAATTATATATTAGAACATGAAATGGCTGAGAGAATCATGAAAGGACCTATGTTAGCCTGGGAAAAATTTTTTGGTCACAATATAGATCTGGATGACTGGGAAGAAATTTGACAACAAGATCTCGTACTAACTAAATCAGTGGCACATAAGGAGAATTTGTACAAAATGATGTATAGATGGCATCTGGCACCCTCTAGATTGGCCAAAATATTTCTGACAGCAAACCCATGCTGTTGGAAATGCAAAGGTAAATTTGGTACTTATTTCCATCTATGGTGGACCTGTCCTGAGACAAAGAAATATTGGTTAAAAATAAAAGAGTGGATAGAAGAAAACATAGAGTGTGGGCTGGAGTGGAAACCTGAACTGTTCTTGTTGGGAAGATTAAAGGGGAATATTATACTCCTAAAGTAAGATATCTGACCATCCACTTATTGACAGCGGCACAGATTTCATTAGCAAAATATTGGAAGAATCCAAATGTACCACCGATACATATTACTATTCAAAAAACGTATGAGTGTGCCCAGTTGGAGAGGCTCACACTCAAAATCAGTGGGAAGGAAGACACAGATTATTATAGGATATGGGACAAATGGTACAACTGGGTAGACCGTGAAGGGAAAACACGTAAATGAACCCTAGAAACAAATTATATGCAACTGTCTTTATGAAATGTACAAGAATAACAAAGGTGTGAAATATTCTTTTCTTCTATATTATTATTATTATATCTTTTTATTTACTATTCAAAAATTATGCATTTATTATTAATTAATAGATAGTTATAATCCAACAAGAAGATTATTGCAAGTTACGTAGTGAGTAAGATTTGATAGTTAATGGAAATGTGACAAATATTGGTAATGATTATCGGGACATATCAAATTCAATATCAAATGTAAAGATCAATGTGTTATGTATACATTATTGGTTTTGTATTTTTAAATTTGTATGTTTTTAATTCTTGTAAATAAACTTTATTTAAAAAAAAATTCAGAGAGGTATCCAGACATGCATCTGCCTTGAAAGAAGGTCATACTGACTTGTATAATACAATCAAATATCAGGAATTGACACAAGAAATGTTTTATAATATTTTGTATTATGTCATAAAACATTTTATGATAATTTTATAAGATTTGCCAAATTTCAGTTCTATGGGAGTCATGGGTCCCAGATTTTGGAAGGATTTTATAAGTTACCCCATACGAGGTACCTTGGTTGAAAAGATTTTGTTCTATGTTATACTGTTTCAACATAGTTAAAAGTTACAGATAATAGATTAGCCGGTTAAGCCCTTCTCGTCGACGGACTGGGGACTGCGACTGTCCGCAGCTTTGGTCCATGCTCTCGTTGGAGAGCCCCAATCATTGTGATTAGGGGCTGAAGCTGCCTCGGAGGGGTGGCGGAGTAAGGGGAAGCTGCCAAACTGGTCAAGGGGAGCCGCATCCCCGCTCCCTGGGCTAGGCAATTTTTCCCCCTGAAGATCACTGAGCGGTGGTCTAAAATGGCCACCCTGAAGAGGAGGACTTAGCTGGACTAAGATTTGTGCAGGAGAGAAGAAAGAGGTGGACAACATAAGAACTGCACAACTTGGTGCAACAATTAATTAAAAGGTACCCCAGGACGGTATTTTAAGAATTTTTATGAAAGAATAAGAAAGCGGCCGATTTTTAAAGGGAAAGGGAAAAAAGTGGAAAGATCTTTGACAGCTGAGCAGGGCTTTGAACCAGGATTGGAAGAAGCCGGAACAAAATATCCAAACAAATTGAATTAAAATACATTGCTAACAAACAGGCACAATTTAAAGCTGGACTTAGGAATTTTCAAAAAGAAGGGGGAAATATTTAAATTGAAGATTTTATTGCTTTGGAATACCAAGGTTTGGAAAGCCCCAAACAAATAAAAGTGGGGGAAAGGTGAGGACATTGTATAATGGAGAGTGCCATCTGGTGGACAAAAATTTAAGTTAAGGGAAAGTTCCTATTCCTCTATGAATCGGATCTCATACAACAAAAAGGAAATATTGAAACAATATAACAAGTACCCTAAAAAGTGAAAATTGAATTAGAACAAAAGAAAAAATATGGATTGTTGGACTGATTGGTGATTTTGCTATAAACCCAGTTCGGGAATAGTTGTTAATCCAGAAAGTTTGAAGAAGAAAAAAATTGGTGATTGGTGGATTTTAATGACTATAAGATATAAGAGTGTGTAACAATATCTCTGCGGGATCTAAAAATGGAACTTAAAAATTTGAAAGAACTACTACATGCAAGAGGTGAATCACTTGCCTCTGAGTTAAAAGGTATGGAAATGGTGATTGAAGAATATGAAGAAGAAACTCAAGAAGAAGCCATCTTAAATAGACAATCAACACAAAGAACACCACAAAGAAGAGGAAAAAGAAGGGGGGTTAAAAATGGGATATTTAAAAAAGTAATTAAAATAGGGAATATTTATAAAAATCGGAAAGACAGAAAGAAACAGCAGAAAAGTAAAGGGGGAAGAAAAATAGACTGCTCAAAAAAATAAAGGGAACACTTAAACAACACCATGTAACGCCAAGTCAATCACACTTCTGTGAAATCAAACTGTCCACTTAGGTAGCAACACTGATTGACAATCAATTTCACATGCTGTTGTGCAAAGGGAATAGACAACAGGTGGAAAGCATAGGCAGTTAGCAAGACATCCCCAATAAAGGAGTGGTTCTGCAGGTGGTGACCACAGACCATTTCTCAGTTCCTATGCTTTCTGGCTGATGGTTTGGTCACTTTTGAATGCTGGTGGTGCTTTCACTCTAGTAGTAGCATGAGACGGAGTCTACAACCCACACAAGTGTCTCAGGTAGTGCAGCTCATCTGGGATGGCACATCAATGCGAGCTGTGGCAAGATTTGCTGTGTCTGTCAGCGTAGTGTCCAGAGCATGGAGGCGCTACCAGGAGACAGGCCAGTACATCAGGAGACGTGGAGGAGGCCGTAGGAGGGCAACAACCCAGCATCAGGACCGCTACCTCCGCCTTTGTGCAAGAAAGGACAGGAGCATGCCAGAGCCCTGCAAAATGACCTCCACAGGGCCACAAATGTGCATGTGGCTGCTCAAATGGTCAGAAACAGACTCCATGAGGGTGGTATGAGGGCCCAATGTCCACAGGTGGGGGTGGTGCTTACAGCCCAACACCGTGCAGGATGTTTGGCATTTTCCAGAGAACACCAAGATTGGCAAATTCACCACTGGCACCCTGTGCTCTTCACAGATGAAAGCAGGTTCACACTGAGCACATCTGACAGACGTGACAAAGTCTGGAGACGCTGTGGAGAAGGTTCTGCTGCCTGCAACATCCTCCAGTATGACTGGTTTGCAGTGGGCCAGTAATGGTGTGGGGTGGCATTTCTTTAGGGGGCTGCACAGCCCTCCATGTGCTTGCCAGAGGTAGCCTGACTGCCATTAGGTACCGAGATGAGATCCTCAGACCCCTTGTGAGACCATATTTATTTATTTTATTTTATTTGATTTGTCAATTGTTTACAAGATAATAAGTATAAGTGTATACATAGTTATGAATACATGAAATGGGTACATATAAGAAAAATAAAAGAAAAAAAATAAAAGATATGCTGGTGCGGTTGGCCCTGGGTTCCTCCTAATGCAAGACAATGCTGGACCTCATGTGGCTGGAGTGTGTCAGCAGTTCCTGCAAGACGAAGGCATTGATGCTATGGACTGGCCCGCCCGTTCCCCAGACCTGAATCCAGTTGAGCACATCTGGGACATCATGTCTCACTCCATCCACCAACGCCATGTTGCACCACAGACTGTCCAGGAGTTGGGGGATGCTTTAGTCCAGGTGTGGGAGGAGATTCCTCAGGAGACCATCCACCACCTCATCAGGAGCACGCCCAGGTGTTGTAAGGAGGTCATACAGGCACATGGAGGCCACACACACTACTGAGCCTCATTTTGACTTGTTTTAAGGACATTACATCAAAGTTGGATCAGCCTGTAGTGTTTTTTTCCACTTTAATTTTGAGTGTAACTCCAAATCCAGACCTCCATGGGTTGCTAAATTTGATTTCCATTGATAATTTTTGTGTGGTTTTGTTGTCAGCACATTCAACTATGAAATGAACAAAGTATTTAATAGGAATATTTCATTCATTCAGATCTAGGATGTTTTATTTTTGTGTTCCCTTTATTTTTTTGAGCAGTGTATATATAGAGAGAGGGATATAAATCAGAGGGAGAAAAGATTTGGAAAAACAAAAGGGAAGAGAGGTAATGAGGAACAGGAACAGGAAAGAAAGAAATATGGGAATTGTAAAATAAAGGAAAACTTTTCTTTACCTAGAATATATCGGGACAATGGTTAATGAATTAAGAGGTGATTCCGCATTGATATGAGGGGTAATAATAATGTACTTTGCAATTACAAATTATAGAATATAGTTTATTGAGAGGAGGAGGAGCACTGATATCTATTTAGAAGATGAATGCATTTTCTTATTTTTATTGTTACAAGAAAGGTTAATGTTTATTATATATATTGAGATGATTGAAATGAATTGTGAGGAAGTCTAAAAATGAGATTAATATCAGTGACCAAGCAAAATGGATTAATTGTTTCTTTCTTTTTTTTCTTTTTTTTGATACCATAAATAAAATTTTACGGAAGTAAAGGGAGAAAATACATTGCGGAATCTGACTGAAAAGTACAATGTAAAGGAGTTTATTTTTTTAGGGATTAATTATTACTATAACTAAGTAAAATAGAAGTTTAATTGGGAATTACAGATGAGGGAATTAAGGCATACTACCACTTAGGTGACATCCCAAACTAGTTAAAGGGGAGGGGGAATTTATGTTTTGTTTTATGTGAAAAACTTGTATTAATCTAGACTTTATGAAAAGAATATGCGATGGAATTGCAAATTTGACAAGATAAAAAAATTAAAAGGGAATAAGTATGAAGATATGGAAACTATTAGTGATTTTAATGAGAAAAGAGTACTTTGGAAAAGGCAACATTTAAAAGAAACGTTAAGGCTTAAGAAATACATTTGAAATAAATTGAAATGAATTGAGAAGATGTTTAGAATGAGAGTAATACTAATGAATAGCGTTAACTTGCCTGTTCCTTTTCTTATATAAAAGTTGAGTGGTAAAATGAGAAAAGAGTACTTTGGAAAAGGCCACGCTTAAAAGAAATGTTAATGTTTAAGAAATATATTTGAAATAAATTGAAATGAATTGAGAAAATGCTTAGAATGAAAGCAATATCACTTAACAGAATTAATGTGTTTGTTTCTTTTCTTATGTAAAAGTTGAAATGGAGAAGTAATAATAGAATTAAGTTAAAAATGGGACAGAATGTTGAATGTAAAAATGAATATATAATTACTCTCATATTTTCATGTAAAAGTGGTGACTCGGAATTATGTTGTACATTGAAAAGAGCCTTTTTTTATGTTGTTTTGGAAAAACGGAATAAAACTTGTTTAAAGTAAAAGTTACAGACAATAGAGTTTTAGTAGTATACAGACATATTTATATTCGTTTTATATTATTGCCACACCCACTGAAGATTTGGCCTCACCTCTAGATGTTAAATCATTCCCCACTCTTTATAGCTTTGAACTTTCAAAAATATTGTTAAAAAAATATTGTTAAAATGTTGAAATACAAAAGGAGGCAAAGAAATGAGACAGAACAAAAGAAGCACTATATATAGATTTCAAAAAAGAAAAAGGCATAGTTAATAGATCTTCTTCTTCCTTTCCATTTGTTTCCTCAACTACAAACCATAATATGTATTTATACATTACATAGAACATTAGTGGTTGTTAATGACTTCTAATTAAGTCATACAAACCCTATTCCATATTACATTCAAAAAGTTTCTACATTCATTATCTTAATGTAGTGTATAAAATAACCCAGTATCTATATCAACCCCATAGTGTAAATAAGAGTTGTGGTTTAAGACCAAACCAGGCATGAAATGTAACACCTGGTAGATAATTATTAGAACATGTGGGTATGAATTCTGTTAGAATCACTGTGTGTGGAAGATAATCCTTACCTACCCTGACAAAATCTTTCTCCTAGCTACACTTGCTGCTAAGTCCAGAAAAGTAAGCCCTGATTGGTGTAAACGACAATTTACTTTATTTTATCTACCAGGAACCAACCTTTGTTTCAATTTTTACCATAGCAGGACATGGAATGACTTTATACAGCTTTATTTGGTACATTAATGCTGGTCTTTCCTGCTAAAGGAAGATCTAGCCTTAGTTATGAATCTCATGGTTTGAGGTTGGACAAAATATAGCTGTACAAAAATAACAATACTATTGTTATGTCTGTGGAACTGGTTGGGGTTCCTAACCAGGTCCGCTGTTTGAGTGGGAGCATCAGCAGCTCCCATTGGTTGGCTCCGTTTGACAGTCGGCTATATAAGCCGGCTGTCGAGCAGAGCCAGCCATTGTCGCCCGCTGGTCTGCAAGTTAGCAAGCAGACGCGACAACCCTTTATTCTTTGCAATAAAGCCTGTTAGTTGTACGCTCTGGTCTCACGCCTCTTCCTTACCATCGCTCTACAACACTGGCGACGAAGGTGGGATGGTCGAAGGCTAACCAGACACGTTTATTCAAAGAGCTGTAAGTCACGGAGAGTGAAGCCACGGGCGCTGTAGCCGCAGCCGCCCCACGCTCGCAAAGAGTGTGAAATTCAAACTGATACTGTTTGAGCTGATTCGCTGAAACGAGCCACAGGCGCCGCAGCCAAGGCCGCCCACGCTCACCAAGAGCGCGATTTTCAAAAAGAGCTACGCAGCCCAGAGAGACAGCCGCAGCCGCGTTCTTTTAAGAGCGCAAATTCAAATAGCGATTGAAGAAGACGAACCTGTTCTTTTCTCCACGATGAGTACTAATTCAGCATTCCCTCCATTCAAACCAAACGAGGAAACATGGGACTCCTACAAAAATCGATTCAGCCATTTTCTTGACAGAATGACCAGATGGACCCTGTTTCTGGCCGCTTACTCATTCAAGTTAGTGCATCGTCCCGGTAAGAACTTGAGCCACGCCGATGCCCTCAGTCGCTGCCCCCTGCCAGTCCCAGTCGAAGACCCAGCGCCTATCCACGCCATTTTTGAGGTCAACGAACTCAAGCTCCCAGTGACAGCCGAGGACATCGCGGCGCACTCAAAGAAGGACAAAATCATCACCCAGGTTCTGGACTGGGTGGGAAGGGGGTGGCCGGAAACTCAATGTACAACTGATTTTGTCCCCTTTAAAACCCGCCAGCAGGAACTGTCAAAGTTGCAAGGTTGTCTATTGTGGGGAACAAGAGTGGTCATCCCAGCCTCCCTTCGAGTGCCCATCCTGAAGGTACTTCACGAGGGTCATCCGTAAGAATGAAGGCCCTGGCCCGCAGCTACGTCTGGTGGCCCGGCATGGACGCTCAAATCGCCAACTGGGTAAGCTCTTGCCAGCCTTGCCAACAAACCAGGGCTGCCCCTCCAGCTGCCTCGCCCACCAGATGGGAGAGTGCAAATGCCCCTTGGTCCCGTTTGCACGTCGACCTGGCTGGGCCTGTACATGGCAGGACCTTCTTGGTGGTCGTGGATTCATACTCCAAGTGGATTGATGTAGCCTTACTTCCCACGACCACCACCCAGGCGATAGTTAAGGCCCTAACCCGTCTATTTGTCACCCATGGGCTCCCTGACACACTGGTTTCAGACAATGGCCCACAGTTCACATCGTGTGAATTCAGCATGTACACTGCTAACTTGGGCATCAGACACGTCCTTACAGCACCATTCCACCCCGCTAGCAACGGGATGGCAGAGAGAGCAGTTAGGTCAGCCAAGGAGGCACTTGCCAGGTTTGACCAGGAGGATTGGCACTCTAAACTGTCTCGTTTCCTGCTCAGCCAGCACACAACGCCCTGCACCACCACCAACAAATCTCCTGCCGAACTGCTAATGGGGAGACGCCTTAGAACCAACCTGGACAGGCTACACCCCCACTACTGTCCAGACACCCCCTTAGGGTCCGACAGTCTGGTCAGAGACTTCGCCCCACAAGAGCTGGTATACGCCAGGAACTACGCGGGGGATCCGTTGTGGGTGCCAGGACAAGTCGTGTCAGTCACAGGTCCCAGGTCCTACAGGATCCTCCTAGAGGATGGACGTTTGTGGCGGAGACACGTAGATCAACTCAGAAGGCGGCGGAAGGGCGCGACAGATACCAACCCATGCCAACCTGCCAGCGCCAACGACGCCTCACCAGTGCCTGACGTGGATCCTGCGGAACCTGGTCTTCCCTGACGAGCGAGAGGACTGGCGGGAGAACACGAGTTTCGGCCAGAGTCACCACTCCAGCCACCGAGCGACCCAGTTGACCAGCCGGACCGCGAGACTCAGCCGGGCCAACCAGAGCAGGGTTTTCATCAGCGCCACAGGACACTACGCCGGGCTAACCCACGCCCGACGACTGCTGAGGCACGCTCCAAAGACCAGGACTTGACACCGGCCGACAGTTCACCCGAACTGCGACGTTCTGGTCGCCAGCGAAGACAACCCTCGTATCTACAGGACTACCCATGTCCCCAGCTGGGGGAAAGGGGTGTTATGCCTGTGGAACTGGTTGGGGTTCCCAACCAGGTCCGCTGTTTGAGCGGGAGCACCAGCAGCTCCCATTGGTTGGCTCCATTTGACAGTCGGCTATATAAGCCGGCTGTCGAGCAGAGCCAGCCGTTGTCGCCCGCTGGTCTGCAAGTTAGCAAGCAGACGCGACAACCCTTTATTCTTTGCAATAAAGCCTGTTAGTTGTACGCTCTGGTCTCACGCCTCTTCCTTACCATCGCTCTACAACAACTATGTTCCTAATAATTAAATAAAACACAGTATTCATAATTATAATAGTAAACATTGTTATGAAAATGTATTTGGCCCATAGTCACACTCTGCACAAGCAGATTTAATCAATACGTTCTATAACGATCAGGAAGCATAAAGTAATATGTTCTGGTTTATTGTTCTATAATGGTAACTGTTACTTAGCCTCTTACAATGTCTTCTTTAATCAGATCCAAGACCTGAATCCTGCTTAATAAACCTTAGATCATCACTGCAAGAATAACTGGGGCTTAATTTGCTTGGTATAGTGAGTCCCTAGTCTGACTTATTTACTAACACATTACATTGAACTTAATATATTCTGAACAATAGTGCAACTTGATTGAAAGGTAGCCAACCACACCGGTTTTATTAGGCAGGAGGATATTCATTTTTTCCCTAAACAGATTGCTTGAGTAGAATGTATTAAAGTGTAGGCCTCCTATGTTTCTCATGTATTATACCTTCCTTTCATCCTTAGATGACCACAGAAAAGAATAAACTTGTAGAGTTGTATCATTACCCAGGATATCATGAAGAGGAACCCACACCACTGCCCAATGGAATAGAGCTAAATGAAATTTTGGAGAAAGTGATTCGTGCTCAGAGTAAAACTGCAGTTGGGAAGGTAGTTCAGACCTTCAGGTTTATGTAGCAATACTCTTATCTTCTGGGTAAAAATAATAGGGATAGATTAATGATATATTTACTTGTTTTAATGTCTATTAGCACCTGCTATTTATACGTAGCCATAATGGACAATGGTGATGATTGCACAGGTTTTTTTGTTTTCTTCCTTGCTCAGCTTCAGTATGGTAGATCTAGTTACTTTTCTAATTAACAGAGTATCTAGACATAGCCACTTGATACGAACAAAAGACTTGTCATCACTCATTGACACAGGATAAAGGTTGAAATAGGTTGTTCTTCCCTATTTCATTTTCCCTTATGTCTTATTATGATTGAAAATGTTCATAATGAAATGTTTGTCATTACATCCAGAACTGGAAATTTCAGGTCAAAGATCAGAATATAAATCAAGGATTCAAGGAACAACTTTTGTGATTTACAGATTGAGACGGAACCAGTTTTATAATGTGAATTGATTTAGTGAAGAGCATGATCTTAATTATTTTTTTTCAGGTTTTAACTGTCCTTACTTATTCAGATTAGCTCAGTTTGGAGAGCTGAGATTCAAGATAACTGGAGAGCTGAGATTCAAGATAACTGCTATGACTGCTTAACATAGTTCTGATTAGGCCCCTGAGGGAATAAATGTACCATAAAATATTCTTTCCAGTCAGTTCTGAGGATATTTTGACTAGTAGTTCCCAGCTGACCTTCTCCAGAGGTACAAACTAGCTAGTCCCATTATTGCCAGGCTTTGTCTATGCATACAGGGAAGTCGGGGAATTGCAGTTCCACACCTGTGGAGGGATCATAACACAAGAGAATACAGATCTAGACTATGCTGTTACTCTTGTTTCTTTACAGACGAAGTGGGCTGTGAAAATGCTGCATAGGTTTTTTGATGTTCCGTGCACCCGAGCTGTTTTGCTGGATAGTTTCTGGTGGCAATTCCTGCACTTGTATCATGTAAGGATAAGGGATGGTTACTGATTAGATTATTAAAGTCCATTTCTCCAATTTTTCATTTTTGGTTCACCATTTTTATATTGTTCCATTTGTTTTAAAATAGAGGTATTCCAAATGTAGCACTATCTGTATCTCTAATATGTTCTATATAATTATAAAATTATAATAACCTATTCAAAAAAAATTAATATTGGCAAAGAAAAACTATAACACTTTTTAAAAAGTCTTATAACTATTGCTTTAATTTGGATTTTTGCATTCATAGCCGCACAGGTAGTCCTTGACTTGCAACCATTCATTTATGGATGTTCAAAATTACAGTGGCACTGAAAAAGTAACTTTTGACCATTTCCCACACTTTGGACTGTTGCAGCATCCCCATGGTCATATGATCAAAATTCAGACACTCGGCAATTGGCAGTAGGGTGATCACCTTTTGCAACCTCCTGACAAGCAAAGTCAATGGGAAAGCCATATTCAGTTAAAAACCATGTTACTAACTTAACAACTGCTGTGATTCCCTTAACAACCGTGGCAAGAAAGGTCATAAAATGGAGCAAAACTCACATAATAACTGTCTTGCTTAGCAATGGGAATTTGGGGCTCAGTTGCAATTGTCAGTCGAGGACTACCTGCAGCTTACTTTTCCAACTCTCTGAGTCTGTACCACATAATATTAATTAATGTTAATGATGTTGTTAAAGCCAGTGAAGTACATATTTATGGCATTCACTAATGCATTATGTTAACAATTTTGTAGAGGAGAGAGAAAAAGTATCTGATCATACATCTCAAAAATGTGAATATTGCAACTCAAGGGCATCAAACTTACAAGATTACTACAAGGATGGTACAAGAGGAAAGAATCCGATGTCTGTCTGTCTATCACATTTTCGGAAAACCAATACAGCATATGATCCTCACTCCCTTCCCCTTCTCTTCCCCCTTCTCCGTCCCTCCCGCCTGCCTGCCTGCCTGCCTGCCTTCCAGCTTCCCCAGTGACTTTGCTTGTCAGAAAGTTGCAAAAGTGATCATATGATCCCAGGATATTGCAACTGTCAAAATATGAGTCCGTTGCCAAGAGTCTAAATTTTGATCACATGACCATGGGGATGCTGCAATGTTTGTAAGTGTGAAAAATGGTCATGTCACTTTTTTCAGTACTATTATAATTGTTGTAAATCAAGGACTACCTATACTTCTCAGAGGCAGTCCTATTTCATCTAATGATGCTTTTATCTTAAGCATCTTGTAACTAGTTTTCCTTCCTAATATTACATTGCCATGACACTGTAGTTAAATAAATATGCCTTCAATAATCCTGCAATTTATAATTCTCCCAATAGCCAAATCGAGAAATTCAGGGGCATTTGTTTCAACGCATTGCAGAAAATTATGCCCTCATTCTATTAGGCAGGGCTTCCAATCAGGAATGCATCCTCACGGTGAGTAAAGAATTTTAAGAAATTCTGGACTATAAGCAATATTAGTGTTACCTTTTTAAAATCAAATCTTAAGAGTGATATGATTTAAATTTTAGAAATACAGGAAGAAAATTTAAATGTAAGGGTTAAAACTGGAACACTACTTAATATTTCTTTTTCAATAATCAACATGGCTTTTTATTGTGTAAAATGTGTGCCATCTCTTCATTTCCAATGAATATTAATACTTTCTCCTCCTAGGAAAATTAGATAAAAATTAAGATGAACTTAATCTATGGATTTTTTTTTCATAAGTGGTCAGTATCTAGCAACAGCTTTCCTCTGTTATGGTATTTATTTCTAGGATCTGGTTTTCAAGGAATATGGAAGTTCACCTGAATGTGAAAGTTCTCTCCAGTTTTCATTAACACCAACTCAGTATCTATGTAGTCATCGACATTTTTTACTGTAATTTAATCCCTCAACAATATATACAGACATTTTGTATCCTTACCTTTGTGGCAAGCTATGGTTTTGAGGACTAAACATCATCATTTAAATAATTATGCAGTAATTTCTACTGAAAGAAATCATTGCTCAAACCTATGCACAGAAATCTTCTTAGTTTGTACCTGAGCAAAACTAGTTAAGATTCAACAGTATTCAAGGGGGGAGGGTCGGACCTCAGCCTCGTGCCCACACAGGGATTCTAGACTAAGTCCCCATTTGACTCTTCTCCCCTGGCTCCGCCAGTTACTCTCCTACAGAAGGTTAAAAGAGAAGATGATAATTTTCTGCCAATGGGGACTTGTAAAAAGGTTTTAAGGAGGTTTGATATTCTTATAACATAGATTGAGAATTAATTGGCTGAGAAATTTAAATTCTCAAATACAATTGCCATAGATTTATTTGAGATTTTCTCCCCCTCCTGCTTTGTTTGGGTTTTAGTTTTTTCCATCACTACTATGTCAAGCTGTGTATATCTGCTTCTGCTCCTGTTTCCCGAGGTCCTGGTTTAATACCTCTGAATTCAAGGCCCAGCTCTGTGATGTATTCTACGAGTGGCTGGGAGGTGAGATGCCATCATATTCTTACTCAAGGAGTGGATCTTATAGATTTTGACCAAGAATTCATATTTTTTTTTATCATGTGGTATGTCAAAACATGAAATATCACTGCCCCTCAGTTATACTTTACTCATCTAAATAGGAACCACACTTACACTTTCCAAAAATTACTTTAAATTATTGCAACAAAAATATTGATTATGGCATAGTTTTTTGTGAACTAGAGACCAAAGTATGCCATAATAATAATTCTTTAAAATGTTTTAAGATTCTTTGTTGTTTCGACTAGTTATATACCAAGAGAATTTGTCCTTGTATTTCTTAAGCACAATCTTATGTCAACTAGGTAACACAGCATGTAATATGGCATATGGAAGAATGCTGTTTATAGAGAAGACAGCATACTCCACACCTATACTGCAGTGTTTTATTAACTTCTTCTGGTATAACCCTTTAACAGTTATCCTGCAGTACATCAGGCAAAAAAATCTAAAAAAGGTTCTTCAAAATTTTTCTAATTGCTTTATTTGTAACTTGGATTTTTAACAATTCTGCCAATTCTTCTCTTTGTCTTAGCAACATATTCTTTGTCAAAATCTTAGTTTTATCTTTATTTATTTTCAGACCGGCCACCTCCCCATATGCCTCTATCTTTTCCAACAGCTTCAAAGCTGTTTCTATAGGATCTTCCAAGATAAAGACTAAATCATCTGCAAAAGCTTGTAGTTTAAATTCTTTCTTTTTAATTTTCATTCCTTTTATAGTTTTATCTTCTCTAATATTTCTATTCAACACTTCCAAAGTCAATACAAATAGCAAGGGAGAAAGAGGACAACCTTGTCTTGTGCCTTTTCTTATACTAATAGGATCTGTAAATTCTCCCTCCATCATTACCATAGCTGTTTGCTCATTGTAAATTGCTTCTATTGCCTGAATAAATCTTCTAGCAAAGCCCATCTGTTCCATTAAGAGTAACATAAATCTCCAATTCACGTTATCATATGCCTTTTGGGCATCTAAAAATATCAAAGCCATTTGCTTTTCAGGATGCGCCTCATAGTATTCCAAGGTGTCCAAAATTATTCTCATATTGTCTCTGATTTGTCGCTTTGGCAAGAACCCATTTTGGTCTGGATGAATAAAGTTGTTCAAGTACTTTTTAAGTCTTTCTGCTAATATTGAAGCAAAGATTTTATAATCTGCATTTAATAAAGAAATCGGTCTATAATTCTTGATTTGAAGTAGATCCGCCTCCTCTTTTGGAATAATTTCAAATAGAATATTTGAAATGTTAGATAATAAGGAATAATATTGAATTTATTTTTCTTTTCTCTTTTTTGGTATTGGATATTATATTTATATAATGGTTTTCTTTTTCTTTTTCTCTCTCTTATTTTAGGATAGAACTGGCACGATTATTCGATTTGTTTTAGAATAAATTACTTAAAATATAGTTATCTCACAAAGGCATGATCGAATAAAAGTATAGTCAAACTTTTTTTTTTAATAATGATATGATGTTTTATAAGTTTGTATTGACAATAAGAGTTATTATATAAGGTAATTGTAATCGTGACTATGAAGTGAACGCACAAAACTGATGAACCAACTGACTCACTGTTTGTATATAAATATGGGGGAGCTGATGTTTTTATGTTTTGTCTGTTTGTTTGTATGTTAAAAAACAATAAAAACTTTAAAAAAAAATTTCTAATTGCTTGAATACTTGGAATTCAGCTGCCCTAGGAAGCTAGTATACCTTTTGTTAGGATGGCTGTCATTGTCTACCAATATATATTACATGCTAGCCAACCATAATTTACTACCTTCCAGATGGGTTAAGGTTCAGCTGTGTGGTTTGGGCTGCTTAGAAATAATGAGCTGAAATCTCAACATATTAGGATGGCCCAAGTTGCAGATGTATGTGCCAAAGGCTTTTTCCCAGTTATGAACCCAGATGGTTCATAATCTGGGGGGGAAATGTAATGCTGAAACTATCCCTCTTGGTTGCCTGAATAGAGACTGCTTGGGAACAATAAATATCAATCCCTTTATATGATCATTAAATAATCAGATACAACATGCTATTTGAAAATGCATTATGTTGTATTCATTTGGTTCTTTAAATTGTTTTAATTGTGGTCTTCCGTCAATTTCTTCCTCTCATTCCTTTTGTTTCAGCATAAAATCTAAATTATACCAACATCATCCACTAGATTATGATTTTCACTATGAATCCCTTTTGGCACAACCTTGTTAGGTACACTGCGCGAACCAAGAAGTTTCTATAAATGGGATTACTCCCAGCTGGAACCAGAGCGGTCAAGGAGAGAAGATTTGATGTCAAGAAAGAAAAAATTAGGGACTGGTAAAATCTTGATAACATTTATGTTTTCTTTCTTATGTAGTCATTGATTTAAATGAAGTAGTTTCTCATTATGAACCATTATATTGTGTTACATGACATCAGTAAAATTTAAACAATATGCCAGTTCCCCCTTCTATTAAAGTTCAACCATGCTAAGGAGTCAAAATGAAATCAAGATTTGTATAGTTGTCATGGATTAGTGCTAAATATATGATTTGCTTACAGAATACTGCAATTTTAGATATTCCAAATAATAGTATTTCAATAGAGAACATGAGAAATATTGACTCTTCTTGGCAGATTATAATGCAAGGCTGGATAGATCAATGGTCTAAGGCAATACAATTTAGACCTACCATATTTTCTTTTGAGTTTTCAAAATTAAAAGTTTTAGTAAAAACATTAATCATACATACATCTTAAAGCAAGGGTCTTCAACTTGGCAATTTTAAGACTTGTGGACTGAGAGTTGAAGTCCACAAGTCTTAAAGCTGTCAAGTTTGAAGACCCCTGTCTTAAAGCAAAGTTAACCTATAGTAAATAGATTAATGTGAAAATGGTGGACAATCTTGTCTGAGATTTTGTAGAAGGTGAACATCTGGATGTAAATGGTTATTCCAAGACCTTTTATTACTTTTTAACTCACTCTATCATATTAACTGTAATATAAGCCTAGACACTTGCTTTAATTTTTTCAGGATTATGTACCTGCATAATACCTGAAATTTTCCACACGTGGATAAATGGCAAGTTAAAACAACCCTGATCATAATATGCCTTAGAGATGAAAACTAGCCTATAGGTTATATGTTTTCATCACAGCCTCTCTTGAAAATAGGTTGCAATACAATGTTGTAGAGCAGGAGTCGCCAACCTTTTGGATCTCGGGGACCACCAAACTCATAATTTTAAATCCCAGGGATCACTAACTGGTTCTGTGGGTGTGGCCTAATTTGTGGGTGTGGCTTGATGGTCGTGACTGGCTGGGCATGTCTTGTATATAAATATTATAAATATTTATATAAATATTGAATTTTGTATTAAAAAAGAGCAACTTTTACCAAAATCAGGGGAAGGAGGCAGGCAGATTGAGTTGCTCACAGATTCATTCAGTGATCTATCTATCTGCCATCAGCTACCTGAGTCTGTCACATAAAATTTGCTTGCCATGAGTCTGCACTGAATAATAGAACCTTCAGTCCTAAGGGAGGTTCGGCTATGCTTAAAAGGAGAGCCAAAGATCTAAAGACTAGCTAGAAAGCAAGAAATTCAACCATTTCCTGCTTCCTAGCTAATCTAAATCTCCTGGCACAGCAGAACACCTGATGGTCGGAAAAATAGCAATTTAGCAGACAAGTTGGCCAGTTAAGGAGTGAGTGGGCAGGGAGGGTTCCCGCGGGCCATTTGGGCGGTGCAGTCTTGTGTTTCTGCACAGCCTGGATTAATTGCTTTTGGGGGTGCTTTGGGGGTGAGATTTCTTTGCAGCCCACCAAAATTTTCTCGCGGCCCGTTGGCGACCACTGTTGTAGACAGCATGCACTGGATTCAAGGCAAGGAGAATATACCAGCCTTTATTGATTAAATTTCATATTTCTTTCATCTCTATAGGCACTGGTATATCGTTTGAAAGCTACAAGCAATACAGTGCTATAGGAAAGACTCATTTGCAGAAGGTAAAATATGATTTAGAGTTGGAAATAAAGCCATTTTTATTTTTTTCAGGGTATGAAGAAAAAAAGAATTTACCAAATGCTAAAGCTGAATGTAATGCTATTAAGAATACATTCTTACAAAAAAAAAAAATCAAAACAATGTTTGTAGCAAGAAATCATGCACAATTATTTTGCTTCTTTTCAAAGAGCAGAGTATCTTAGATTGCCAAAGATATTTAAACTCTATTTTTCTTGAAAAATGTACCAACCCATAAATCAGATTGTAATGCACCTCCAGTTCTCTTTCCTAGTTTGATCTTCTAATATGAAATTATATTTATGTTTTTTTTCATCTTTCTTTTTTTGAAACAGATTCCATCAAGGAAAACATTTAACATATCTGTTAAAAAAGGCAAGAAATCTGTATCTGAGAAAAAAGGTCAAAAGCAGCTTTCCAAAAAAGTTATCGTATTGGAAAGTGAAGGTAACATCTACAGAATTTTCTATAATACCAACTTTAACAATGTATGTATGACTTCATTTTCAGACTAAGTAAGCAATAATGTAGAATGCTCTCTCCAAATAAATGGATATTATCATCATCGTCTCTCCAATTATAAAAAGGGATCTTATTTTCATATATCATGCAACCATATTCCTATGACAGATACAATATGCTTCATTTAGTTAGTGTGCAGAGAATTCACAAGATAATAATCTTGTAATGCTGATATTTATCACAAAACTTGACTAGCATATGTCTAGATAATAAAGTACTGCATTTATCTAATGATTGTATGGAAGCAAAGAGGTTCTGCACTGGTTTATTTCTGTACCATTAGCATTGTTGATTTACAGACGAACACGCTGCGAAGCTACAATTGTTTTACAATTGTTTTTAAAATGTTCTTTGTTTCCCCAAAGATTACAAGTATTTTTGTTTCTTCTCTCTTCCTAGCTGTGGAACTTCATCTACCTTAATAGTTTTGTAACTCCACTACAGTAGCGTTTCCCAAAGTTCTTGTCTTGTCTTGTTTTTCCTTTCCCCCTGGTAGGGTGGTGATGGTAAGGAGATTTGTGTTGTTGCACACCACAATAAGTGTGTTTTCAGCATTTCAGTTTGGCAGAACAATCAAAGATCACCTTTAAACTAATTCTGATAATTTTGGGAGTGAAAATAATAGCTGTAAGTAGTATATAAGATTAAGTGCTATCGCTATAAGATTTTGAACTGCATTAGCAGAAAGATTCTGTATATTACTATATAAGATATAAATGCAGTTAATTACATGTTTTTCTATGAATTCTTTAAAAAAACTAATAAAATCCTTGTTAAACCTTAATAATACAGATAGAAAATTATATTTTGTATTTTTACTGATCTGCACATCTACAAATGGATGTAATTTATGTTGCCTAGATTTGATGAGATGAGCTCATCTAATAAATCTAATACAGGTATTCATAGATGTACAACTGTTCATCTACATAAATAAATGTGACCCCTACACAAATCAGCATTCCATTGTTCTGGAAGAGTTTTCTAATTATAGGCCAGTCTCAAATATTCAATTTTCAAATAAAGTGATTGAGAAAATTATGAAATTTATTTTGGGAGCCTATTTGTTCCAGGATATGGTAATAAGTGTAGTGAAAAACTCTGACTGTGGTCTGCTAATAAAATATGGATTTGCTCATCCATGAGGTCACTTTTCTTCGATACTTGAATATGAGTAATAATTCCTTGGGAAAGTAAACTGTATATGTTATTTCTTGATTGATGGTTATTTGAATATATAACTCCTAATAGATTAATACTTATCAAATGAGTGCTCTTTTTAGAAATAAAGCATACTACATCAAGTAGTGACCAACTTAAAGAGGATAATGAGAAAGCTGCATGGAACAGACACCAGAACTTACCCAAAAAGAAACTAAAGATAGCTATGCTTCCTCGAGAGGTGACATTATTTATGGATAATAAAAATAATAAAATAAAGTAATTATAGATGGATCTATATAAAATAAGAATGTATTACTTACTCTTGTTCAAATCACCCTTTGACATCATAACTTAATTCTTTTCAATTATTTCAACATATATTTGCTTGATTTATTTTGTGGCAAAATAAATCAGCTCTCCCAGGTAATGAAAGTAATTTGTCTAAAATGAACTAATGATCCAGAAACATTTTACAAATCTGAGAGTTGTTCAACCTTATGTTTGGGTTGGTTCATATTCAAGTATCAACCTCCTTGAGATTGTGATGGGTTCAGAGTCAGCCTGACAATAAACATCACTCATTTAGAAAGACTGGCTACATTTAGATGAATTATGTAATAGTTAATTAGGATACTTGGATATTGAATATCAGAAAAATCATAAATATGGAGAAAAATTATCAAAATTCATAGGAGAATTTCACCAATATATGCATGTAATTTTTTTCTTCTGTTCAATGATGTTAAATTCTTGGAGACTAATTGGGAATGTCCTGGCTGTTTTCTTGACAACTATACAGAAACAAGATCCAAAGATTGTGAACAGTTTTAAATATATTGCCAAAGTTGTAGCATAATTATTCACCTGATAAAAATTATTCATTCTGAATGTTGCTTTTAGTAATAGATCTAATAGTCATGTATGTTTATTTTCTAGTCACACCCAGCTTGCAATGGTCCTGACTTTACATGGCATCGTTTCAATATTAATGGTCACAGTCCACTAATTCAGCATTACTTCCAGAAACACGGCATTGAATCAAAATCAGGATGTGACATCTTTCTGTCTAGGAGGGAGATATACAAACCAATGCCATATCCTTATGATGTTCAGAAGAGAAGTACTGATGGAAAATTCTTAAGACTGAGCTTCTTCATTCAACTACTATATTTTTTTTCAGTATAATATTTAAGAAACTCATTGTTAAATTTACATATAAATATCTAGGTCATTTTGGGAACCCGTTACTTTTTCTTTGTGGTTTGCTTAAGAAAAAAATTCTAAGTAGAAATTTCCTTTACATTTAAATTCACTGATTCTGCCAAAACATATGCAGAAGTGATCAAGGAAAATTTTCATATCGTCCATCAGAAGCACAAAGCCTTCAGAAAATGTTATTGGCAACAATACAGAGAAATGAGGAAATTTGATGAACAGAATAAACGTAACCAGGAACTTTACAGGTACCTCTACAGGTACACTCAGAAGTGTACAGTATATTGAAGCTATGTAATTTTATGCATATAATGTCCAGATTTTAAAACTCTTTCTGGATGTAGATATGCTTGTGTAACAGCCACATTATTTTCTTCCTCTAGACTTTCAAGTTTTGTTTCATACCATCTTGTGTGATGAAGAAATCTTACCCATTCTTTTGAATTAGCTGATATTGCTTTAATAAAGAATTGAAAGGAATTCTAGCATCATGATATTAACGTGAGCAAAACAGGGCTCTCTCTAGGAATTCCCTGTTTCCTACACAATGCATTTATTATTAATTCTTATTTCTTCATTGACCACTATGGATTATTCATTACACTAACCCAATACATTGCTTTAAGGATTTTTGTATTTGTTTGCTCCCACATTTACATACTTGATTTGCCCTAAGCTTCACAGTTCAACAAAATCCAAGCTTTTATTCTGTAACATCCATGCGTACTCTGTAAGAATTGCATTTCTGTTGTGTGGATGTTATACTTTTCCTGAATAATTTCAGAGGAAAAAAAATCTTTAATTTTGAAAAAATCCAAATAATTTAAATATATTATTGTACTTTTCTTATATTGGAGAACTCAACTCTTAAATACTTTTAATAAAATGACAGGAACAAGTTCTTATACTACCCTCACTCTTGCACCCCAGTTACCTCTTCATCTTAATCTCTCATTCATTATATTTGAGTGAAATACATTATTCTATGAAAAAAAATCAATAGCTCATAAGCAGCTAGATCACAACTTGGACTTATTGTGAAAGGCTTTATGTATGTACATAATATGTGTACATATATTTAAAGCATTTAGGAGCTGCCTGCTTGAGAGCTTTATTAGAAAATATGGCTTCAATCTTAAACTAGCTGCAGTCATAAACTAGATTTCTTCTCAGTTTTAAAATTCAAATAATTTCTCTTCTGCTACTTTATGCTCAAGTAAATTTCAATTTTTCTCTTATCTTGTTCTGCAGAGAAGCTATAAAAGAAGAGATGAAAAAGAGAAAAGCACAAAAACAAAAAGAATTGCTTTCTTTGAGGGATAGGCAGAATAGCTCAGAACCTTCATCTCTGTTTTCAAAAGATTCATCCGGGAAACGCCGAAATTAACCTAGATCCCCCCTTTTGAACTGACATTGATTGAGTTCACTGGAAGCATGTTACAGAATGACAATTTAAATAAAATTAAAGAACCTAGATTTGGTACTAAATGTAAATGTATTGCTAATTAGAAATAAATGAGCGCTACTACATTAAGGGGGAAGAATATGATAATGTTTTAGGAATGCTACTGGAATATAATTTCTTTTATTACTTTTGAATATGATATGTATAATTCTTTCCCATTACATTTGATTTTATTGTATCTCTTTCATTCTTTGTCCAGTTTAAAAATATATTGACTCTAAATTGGATTATTTGCAGCTTTTCTAACATCAATTTCATAATAGGCATACACAATGACAATACTTTTCTTTAGAATTGCAATATCTAAGTTTGGAATAATTTGTTAACTGAACTCTACATTTTAGCTCCTAGTGAAACTAATGTGCAAGGTGTTATTTTTCTTTGTTCTTCCATATTAGTCCCAATAAATGAAGTTTAAAAGAGCACCTCTTTTTAAAGAAGAGCATTTCCAAATATTAAAAATTGTATTATACTAGTATATCTATAATGTTGTAATTATGTTGTAATTTAATTATGTTGTAATTAAATCATGACAATAATAGATATGGATCTATATATATATATATGAAATTATTTCTATTCTTTTTGTAAATATAATATTTAATTAGGTTCTGAGTATTACCTTTCAAAGAGGATATTCCTAAACTGGAACATATACAGAGGAGAGCAATCAAGATAATTAGTGGCCTAGAAGTTTACATTTGTGAAGGAAAACTGGGGAGACAGAGACATGATAGGTCTCAAGTATCTGAAGGGCTACTGTATAGAAGTCCAGCAGAATTGATCAAATTGTTCTTGAAAATATGCCAAGAAAAATTGAGCTTAAAGAAGTTTTAGTTGATCAGAAGAAAAAAACAATCCTAATAGTAAAAGCTGTTCTGTTCCGCTCTTAATTGTTAGGAAGCTTTTCTTTAAATCCATTATTCTGTGTCCTTTGGACTGGTATGCCAGTGTTTCCCAATCTTGGCAATTTACTGTGGAATTCTGGGAGTTGAAGTCCACACATAGCAAAGTGAAAATAGCCAAATTTGAAAAACACTGTCTGAGAAGCTAATTTCTTTTTTCCCTCCAATTTGGGAGCTCTGTTCCCAGAAGCTGTAAATTGTGCCTCCAAAGTCGATATCTGAACTGCAGGGCAGTCCATGTCAACTTGCGTCAAACTCAGTGGCATATAAAGCAAGGTCTGAACAGCATTTTGAGTGAAAGGAAATCAACCTCTCTGTCCCTAAGGCTGCAGATTATTCCCCCACCATCAAGTTTTCTCTCCTAGCCCAATTTACTTCCAAAATTACTAAAATGTTATTTACAAGTTGGCATAAAGGTGACATGCAGAGAGAATTGAGAGGAGATAAACTTCATCTACCTAATTTACCTCAGATTTACCTATTTAATTTGCCTCATAGCATTCAGAATGTCTGGTGAGGAAGCAATAGAGGTTTGAGCAGGGAAAGACTGATATGCCATTCTGAGCTTGTGATAAAAAAAGTAACTGTTTTTTACAGAAGATAAGAGAAGGCGGCCTTTGCAAATTTTACACTTCTAGCTTTCTTTCAGAAGCAAGTCTCCAGAATAAGAGTTGGCCTCCATAGATAAAATCGATATTAAAATGTGTTCTAGAAAGATGAGGATCACACATATCTTGTATACCGTATACTGTTTTTTTTTTCAAAGTTGCACTTTAAACAATATATTATTTCTCATTTATTAGATGGCTATTGCAAATTTAGACAGGAAAATGTGGCTTATGATGGAAGTGAGCAACATTTTTATGTGTATATGGTAACATGTACAATTATGTAATGGATATGTTGCATAATTATTATCTATATACACACACACAATTATATTTGTGTATTTTAGGAGTGTAATTTGAAAATGATTAGATAAGTTATACATTGCACTATAATAAAATTCACTGTGAACCTGTTAGTTTATTGTTACCATAGTTTTATTACCACATTGGTATATCCTGCATTTATTGTCACTGCTATTGTTAATGTGGGATTTTATCTTGCAAACAGCACAATGACCCATGGGTTTTATCTTTAATTGGCCAGACTATGTTCCCTTGCCTTCCAGCTAAGTCAGATTGCCTCCTTTTATTCCACCTATTGATGGGAAAAAGTGAGCTTCTGAACTTTGTGTATGTATAAGCATATCTAAATCTAAAACTACATAGAACAGTTTTATCAAAATCGGTTTCAAAACACAGGAGGTCACTGTAAATATATTAAACATCCTAAGAGCTTAATTAACCATTTTTGTCCTAAAATACAAGAAGCCTAATATATAAAAATATTTAAATATTAATTAGAAAATAGAAAAGATTAATATGAATATAAGAGCAGGTAGAGATGTTGTTTGATGCATTTTGAGTAAGCATAGCTTTATGCTTCCTTCCTTTCCTCACAAGAGTTAGGGTCTCTGTTAAAGTACATTTATTAATTTCATTCAGAATATTATCACCTCACAACTTTAGCCAAGTTAAACATACTTTCTTGAGGGACATTTGGTTTTCTTCAAGCATGAAAGGGAGAGAACTGTATGAGATAATCATTATTTTAAAAAGGACAGCATTACCATTAATTTCATAAATCTCCAGATTTAAAATTTTAATTACTGTCCATATTCTGGATGCTAATTTACAATATTCAAAGAACTGTGAATATTACTATAAGTTAAAACATATAGTAAATATATAGTATTTGAGGACTGCCTTCATGTATTGTAGGCATTCATAATTACAGTGAACTGGGTATGAAAGCTATTTTTTTAAAAAGTCTCAAATGATGTTGCAACATTTTTGGTAATCTATTTCTCCTTTTAAATCTACTTGGAAAAGATTTAAATCAGGGCTGATTCAAAGATCAGATCACTGTAGTAGTGAGTGGTATATTTATTTTGAAATGAAATTCATCTGAGTTAATGTATTTCAGTAATCTACTTAGCCCCTTCTAGGTTAGCATAATATAAACATCAAAAACTCATAAAATAATTAGCTTATTTATGCTTTTTAGCAGTATTGAATTGATTTCCGCAGCACTGACTGAATTCTATTAGTTCTGTTTTCACAATGAAATCTGTAGAAGACCAAGTTGTACAAGAAGAACTAGGATACCAAGATGAAGAGGTACGGAAGTATATTTGATTCAGTAATAATTTTCAATGTAATTTGTCCCTTGAGAAAATTCCATACAAGAAATGTAATAAAATGCATAGTTCATCTACAAATAATAATTTAAATATAGATCTATGTTTATATTGTCATTACGTATCAGCATCAAAAGAATAAGAGTTAGTTGGCAACAGGCAGGTGATCTCAGTTGAGAACAAAGAGTTAAACAGGATTGGACTTGATATCTGAGAAGTTATTAGAACTGTAGACTTAAAAACGTGAGACTGGGATGAGAAGAAACATGCTGAACCTAAACCCAAATAAGATGGAGTTCGCATTTATTCATCAAGATTGTCAACTAGTTCCTGTGTTTCCTTTGGATGGGATGACTGTCCTAAGCACGGTAGTGAACATCCTTTGGATGTTTTCCTTGATTCACATTTACTACTAAATATACTTAAGATATACTTTACCTTTTCCCACATGTAATTAGATAAGATTAAGGGTTCAAAAATATTAAAATAGGAAAGGTCAGTGATGGGATTCAAATAATTTGACAACTGGTTCTCTGCCCTAATGACTGGGTGGTCATGGCTGGGTGGTCATGTGACTGGATGGCCGTGGCCAACTTGATTGGTCTCACCCTTAGGAAATTTCTCCTTAGTCCAACTCACAATAAAATAGCACAATAAAATAGTGCTATTTCAATATTTAGAATAGAATAGAATAACAGAGTTGGAAAGGATCTTGGAAGTCTTCTAGTCCAAGCCTCTGCTTAGGCAGGAAACACTACACCACTTCAGACAAATGGTTATCCAATCTCTTCTTAAAAACTTGCAGTGTTGGAGCATTTACAACTTCTGGAGGCAAGTTGTTCTACTGATTAATTGTTGTGTCAGGAAATTTGAGGGGCTCCTACAAAAATGAGAGAGTCAATCTATTTTCTAAAGCACCAAAGGGCACAAGTGCTGTTTCCCCTCCTTCTTCCAAGGCCAACTGGTGTTGGTAGGAAATGAAAAGTCTAGCTCATTGTCCCTTTATGGGGTACTATAGGGCTCGGTGCTCCTTTTCAACATCTCCATGGAATGAGATATTACTAATATGCTGACATTATTATATAAATTGTATTATATATCTCCATCCCGGATGAAGTAAGTGCTGTAATGGGCGTCCTTTCACAATACCTAGATACTGTGGAGGTCAGACTGGGTAACAACAGATTTAACTGAACCCAGTAAGAGAGTGGGTGACCTCTTCTGTTCCTGGGATTTTACCATCCCTAGTCTTGGATGGAGTTGCACTACCCCAGTCTTCTTGAACTCACAACTCCTGATCAAAAGCAGGTGACAGCCATGGCCAGGAGGCCCTTTGCCCAAGTCCCATTGTGCACCAATTAAGACCTTTCCTGGACAGGGAAACTCTATATTCAGTCATTCATGCCCAAATCATCTCCCATGGGGCTATCCCTGAAAAGTATTCAGAAGTTTCACTGGTTCAGAGTGTGGCCACATGGGCCATATTGGGTGCCCAAAGAAGGACACATGCTATATAACATCCTTGCTCCATGAACTGGTCATCACTTATAAAGTTCTATATGACATAGGATAAAATTACCTACAGAGCTGGCTTCACCGCATCTCATCAGCTTGCATCAATCAATCAGGCAGAGAAAATACACTGCAGGTCCTGTCAGTCAAAGAATTTTGACTGGTGGGGTGTAGGAAGAAAGCCTTCTTGGCTACTGCCCCTGCTTTATAGAACATCCTATCCCCAGTGGTGAGGAAAGCAACTCCCCAATATCTTGACTTTCTGCAAAAGAGTTAAAACTTGGCTGTACATCCTTGAATGAGGGGCACAGAAGCCCTTGCAACTGTGGTGCCGGCTAGTCCCATTAGTAACCCTCCCTCCACACCGGTAATAATCATCTTGGCATGGCCATTTTAGGATTTTTTTTCTTTCCCCCTTTTTGATGTTTAATTGCCATCATTCGACAATTTTAAATGTTTTAAACCTGATTTAACTTAAAATTTTATATGAGGTTTTATTTATTGGTTATATCTTGTCTTTGGGGGAGATGGGCAGTTTAAACATATGAATATAAATAAATAAATAAAATAACCAATATTCTGTTCTGATGTTAACAGGAATCATTTTTCCAGGACATTGATCTGTTACAGAAGCATGGAATTGTAAGTACATTCAGGGATTAAACTACAATACCATAACAACAGCAAAAGTGGGTGTTTTCTCAATGGATGTAAACTCTTTCGATACACTTAAACATGATCCTCTCTTTCTGTCTTTAATTATTTACACTTTTAGTTATCGTAATACTTTTTTCTTCTATCTGTGCTAAAAGGAAGAGATTGTGCATATGTGTGTTTTCATCTGTATTTTTGTGAAAGTGGTTTGCATGTGTAAGAGAATGGCTGGTGTAAGAAATAATATTTGACATAAATGAGCCATATTTTAAAGGCAAATAATTTATTAGTTTTTTTAATCCTATTATTATTTTTTATAAACAACTCAAGGCAGCTTTCATACCTAAGGTGGGACTAGAATTCACAGTCTCCTGGTTTCTAGCCTGGTGTCTTAACTATTACACAAAACTGTCTTTTCCTGACCATGCCTTTTTTTAAATGTATGGATTGTGTTGTGAATTGATGCATACATAAATGCATATGGATTTATAACTTTTCCTCCTGCCCATGTTTATTGGTGAAAGAGGGATAACATCTGCAGCACTGGCTTCACCTAGTATTGGCAAGATTAGGCTGAGAAGAGGAAGACATTATTCCAAAGAATATTTATTTCTAGGAAGATCATCTTAAATTCAGAGTCATCTTTCTTTCACTACTTTAGATCATGTTTATTTCCTTCACAGAATGTAGCAGACATTAAGAAGCTGAAATCAGTAGGAATTTGCACAGTCAAAGGGATTCAGATGACAACTAAGCGCGCATTATGTAATGTGAAGGGACTTTCAGAAGCCAAAGTAGAGAAGATAAAAGAAGCAGCCAACAAACTTATAGTAAGCAAAAATTATCCCATTAGATTTTCTTCATAGTTATTTCCTACAGGAAACCTGAGAATGTACAGGTAGTCCTTGACTTTAGCATATGTGATTCACTAAAATATATCACATTTTCTAGGAAAGCATTTAATTCTACACTTTCCTGGTTTTGTTTTTATTTTCTCTTTTCTCGTTTCTCAGAAAAACTAACAAAAAACACTAAGATATGACCCTGTCTTGAATTGTATTACCCTAGCTCTCAAGATTGCAGAATTCTGATAAAATTATTCAAAGTTATTAGAAATTAATTCATACACACACACACATTATAGCGAGCATCAAACAAATACATGTACATGTACATATACGTACATACATACATATATATAATGTGTTTGCTGCTTATCTCACTATAAGGCAACTCTGGATAGTTTATAATATTGAAATAAAACCAGAAATATGTGCATAAATATATATAATTATATTAAAAAATACAATAAAATACTAGTTATAACTAAAGATGGGAAGGAAGGAGAATATATGAGAGCGAGGTGGGAACTGCTATTAATTGATCAACAACCTCCAGTGTGAAATTCCTCTATCAGGGCTCCAAGCCAACAGGCAGAACCAGGTCTTCAGGCTCTTACAGAAAGTCAGGAGGGTGGGAGCCAATACAACCTCAAGTGGCAACATGTTCTAAAGCAGAGGTGTCAAACTCAATTTCATTGAAGGCCACATCAGGATTGTATTTTACCTCGGAGGGCCAAAGTGGATGTGCTCAACATCACTCATGTCAGGGGTGCCTGTGGTGGCCCGAGCCCTCTGCCAGAGAAAACAGGCTCCTGAGCTCTGTTTTTGGCTGCAATGGCCTCCTGTAAGTAACCCTCTGCCAATGAAAACAGAGCTCTAGAGGGCTGTGTGCAGCCCACCCGAGTTCTGTTTTTGCTGGCAGAGGCACCACAGGCCAGTCTTTTGCCGTTTCCAGAGTGGCCCTGCGGGCCAGATCTAATCACCCCGCGGGCCGGATCTGGCTCCCGGGCCTTGAGTTTGACACCCCTGTTCTAAAGGATGGGGCCACAGTTAAGAAAGCTCTTCTCCTGGACCCCACCACCTGGAATTCCTTGGCTGATGGGATCTGCAGCATGCCTCCACTGCTGGCATGGGTGGAACGGACCTGTCCCATAGGGATGAGACAGTTTGTTTGTGATGATACAAAAGCAACACAGCCTGAGAACAGGTCTAACTCCCTTTTATTGCTGCAACTTTGCTCCCAAACATCTCCACGTTTACTACAAGTCCTGGAGCAAAGCATTCACACGCACCTTCAGCAGCCTCTGGCTGCGAGTAGTCCAATAAGCAAAGTTAGCCAAACAGTAACCAGGGCCAGCAGTCCAGTAAGCAAGGTTAGCCAAACAGTAATCAGGGCAAAAATTTCAGCAAAGTAGCAAACCGGGCAAGCAGCACAAAACAGAGTGTCAACTCATAAAATATTTCTATGGTCTTTTTAGAATTGCCAACAGAAAGGGAGGGGGGAAAGGGGTTTGAAAGAGCAGTGCTGCAGCTTGGAAAGCGAAAGTGCATTCCATAAATAGTTTTTCAAAGTTAGTAACTAGGTGACTAAAGTTTCTGCTGTGCAAAATTCTAACTGAAGAACATAATTGATGACTCTTTGCTATGGATGTGTCTCATTGGAGAATATGCATTATGATACACGCAGGGGGTGGGGGGAAACCAGGGTCAAGGGTGACAATGAATTATGTGTCTCAGAGTCAGCTACATCCAGGCAGTGCCAGACATGCTAACTCCCAATAAATCCTTTTGAAGTTTTGGAAGTTTGGCTCGAGATTCATGATTTAATTGGGGTAACTGGGAATCCTGACAGAGAGCACAGTAATCTCCAGGTGTCGGCAAGTGCACACGAGGCTCCACAGATTCCACACTTGTTCCTGACAAATGCCTCTCCCACCAGCACCTCCTTACATCTCAGTCCCCAGGTGTGCCTTGCAAAGGGGAGCAGGGCACTTTTCTCCCTCGTCTGTGTTGGTCTCGCCTTCTTCCTCCAAGGCCAACAGATTCAGACTCCAATGGGGGCATGACATGGTTCATCAACTAATCTGGTCCTATGCCATGCAGGGCTTTATAGGTAATAATCAACACTTTGAATTGCAACCTGTAGCAAACCAGTAGCCAGTGCAACACTCAGAACAATGGTGTAACATGGGCCATTTTAAGGGCCCCAAAGATTACACTGTTCCAATCTGCACCATTTGAAACTTCCAAATGCTTTTCAAGGATAGCCCCCATATAGAGCACATTGCAGTAGTCCAAGCATGAGATGACTAAGCTTTGAATGACTGAGTGCAGGGACACCTAATCCAGGATAGGCTGCAACAGATGCACAACCCAAAGTTGTCTTCTAGCCAGTCTTTTTTTTTTTTAAACAAGTTTTATTGATTTTACCGACAAACAAACAAAACAAAACATCATTAAACATTAAAAACATAAAACCTCTTTCCATTGTAGATCCTTACAAGGCAGGTAACATATTGCTTTATATCACGTACTTATAGTTTATCCCATTTCCATATAAACACGTAAATTCCCTTTACCAAATTCCACATTGTTTCTCTTTAATCATTATTCAATCATATTTCCTTTCTGATTTATCTGCTATCCAGTCATCAACTTTATATTTTCCTCTGGCTTGTTTATAATTATTCTCATCTAGTCTTCTTCCGAGATTTTATTATTTAATTCTTAATTAAACACACACACATAAAACATAGACATAAAAACATAAAACTTTCTTCTAGAAAGTAACTTGGCCCAGATTACCTCTTTTTGTATGGACTCAATTGTATTCACGCTCTTCTTATATACCATTACCCATCTATTTACCATTCTATATCTATTATATAACTCCTCTCCACTTTTGCCTCATCTTAATTCTGTTTTATATATTTAATCTTGCTTTTTAAAAAAATATTTTTATATCTTTTGTCCATTTCTCCATTTACATCTGTCTCATTTCCAATTTAAGAAAGAATAGTTTCCCTGAATCACTAATCGGAGTATGATGCCTTTCTATCATTCCCCTAAGTTAAAATTTAAAATAACACCTAAATCCCAATCAGATTCTGCTTAGTACATTCTACTATTTCAAAAACCAATACTACAATAATAAATCCATAACAATCAACACATTAATCCATTAAACTCTATATTCAAACTAATATTTTAAACATTCCCTTTAGTATTTTATTAAAGCTTATTATCATTCATTATTAAACCTTTTAAAGTTATACCTTGATATTTTAGTCTTTTATTAGATCTTAAAAAGTTCTAATTATCTACTTATAAAACAAATACCACTATTAGAATACTCATGTGTACTTTGCAGAATCCCCCCCCTTTTTTTTTAAAAAAACCCATATATTACCCATTATCCCTGAAAAAAGTTTCCTTATCTCCATCTTGTCTTATATCTTTGTAACTTTTTTCCCCCTTTTCTCTTTCCTTCTTAGCCCGCCTAAACTTTTTACCCCCTCCTCTCCAAACCTCTGCCTTCTTGATTTCCCCTTTCTGTTGCATTCCTCTTTCCTTTTGCTTTCTAGCATTCTGTTGTTTTTGCATCTTCTTTTTCTCTTTCATAAACATTTTTTTATTTCTTAAGTCCTTCCTTTTCGCTCCTCTCTTTCTCCTTTCTTTCTTAGTCACACTGTTTAGTTCATTAAAAATGGCTTCTTCCTCGGCTTCTTGCAGCTGTTGTTTAATTTGCTGACACATGACAAGCACCATATCTAGGAAACAAAGGGCTTCTCCCATAACATCTTTGCCTTCTTTCTTTATTTTTAAATATTGTTTTTTAAGTTCATCAAGAGATAGAGCCATTTTAAACTGTTTCTTCTTCTCTTTCTGTATCCTCTTCTTAAACCAATCAGTTATTTCCAAACTTAAAACAGTTCCCAAAAGTCCCAAAGTCCCACAGTCATCAAGCAGTCCAGGCAGAGTACAAGCTTCTTCTTTTTACAATTTCTCTTCTAGGGGTAAAGTCAAATTAGGGGAAGAAAAAACGTTCAATCTGTGCTTTAAGTCTTTCTTATAATTAATTTCTATTCTCTTTATCTTCAAGGCATCTCCTCCAGCAAAGTCTTAGAGTAAAAATTTGTTTTCCCAAGCCTCTCCCTTCCCACTTATAACAAAGGAGTTTAGGTTTTACCTTCTATCAAAAGGCTAGTTTCCCTTGTCCATTTGTTAATTCCATAAGGGAGGGAGAGTAACTTCCCCTTTTCATCACTTTTCTTCGCAGCTGAAAACATCAATCGGGAACATTATAGCTTCCAAGTCATTACTTTCCCAGGTGTTAAATATATCCTTAAGGTCCCAGTTCGACCAAGAAAAAACTTTCTTTAAAAAAAAAAGAAAACTCCTTCTCCCTCCTGCGCATTCTTTATTATCCAATTGCCGGCTTCTTTATGGTGGCCATAAAAGACCACCGCTGCACCATCTTGAGAGAAGGGGGTTATTGCCGGCTGGGGGGGGGGTTTGCGATGCTCCTCACCCCCGTCCGGATCCCCCCTATCTTCAGCTGCCCCAACAGGGCAGCCTTAGCCTCCAAATCCGTCAAGATCTGAGGCACCAAGGCGGCTAGCACAGCAGGGATCGCAGAGAAGGCGAATCCCTGCTGTCACCGAAGCCAACAACCGGAAGTGTTCCCTCTTCTAGCCAGTCTTGAGTCCAGGAGAATCCCCCAAGTTGCAGACCAGGTCTGTATCTAAAGCAAAGTCCCACATCTTTAAATCCATGTATCCAGAGCCATTTGATCTTGCCAGGGTTCAGCCAACACCTGTTGTTCCCCAGGCAGGCCCCCATAGCCTCCAGCACTAATACTTTTTCACTGTTCTTCTTATTTAATATTTTTTCTTAAAACAAATAATTTGTGAAGTAATTCGATTTTGCAAATCAATAACCAATTGTTTCAAAGTAATTTGGTTTCAGTCTTCCTCAGGTCCTGCTTTGATTCAGTCACATCAATCCAATTCAGTTAGGAATTCTGCCATATATAATACATATCCTTAATTTACGTCACCATGTGTTTTGATAGTTTGCTGCATAGAATCAAGCTTTGCAATGTCTAGTCATAGTCAACAAATGGTGAAAACCTAGAGTAAATCTAAATTCATTAGTTCAGCTCAGCAATCTGAAGTGATCTTGTAACCAGAATATAACTATTAAAAAGTTATTGCTTTCTACAAAATAAGCATGAACTACTTTATTCAGATTTGTTAATTCAAGAACTGTTCTATACACATTTGAATATATACCCCACTAAATATTATGCAAATTACATTGAATAACATATTCAGAACTTCAGGTAGTCCTTGACTTACAACCACAATTAAGACCAAAATTTCTGTTGCTAAGCAACACAGTTGTTAAGTTGCACAAAGGCTCTTCTAGCTACAATGTCACCTACCCTGAGCAGGCATTAGAGCTGCACACTGGATTTCTCTGGGATAATGCAATTCCATACATATTTAATATTATAAACAATTTTATGACCTTTATTGTAACACTTATTAAGTGAATCATTGCAGTTGTCAAGTTAGCAACACGAATGTTAAGTGAATTTGACTTCCCTATGACTTTGCTTGTCAGACAGTTGCAAAAGGTGATCACATGATCCTGGGACATTGCAACCATCATAAATGTGAGTCAATTGTCGAGCATCTGAATTTTAATTGCGACTGTAGATATTCTGCAATGTGTCAGGGTTGGTCAAATGGTCGTTAAAACTATCATAAGTCACTTTTTTCAATGCCATTGCAATTTTGAACAGTCACTAAACAAACTGTTGTAGATCAAGGATTACCTGTATACTAATATCACTACTACATGGTTAGGAGTTTTGATCAAATATTATATAATTGTTTGCTCTAACTACTTGCATTATTTGTTCAATGTACAAAGCAATTTACAAATATTAAACTACCATGACTGCAATACATATTAAATAGTTTCATTTTTCCCCTAGGAACCAGGGTTTCTGACTGCATTTGAGTATAGTGAGAAGCGAAAGATGGTATTCCATATTACCACTGGAAGCCAGGAATTTGAGTTAGTAAACTGACAATCCTACACCCTTATTTTTTTCATTTCCTTCATGCTCAAGTTTTTAATCTTTTGATGTTAATTTAGTTTCAGCTGAATATCTGTGCCCCATTCACTCACACTCACACGTCAGTGTGGTTTATGGAGGGTTTTTTTGTCTTCCCCCAGCAGTTCTCTTCCCCCAGCTTTAGCACTGTCCCAACCAAAACCAGCCATGAGCAAGGCCAGATTAATCCCTCAGGCAATGGCCAATTAGTCCCTAACACAAATAGCAAGCTGCTCAAACAGCAAGTCGAATAAACATAAAGCCCTCAGGCAAAACCTAAAGTTCATCTGTGTTAGCTGATGGGTTACAGAAATTCAGAGTCCCAGGAAACATGAATGAGTACATAGCCACAACCACACACATTGCTTCCAGCAACCCCTCCTTCCGCCTGCTGTGCTAAATAGCTGCGGGTGCAGCCCATCAAGAGGAGCGAGGCCTCCGTTTCTCTGCCCTGCATGCTCTGAGATTCACCACAGCAGGTAGCTCCTCTCCCTCTTCTTCAATAGCCTGCAAGCCGCCCCTAGCTGAAGCTGTTCTGCCGGCAGTTCAGAGTCAGTAATTCATGACATGCCAGGAATGATCTCATTCTCCCTCCATTTGGCCTCTGAGGAAGTGTCGGAGGAGTCGTCATTATCTTTATAGCTTCAGCAGTACCATAATTAAGCATTTAACAGTGCCCCTGACACGTTATCTTACTCCCAGAGATTATATTTTCTATTAAGTAAAATGTAAAACTGTTAGAGAATGGGCCAAATTCTGCTTATTAAGGGACAAATTATTTTAAAATTAATTAAATTAGTATATAGCATACTCTATAAACAACTGACAGTCACTAGATTGTAATGGGGCATAAGTTTAATAAATTTAAATGCTTGCTTTGGTTTATAAATAAAGCTGAAAAAACCCCAAAAGGGAATATTCTGATTAATTACTTTTTTTTATATTTCCCTCTTTTGATATCATATATCAAATAAATAATTGATTTTACTCACATCTCCTGATATTGTCAAAGTTTTAGTACATTTTAGTATTTTTCATTTTAAGCAATAAATTATTCCTAGATAATTTAGCACGCCAGATACTCTATCAGCTGCCATTCTGTCAAATACAATCAACCAGGTCCACGCATGAACAGTCAGTCAGGTATTTTATTTCTCAAGCCTATAAACAGCCGATTGCATCTGGGTGAGACTAGATAAGTGGGGGTGCCTTCTTGAGCCCATGTAGGAATTCCAGACTAATTTCTCATTTGACTCCTCCCCCTGGCTTGGCCAGTCTCAGTCCTATACATTCCACGATTTTAAGTTTTTTTCTTCTTTCCAGTAAACTCCTAGGTGGTGGGATTGAAAGCATGGCTATTACAGAAGCCTTTGGAGGTTAGTGAACATATTAGGGAATAATTCCCCAAACCATAGGAATTGTAAGTATATTGAACAGGCACTACATTTTGATTTCTTTGTCAATATTTAAAAGTCATATAGAACTGGAAGGAGCTATACCTTTTTTTTGTATTCTGGTACTTACTATGCATGTAAGAAAAATTTATCAGATTGCAGTATATCTAAGTCAGTTTTCTTAGTGTGATACCATTCAGGTTGGATAGAATTCCCTGAAGATATTCGGGTTGGGAATTCTCATGATAGTCATTGCAAAGCATCTTTAGCATGCCTAACTGGGTTGCTTTAAATGTTTAAACCCATTATTAAAATTACTTAATGCCATCTTAATATTTTTAAAGTAGTTTGAGGCTGTATCTCTGCATAAATGTTGTATCTAGTTGAAGTGAATGGAACCTCAAGTAGATAGTAGGTAGGTATCCACTAGGTAGGCCACACCAGAAAAATCAACTTCATAGGACGACTAAAGTTATACTATAGTGACAGAAACTTGCAATCTTCTTTCTTCTTGCAATCCTCCAGTGAATCAGGATGATCTGAATGACTTCTGAATACTATCTTCTTCCTCAGGCTTCAAGAATATTTCAATGCTATCTCCATATTTCTGTCAAGCTATCTCCCTTATTCTCTATGTCAAGTGTCCCTTCTAAGTGGTTTTCATATCAATTTCATTGGATAATGGAGTTCTGCATATTATCATGATATTCAATTGATCCTTCCATTATGTGACAATATACATATTTTTATATAAATATATAAATCTTTATAAAATTTATCTGAACACAGGAGCTTTTCTGCAAGTAAATTGACATGATTTCAAATAAGTAGTTGTGTTAGTCTTTGAAACAAAATAATAAAAAAAACTTTGGACTAATTAGCGAATGTATCTTTGCATGACTGACTACCCTTCTTTACAATTTTTATTTTTATTTTGTTTTTAATAGAATTCCGAACAGGCAAAACCCAACTTTCTCATACTCTTTGTGGTATGTATCAAATCATAATTATATTTAAAACTGCATGTTCAATATGCAAAAATATACTGATGGTATTTAAAATCACACGCGTATGATGTGTGAACATGCTAAATACTATACTAGCTGAAGAATTAGCTTTCTTCTCTTCAGTGGTGGATTGTATATCTCACTTGGTAAGGATAACTCTAATCCTGCCTTCAGCCCCATAGCCTTTCTGACTCCCTAGTAGAAAGCAAGTCCCTAGATGCCACATTACAAAGAAATGAATTATACTGTGTATTTACAGCAACCATATTCTGAGGGGAAGAACTATAAGAATTGCCTTCTAGTCTTGCTCTGGCAAGTTCCTTAGCAATATCATCTACTTGATAGTATCTCCCAAAATCATTAAAACAGAAAAGTGTATTAAATGTTCAGGCTACGAAGCTTTCTTATCAGAATCTCAATGGTAGTGGAAAGAAGAGCAGTCAGGCTAAGCAGCTTATACTATGTATACAGCTGGCATGTTATCGGCAGAATACTTGATATGTTCCATCTGACAAGGGAAGTGATGAATGATCAGCAAATGACTTCTTCCATTGTTTCTGACATCATTCATGTTATGGCAGCCTCAGATTTTTCAGTTTTACTATATTGTACAAGATAGATGTGGAGGAAACAGTATCTGCACCATTGGAATATTCTCAGCTTCATACATGGCTGCAGCAATATTTCCAGTCCCTTCTTATCTGCAAATATTTATCTGTATAGAATTTAAAGCAACATACAATATACAAGGAAGAAAATACAAATATAAAGCCAATGTAAAATATAACAAAAACAAATCTATGACAGCCTTATCATTAGTTCCTATTACACCCTGGGAAATGCCATTTCTAAAATGATTTTTGAATGTTAAAATCTTTCATTTTGATCTTTACTCACCTAATTAACATAATACTGTTGTATGGAGCTTTTGATGCAGTGGCCGATAGAAAAAGGGGATTTGATGTAAAATTCATTCATTGTTTTGACAGTAACCCTTTGATTTGGGATATTTGAAAATTTGTTACTATTATTATTTATTTTAGTGACAGCCCAACTTCCAGGAGCAGATGGGTATACAGGCGGGAAGATTATTTTCATTGACACAGAAAATACATTGTATCCTGAATATATTGTGTTGACTGAACTGGGTGAAAAGATTTCAAAGGATTTCCTATACAGTATTAATAGTTCATTTAAAATTTGAGCTTATGGTACAGCATAAGCAGAAAAGACATTTAATGTGCAGAGAGGAGAAGATGAAAGCCACATGCAGGGAAGTGATCTTCCCATTTGCCATTAATTTTATATCTTAATGCTTATTTGAATACATGTTGTTCTCACAATTTACAAAACACAAGCACTTTCACCATGAGGTTTGTCAGTGTAGAGCTCATGGAGGACATCTGCATGATGTCAATCAAGCTAAATCCAAAGTTGTTAAAACAGCCTGTCAACTAATTTGCTTCCCTGAACTAGGCTGGATGTCACATGCTAGGAGCTGAGAAGTAGGCGATATAGGAGAAGTTACTGAAATGGGGACAAAGTCCTTAAACACAGGATTAATTTAATGGAATGTGAATTTAATTTGTCCTTCAAGTGAGGTCAAAATACAAATAGATTTTTAGATCATAAGTTTTGGAAGTTTGCGTTGCATCAAGACTGGTTTGCAAGTAACATCTGGCAATCAAAAGAGCATAGTTATTAAAAGAGGGGAGAATTAGCATCTGGAAGTGCTCAGTTTTGAGAAGATATTTGTTTTTATGAATGGGATTCAGCTATATATCTGAGTACTGAATTAAAAATCAGATACCTTAACTAAGAAACGTTCCAGTCGTCCAGACCGCCTACGTGACATTGCTGATCGCTTCAATGCGGATCATGAGGCAGTTCTTGACAACGTATTGTATGCACGGGCTTATACCAGTAAGAGTGCAACCAGATGGCACAGGAATCCTGCTCATTTTAAGAATGAACAATTATGCATCAAGGGGTTATCACTGGAATGATGTCTATTTTTAAATTTCTGTTTCTGTTTTGAATGTACTCAGGATAATTATCACATAAGATTGAGTTATAAAGTTTCCCCAAATCTGAACATATTATCTATCAATTTATTTCTTCTCCCCAAAGAAATATTTATATTGACTTCCCTTCAAACCATATTACTGCACTATATGAATTCTGTACAGTGGGGTTTGTTTATAATACACGAGACTGTTTTCTTAAGGAAATTGACATAATAAAGGTATTTTTCTTTTTCTAATACAGTGTTCTGTACAAACACTCTTTCAAATGTTTAATCAGAATTTTCTAAATTATTGTGATAAGACCACATTTCTGCAAGCTTGTTACAATCAATCAATTAATCAATCAATCAATCAATCAGAATAGAGCTGGAAGGGACCTTGAAGGTCTTCTAGTCCAGCTCCCTGCTCAAGCAGGAGAACCTATACCACTTCAGATAAGTGACTGTCCAGTCTCTTCTTAAAAACCTCCAGTGATGAAGCACCCACAACTTCTGATGGCAAGCTGTTCTACTGGTTAATTGTCCTCAGTTAGGAAGTTTCTCCTTAATTCCAAGTTGCTTCTCTCCTTGATTAGTCTTCATCCATTGTTTCTTGAGCTGCCTTTTGGTGCTTTGGAAAATAAGTTGACCCCCTCTTCTTTGTGGCAACCTTTCAAATACAGGAATACTGCTATCATGTCTCTCTTTGTCTTTCTTTCCTGCAAGTGTTCTTCATACGTTTTAGTCTCCAGGCCTTTAATCATCTTAGTTGATCTTCTTTGCAGTTTTTCTCAACTTTTTTGTAATATGGTAACCAAAATTGGATGTAGTATTCTAGGTGTGGCCTTACTAAGGCTTAAGAGTACACTTTATTAAGCAAATAAATAAGTAAATTAGGAATATCACATCAAATGTTTGAACATGACATTGCACATGACTTCTGTATGGAAATATTGCAGAATTATAGGTAAAACTTATAATTACCTACATAAACATTACTCTAACCTCAGCTAGAAATGAATATTATCATACTTTGCACAATTTTCAAGAGAGGATTTCAAATATTTATGAAGTATTTAGCTTCTTTTGGAATTATTTTAAAGTAACATTTTAAAAATGGCAACCTAAAGATACTAAAATTTAGTTATGTCAGTTGTAACTCAACTACTATACATCTTGGTCTATCTAGCAAGTACTTCTACTTTTCTGATTTAAAACAAATGTTATTATTATTACTATTTCCTCCTTGGAAGGTGAGCATCAAATGGAACTACTTGATTATGTTGCTGGCAAATTCCATGAGGAACCTGGCATTTTCAAACTACTGGTATATATTTTATAATCCTGTTTATTATATACTTCAATTCCTTTAATTAATATGTTAATGTTTTAAATTTATTCTCATGAATTAATGTCTTTTTGACATTTAATGTAGATAATAGATTCCATTATGGCACTGTTTCGTGTGGATTTTAGTGGTCGTGGGGAATTAGCTGAAAGGCAACAGAAACTTGCTCAGATGCTCTCGAGACTCCAGAAAATATCAGAAGGTGGGATAAAGTAAAAAAAAAAACTTGCTAAGCACATGATTTTATGTACACTGTTTTCTCTTTTGAAAATCCCAGTGAGATTGAAAGATATAAGGGATGGAATCTTTTTAGTAATATACTCCCTATATTGTATAGTTGTACTCCACAAAAGGACACTTGACTTTTAATTAGACTTACACAACACTTTTTAATTTGGTTTTAATGATCTGGTTTAAGTTGATACTGCTGGGTATTTTTTAAACTAGTATTTCCCAATCTTGGCAACTACCATTTCATATTTCATGTGAAACAATTATCACCAATAGGGAATTTGAAGATTTGATGTCCACACATCTGAAAGTTACAAAAATTTCCATAATACTATTTTATTTGTCTGTTAGGGTTATTAAAACTGATTTCCATGCTTTTTCAATATTGTGGAGAATTTTATAGACATAGTTTATTAGAAATGCTTTAACAAAAGATTGTGAATACTAGCAGAATAATTTTTTCTCTCTCTTTATGTCTATTCCATCTTTTGACCTAATTTTCTTACTACAGAATATAATGTGGCTGTGTTTGTGACTAACCAAATGACCTCTGATCCTGGAGCAACTATGACGTAAGTAAATTACTGATGTTCTTAAGTCAAAGAAATAGGATTTCTTAATTATATTTTTAAATCACAGAAAAAGTACTCTAGAAACCCAAAGAAGACTCATACTTGAACCATACTGATAAGGGATTCTAGGGAAATAGTTTACGTGAATGTCAGTTTAAATAGTAAAAATGACTGAAAGTCTAAGCTAGGTATGTAGTTTAAATGCATCTTTATATTTAAAATGCATATGTTAAAAAAGCACCTGGGAAAATGAGGTGAAAATTACCGAGAGAAACAGCACAATGCAACTACTTCTTGTGTGGTCTCATCTGGAGAAAAGTCCTGCTCTTAAAATTATTTTTTGCTTTTAGAGTGCAGTTATAGGGTTCTTAGATTGGACCAATTCATATTCTCCTTCAATGATCCTGAGAATGATTGAGGCTCATACAGTATCTTGTTTTCCCATTGCAGATTATGCAGAATTCAGAGCTAGCTTACTACTAAAGCTTACTTGCAAATGATGTATTCCTGGCTCCCAGCATAAAGATAATAGTTGATGGAATAATTAACAATGGTTTCAGAAACTGGAAAGAATATTGAGTCAAGAATTCATTTCTTTTTGTCAAGCATTAGCTCTGTTATATACAATCTCATTTGTATTTAGATTGTGCTATAAACTGAGGAATTATTGGTTATTATTTTTTATGTTAATGCCCTTCTTTGTCCATCATCATTAAAGCCAATGATCAGTAATATGTGGAAAGAGAGAGAAAAAAAGAGTGAGAAAGTGAGTGCTTAGTCTAGCAGTTAAACCATCAAACTGCAGGAACTTGTGCAGAAGTCACATACGGACAAACATACAATAATTAAAAGAATGTTATTTTGTTAATATTGATGTTTCTCATGGCAAACTATATATCAATATTATTTCAAGATTTTTAATAATTTAGGGTCATATTCCTCACTTTGGATATAACAGTTCTGTCTTTATTTGATGTAGCTTTCAGGCTGATCCCAAGAAACCCATTGGAGGACATATTCTTGCTCATGCTTCTACAACAAGGATTAGTTTACGGAAGGGAAGAGGAGAATTACGTATTGCCAAGATATATGATAGGTAATATAGAAACTGACTGGTACAGTACAGTAGACTTCAACATATTCTGTGTAATCATTGTGTCTTATTTGGGTTTTAATTTTTAAATGAATGTGTAAAAAATTAAGATATGACTAAATTACTTTAATGTACTGTCAGTTGTGACAGTACATTATATTATACACTACAGTGTAGAATAGAATACAGTAGAATAGAATATTATTTGCCCAAGTGTGATTAGGCACACAAGAAATTTGTCTCCAGTGCATAAGCTCTCAGTGTCCATGCAAAACAACAGACTAATAATAATCAAAATGATACCAAAAAGAGAATTATCCTTTTATACTTGACACCATCACTTCTTGGTTTATGACAAACACTTTTTTGTAACCCAATTCTATGGCATTAAATGTTTATGTTTCTCCTGATATCTTCAACTCTAACTTCTATTTTACACATTGGACAGAAGCATGCTATTACCATGTTTACTTTTTCAGCAAGTATTCATCCCTCTCAAGAAACTGTATGCTACCTATTATCAGCAGTGCATCATGGTTTCAAACATCAAATTCATCACCTCAATATCTGATACTGTAACTGAAAACATCACCCAGCATAAATATTATATAAAAACATAGAAACATAGAGAAATATAAAGAAATTTTCCCCTCTAAGGAGTTTATATGAAAGTATTATAAAACTCTGTAGACGGGGGGGGGGGGCATATAATGTAACTTCTGCCACAATCCTTTTATTATTGACTGCATATAGGTAATCGACTTGCAACCATAATTGAGCCCAAAATTTTGGTCATAAGTCATAGTAATCATTAATCAAGACACCCACATAACTGCTACTGCATGACAGATCAAAGAAGCTGTCTTCTGAGGCAGGGTAGTAGACAGTTTCCCTCCATGTGCAGAATGGAATTTTAGTGGCTGGTTGGAGAAAGGAGATCAACAGATCTGAGCTTCTTTTCTTCAGCCTACTGCAAGAGTTGCCCACACCTCCATGTACAGATGGGAACTGTCATTTCTCCAGCCCACCATAGGACTCTTTCCACCCCATACACCCCATTAATTTCATGTATGGAGGGGAGAGTAGATCTTCCAACAGGTGGTAACAGTTTGTAACTTTTCCTGTCAGCTTCTCCATCGGCTTTCTGGGGAAGCCATTTGAAATGCAGTCATGTGGCAATTGGGGGCATGGTAGCAGTTGTTCCTTTGAGAAAAGATCATAAATATCCTTTAAAAATCTGTCATAACTTCAAATACTTATTAAATGATCTGTTGTAAGTGAAGGACTACCTGTAACAGGATATCTAAAATAACACTGTAACAATTGCTTCTATAGTGAGAAAAGCTAAATGAAAATTATATTATTTTTGAAGGTAAGTAATATCAATTATAATGTATAGGATTATAACATCTGGGCTGCAAAAATCCCACCACTATATGGTGACCAAAATGATACTGAAGTTTAACTTTTTACCCCTATCTACAGGGGTGGGATTCCACCGGTATAACAACCGGTCCAGTGATCGTGCGCCCGCGTGCACCAAACGCATTCTCTGTGGGCGTGCTCCACCTTTAAAAAGCTCTAATACTACTGCGGTCCCTCTGAATAAAACAGCTGAGGTGCAGCAAACTGCTCTGCCACGCAAATCAACTGTGCTCTAAAAAAAGGAAATAAAGCACAGGAAAGAGCAGGGGCCCACACGCTTGGGTTGCAGCGAACCAGTTTGCAGCGAACCAGTTTGCAGCCAGCTGATCTTCAGAGCAAGGGGTTCACACACGAACCAGTCCGAACCAATAGAATCCACCCCTGCCTATCTATGTTCTTCTGGATTTCTGCATCCAGTTCTATCATGCAATGTGTCTCTATTTATTTACAAAATTCCAAAAGAAAAGTAAAATAATTAATTTTTATTTCTTTTTTCAGTCCTGAAATGCCTGAAAATGAAGCCACATTTGCAATAACTGCTGGAGGTATAGGAGATGCAAAAGAGTAGGCTGATCTTAATGATAAACAACTGAGAGACTCCAATCAAATTATATCAAAAGTTATTTAGTTCCTACTTACTTATGTTTATTATTCCAAATGTAGAAAAGTTAAAATTGAGAGGCAGCAATATGATTGCTGGAAATGTTTTTTGATGTTGCTGAGCATATCTAATTGTTCACAAGAAAAGTCAATCATGTGAAACCATCCTTTTCATAACAGCACTAGTTTTGTGCAGGGTGTTTCTACTAGGAAAGCACCAATGCACTACAGTTGCAAAAGTGTGAAGTCTAGAGATCATACGAATAGAAAATATTGTTACTTAAAAACATCTCAAAATGCTTTATGGATCCTTTAAGGATTTTTAATGTAAAAATTTAAGGATTTTTAATGTATTAATTGTGCATACAGAATTACCCTAACTGAAAGTAATTTATCTTCATTTTAAAAAATTAACTTGAAAAGGAGTTTCTAGATCAGGGGTGCCAAACTTAGGTCGTTACAGGTCATATCGGGACTTTTTTCTCCTTCACTAAACTGGGTGGGGGTGGGGCCAGCACATGACATATCTGGCCAGTGGGCCACGAATTTGACACCCCTGTTCTAGATAAAGTAGGCTGGAATTAAAAATTGGAAATTGATTTTACTCAAGGAATATTTATTGTTTGCAAAGTTTAAATATTTGCTTAATTGTAATTAAAATATCTGCACATGAACTTCATGTAAAATCAAACAATTGCCTCTCTTTTTTTCTTTGAAAGCAAATTATATTGTCTATTCCATCAATGGATGTGTAATAAGCCCTCCAAATCTAAGTGAATATTTTATGGCGTATTATTTTCCTGTTCCCTGTTAAAGCAATATTCAAACATGTACCTGTTTTTCTTGAACACTGTCGCTCACCAGAAAATAACACTGAGCATTCTGAACATAAGTTGGGGTTCTGGATATGCATAACCCTCCAGCATAAGTTATTTTTCTTTTTATATTCTAACACAGCAGTCAGAAGTTGAAAGCATCCATTTACCATTTGTGAATTAGTTGGAGTAGGCTATATGATTTTTAAGCTATGATTAATGACCTCAAGGCCATTATCTAGTTAAGTGCCCACATGAAACAACCAAAGGCTTATGGCATCAGTAGATTATCTAGGTTAGCCTGTCAAATGTTTTGGACCAGAACAGTCACTGCCTTGGCCATGGCCATACTGGCTGGACTAATAGACAGGTTCTATATACTGAAAGAGTAACAGTTTTCCTCCCCCTCCCCAACTTCTTTTCACACAACATGAGAGAAAAACCACCCTTTGCCTGAAAATTATCCTGCTTATGTACTACCATGTAATTAATAAGAAAATGCATAGAAAATGTGTAGCTACCATGGTGTACAAAGTTAGCACCCACCACTCTTCTAGAAAAATGAAATATTTTGGGAAATATTTAAAAAGGCAGAATGATTATATTTCCCTAAAGGAGAAACATGCTCCTGGAAAGCAGCTCCCACCATTGTTAATAGCCCGAGCAGGACTGGTCCAGCCTATCTACAAGACAAAATACCTTCAGCTTCAGTGTGATGGGATTAAGACATGGCCCTTCAGGACATAATAGAACCATTTAGCAGAAGACACAGAGCTCACTGCATTGCACACTCTCCTAAGGACACTGCATCACTCAGCAAACAAATCAACTAAACCTGTCTGGGAGCTCAGACAAATATGACACCATAGGAATCTGACAACATCCAATAGAATACATGTTCTTGCACAGGAACAGGAAGTTCAAGTTCAAAGCCCAAGAGAAGGTATTGTTGGTAGAAATATCCTTCTGGGTTCAGTTCCAAGTGGGGAAAAAGACACTGGAAACAGGGAGGCTATTTTGGAAAGACGGTTTAATAGTGGACAGCAGGACCACATGGCTTGAAGCTCCAAAGTGAAAAGGATGATCACATGCTTCAAAGTGAAAGAAAAGAGAAGCAAGGGGCCAGCCAAGATGCTGAGACCCTTATATACCCTCTGTTGGGTCCTACCTTAGTGTTTCCTGTTCCTGTGCAAGAAGTGTATCCCATTGGCTGTCAGACTCCCAGGGGTGGGGGTCTTAGCTAACTTTGTAAGCTTTCCTGAGTTCCAGGCTTGGTTGAGCCTTGCTGGATGATGATGATGCACTGAAAGGGCTCTTGGGCAATTGTTATACCTTTTACCTGGAGATCTTTGTTATGTAAAGTATTCTGGCCCAGGCCTTAATGGCCCACCCATTAACAAAGGTGGGGGGGCTGAGTTTCTTCCTCTCTTACTACTTTACTCTTTTTAGGGGAAATATTCTGCCTTTTTAATATTTCCCAGGATATTTCATTTTTCTAGGAGAGGGGTGGCTGCTAACTTCCTACAGTGTAACCCCGCACCCACCCCCAGTCTCAATTCTATTTGGTCAGCTGCCCAGAACCACCCATGTGCTTCTGCTTCACCATTAAATCTTTCCAATCAGCCTTTGTGTTTCCAGTGTCTTTTTCCCGGCTTGGAATTGAACCAGATGGATATTCCAACAAAGGCATTCTGTGGCATTCCTATCTCACACCCATTGTTAGAAAAAAGGATTCCAGGAAGATAAAGCCAGTATAAACTGCCAGGGCATATGACAGTGAATTGACTTCTAAAAGGAGGGATTAGCCCCCCCAGGGCTCAGTCTTCCCGTAGTAGAATGGCGTAACCAGTATTTGTATCGTTCTAAAATTAATAGCTTTCAGCTATGAAAGTAAGCTGAAATGTAGGAAAAAAACTGTTGCTGTATTTTGAAACAAGAAAGGGAGTTAGTTATTGGGTAAACCAATTCTACGTTATAGATATTGGAACTATTTGTCTCATAAATCTCATACCTTTTCGTTCAATACAGCTGATAAGTATGATTATTAAATTCCGCACATTGCTGAGTACACATAACTCGCCAGTTTCTACGCAAAATGGACAGCCAGTTTTCCTGCTCAAAATGTGGCGCTGCACTAAGCGACGGCAGCAGAAATGCTACGGATTCGCAGTTCCGTATTTCAGTGCTTTTAAGATTGCTAGAACTGAAACTTGGCATACATGTGTTTCGAGAATACATTTTTTTAAAAAAGGCTCTTCACGTAGAGTTCTTCGATAGCTTACGGCGCAACCTAGCGAAAGCTTCTTAAATCGCTTCTATGAAACGTGATAAGCCTACGCGATCACTGCTCGAGAATAAGCGTAGAGAAAGGCTTTCTCTTTCCTCGGTAATTCAAGAGACGTATCTTACGCAACAAGCGGGCTGGCCGACAGCGTAAGAGGCGGCAAACCGGGGTGACGGCGGCCATTTTGTGTCTGGAAGCCGGAGAAGAAAGGCTGGTTTGCTTCTTAACCAGCGCCAAGCAGTTTCTGGCGCGACTCGGCTCTTAGAGGCTCCAGAAAACCAATCCTGTCGGCCGTCTAGATAGGAATATTAAATCCCGGGAGTTGTTTTTATAGCCACAAGGCAGCAGTAAAGTTCAGAGTAGGCGCGGTTGGCCTCTCAGCGCTATCTTTCACATAAGTCGCGCACAGGGGTCCCTTTTCCTGCTTGGAAGAATGCGAGGCTTCGGTGACCGAGGCCGCGATCGCGACCGCGGCGGGTAAGGACGATGTGAATGAGGGAATCGGGCTTCTTTCAAGGGTTTTGTCGTATCTCTGCCCTCCCCTCGTCTCGCCCTTCAGTGTTCCTTTCTGCTGCGTGGCAGGCAGAAATACTCCGGATACAGCCAGCGTTGCCTTAGGGCTGGCCGTGCTAAATTTCTGCCTTTCTCGTGGTAATTAAAGCGTTTGAAGGACACCGAGAAGAGGGGTGGGGTTCTGCCATTTTGTCAAAATGGGAAACGGTCGAAGTTGGGAGCAAGTTCCTCAGAACTCGCCGGCGACTCCTTAATTAATTAGCACAATAGTAGACTGCGGAGAGAGGAGATGTAATGGATGACGGCCGCCGGTTTGTAGGGTTTGGGCTTTTACGTCGTGGGGAAAAGAGCACTTTAACAACGGGACCTTTTCTCGTAAGGAAAAAAAAAAGGTTCACTCTCCGGGTTGCTTTTGTTTCCCCCTCCCCGCATTTCTAAGGTTAAGGAAGGTTTGCCAGAAAATTTTATGCGGGTAGCTGAAAGATGGCGTCAGAATATGGAGGTGAACGTTTGACTGGGAGGTGCCAGATTAATGTCGGCCTAGGAAGAGACGGAGATGGGAGGAAGTGCTGGGCTTTGGAAGGACTAGGCGCCCCGCGGAGAGATTCTGCATTTTTTTCCCTTTGAGCAGAGGGCTTCCATGCCGTTACTATACACTAGTTGATTCACCAGGGACTCTAACCCTCAAAGGTTATATTGTCACTTATCTTCTGATCCAGCACACCCCGTTTTTCTTTATCTCCCGGTGAATAGGCCTAATATAATAATTACTGCCGGAATCCGAGTGGCTGCGTTGACATAATCTAAAAATAAGAAATATTTTAATCGGATTTTTCTTTGCTTCTGTCTATATTCCTGTCAAATTGTTAAGAATGGTCTTATACTGCCTACTTACAAATTTTACCTGCGCTAGTGGAAGAGTGGGAGACTTATAAAATGCAATACAATGGTTATAATAAAAATCTGCACTCATTTAAATCAAAAGCCAGATGGAAAATCAGCACCCTTCCCAACATTGTGGTATCCTAAGTTTGCAACTCTTGGCTGAAAAACTGTTTTTACAACCCCTTTAAAAGTGTACCTATCCGTTCTGATGAAATAAGTTAAAACTTCCAAGTAAACATAGTTTGGATTGTTATTTAATTAGGAGGAAATTATGAATCATTGATATTTTACTGTGCAGGCCCAGGGATTAGTTCTATACAATATGAGAAGCTACATTATTATTTTGAGAGATGTTTATTGTAGCTGTTGATTCTGAGGTAAAGATTTTAACAAATCTTTAAATATGGGATATGTTTTTTGATAATAGTGTGACTGATAAAGTTAATCTCATACTGAATGGAAGTGCCCTACTAAAGCAATCCTAATTTATACAGAAATCATTAATCGTATAGATTAGTGCTCTCAAAAGAAGGTGTGCTTTTACTGTAACTCACAAGAGTAGGAATCAAACTGCTTATTAATTATTACATGGTGTAATCTATTCTTAAAATAAAGAGAATAACTTAGTACTTTAATGGTCAAAGTCAAACTAGTTGAGAATAAATCTCTCCTGTCTTCAAGTGAAGAACCAGAAAATCCTGATACTTTCCAGAAGTACAGAAGGGTGCGTGAGCACTACAATGTAATTTTTGAGAAGTATGTTACTACTGTATTTTACAAATACAACGTTAACTATGTGCATTAATATACTGTATACTTCTCACTGTTTTTAGCAATATATGAGAACAGACCTCACTAAGTCTTCCTGGGTAAACCAGACAGAAAACAACTAAATGAGAGCTAAATCTATCTTAAGGTTACATTAACAGAATCTTGCAAGTCTAAAAGTACAAAGCTTCCCTGCTGTCACTTTGCTTGATCTATTAAGGGCAGATTCTTTCTAAGTTTCTTTCTCTTTTGACTGTTAAGCCACTGGGACCTTTTGTCTTTCTTCTCTGATTGTTTCCAAGGCAACATCTTTCCCCCCTTTCCCTAAGATCGTTTCCACATTCCAATGTGCTTATTGAAGATAGTAGATTTTGTATTGATTAAAATGCTTGGTTTCCTGCCCTTAGTTTCTTTGTGGCCTTTTTGATGTTAAATGTTGCAATTAAAACTGTATTCTGATGTATTTTGCCCTGTTTTTTCATTTCCATTGGAGAATGTTATACACAATACATTTCTTCATATTTTCATGTTCAAGTATGTTTATTCTTTTATTGCCAAAGATAAAATACAAAGAAAAGCAAAAAAGAAAAATAAACAGATTAACACATGTCCAACACTAACATCTTAAAGAGAAAAAAAAGCCCAAATACATCTAACATTAAACATTAAAAAAATTAACCCTGGTTGAATGCTGAAAAGATACATCAAAATGTAATATATTTCTTTCCCTTAAATAACTGGTTTACAAAATAGCCATAAATTTTCCCATCTTTATTTAACAGAAATGCTATATTATATAAATAAATATCCCTGATGTGGAAAACTAATAATTAAATTGACCAAGTATATGTACATATACACACACAGAAACAACAGATTACTCCAAAGTTAAAACTAATTTTCAGATCCCTTTGTTAACCATCTGTCATTGTATTTAAGGTGTAGAAAATCTAAAAACTGCTTCCAGTCTCTTATAAATTTGTTTAATCATTGTCTTAATATTATCACAAAACACTTTGTGATACTTTTTGCTCATTTACTATATAAATTTTATTGAATCCAGACTTGGTCATGCATATTCAATGAAATGAATATAATTTTTCAGCCATGAGTGATTTTTTTTCCCATTCCTTTCAGAGGATCTAAATTAAGCATGGTTTAATTCAGATATGGCATATTATATAGAATAAACATTGCCATTGCTATTGATGTTTTTCAACATAAATTTAATGACACTTTTAATCTTCATAAAATAATGCTATTCCAGATAATCAACTAGAGAAAATAAAAAATAATCATTTCTGTCTAATCCTTTAAGGTTTGGTAGCCCTCTGCCTCCTAAAAAATTTGGAAATCCAGGAGAGCGTTTGCGTAAGAAGAAGTGGGACTTGAATGAATTACCCAAATTTGAGAAAAACTTTTATGTTGAACATCCGGAAGTAGCAAGACTCAGTCCTGTAAGCTCTGTTTTTTCTTTCACCTTTGTCTTGTTCAACTACTTCAGTTTTAATATCTCCAAATGCTGTAGCAATGAAGATGATTAGAATTGCAACCATTATCGTAATGAAATTTTCTATTATTTATTTTGTCAACTTAGTTCTGATCTGGGATTGTAAAGCAAAGGATGTAAAAATTTGGATGCCACTAGATGGCAGAAAAGAAATGCTGCAATTTTTTTGCAGCCCAAATCTAGTCCTGTTCTTATCCATATTTTCTGTATTTTTTTAAAAAAAATACATTTCATTTGAGGATGGCTGTGGAGTGATTTTGTTCAACTGAATCTCCAAATGTCTTCCATTTCTCCTAGCTGAGATTTCCTAACTTGCAGGATAGTTTCTAGTGTTGTTTTGGCCAGAGGAGAAGTATTCCAAGTTCAAAATACATATCTAGATTATCTAGAGTTTTATATTATAATTTTTATTAAAAATAGGTTATATCTATAAAAAAACAAATATGAAGGCTTGCATTTGCTTGTATTTTCATATATATAATAAAATTTATTTACATACTTTTTAAGTTGTAAATCACTTTTAGATCATTGAAATATACATGGGAGAAGCTAAAGTCTTGGGAATGTTGTGCATATGAAATTATCATGCTGCAAATAATTTTTGCAGCCCAAATCTATCTGTTCTGATCCATATTTTCTGTATTTTAAAAAAAATACATTTCATTTGAGGATGGCTATGGAGTGATTTTTTTTTAACTGAATCTCCTTTTTTCCTAACTGCTATTTCCTAAGTTGCAGGATAGTTTGTAGTGTTGCTTTGGCCAAAGGAGAAATATTCCAAGTTCAAAATACATAGGTGTAGTTGGAAAAAGGCCATTTTGAGTTGGGACACTTACATTAAATTTTGGATTCATTTTTTCCATTTCAGAATGTTTACCCAACTATATAAATAAAAATATTTCTAATCAGATGCATCATCTTCAGTGAACGCATCTGCAGAGAAAACAATTTGCTCTACTAATTTATTACAGGTCAAAACCAGAGGTGGTATTCAGCAGGTTCTGGAGAACTGGTAGCGGAAATTTTGAGTAATTTGGAGAGCCAGCAAATACCACCTCTTACTGGAGATTTTACAGTATCCTTCCCCTGCCATACCCACCAAGCCATGCCCACAGAACCAGTAGTAAAAAAATTTGAATCCCACCACTGGTCAAAATAGTACATCTTTATTTGTTAACTGATATGTTTTATTAGTTTATTACTTTGGAAATCGTAGTTCTCCTTTCATGTTAAAGAGTATATGAAATATACCTAGCTTGTTTAAAGTTTTTGTTGTAGAATTAGTTAAAATCCTTTGGATGGCAAATTTGAAAGAAAACAGAATAATGTCTATGGAGACATAGACTTCTCAGTCATCCAGGTCATGGTTGTCCAAAAGGTGCTTTTTCAAGAGGCAACTGGACTTTCTGTTTTTTCTTTGAAGTCATTTCACTTCTCATCTGTGATGAAGTGAAGAAGCTTCTTGGATGAGAAGTGAAACATCTTTAAAGAAAAAACAAAGTCCAGAAAAAGCACTTTTGGGAAAACAGTAATGTATGTACATGTTCATCTGCATATAAAGGTTATATTGCTAGAAGTTACATTGAATAAATGCATGAAATGGAGAATGTTTTGAATATTTTCTTTTTTTTTATTCCAACCTGTATTTCATTATACATTTTGATAAGCTTCTGAAAATGAAGTCAATAACAGGAGAGTAATTGTCAAAAGAATTGCTAGAACAATACTTTAGATTATTTATGGAGAATACAAAGAGATGGTGATTACTTGAAGTAAAAGGAATGAAAATTCATATTCAGTGATTGCTAATAATAATAAAAGAACACTACAATTTCTGCTTTTCACACTTTACTTGCAATTTTCACTCTAAATAGTATGAAGTTGAAGAGTTGAGAAGAAAGAAAGAGATTACTGTAAGAGGGTCAGATGGCTGCCCCAAACCAGTATTTGCCTTTCATCAGTGTAACTTTCCACGTGAGTATTCTGTTACCCCCAAAACAACAGCATGGGAGGATGGGTGGGCATGTTAAATAGCATTATTTGTCTGGATGTATTTAGTTCTGGAAAATTGAGCTTAATGACATAGAGATTTGGGAAAATAGTTTTTGAAATTAATGCTATAATCTAAATTAATTTCAGTACAAGATTTACTTACATAGCATTTGCAATATAAATTTATTTGTGTATTTTTATCTGTGTTAATTTTTTAGAATATGTAATGGATGTCTTGATGGACCAGCATTTTACTGAACCAACTCCAATTCAGTGTCAGGGCTTTCCCTTGGCCCTTAGTGGGCGTGATATGGTGGGCATTGCACAGACGGGCTCTGGGAAAACATTGGCAGTATGTATTTTTCAGTTTCTTTACATTTTCTTTTGTCTATGGATCTGTAAAAGTATTTTTATTGTATTTTATTCAGGTAATGTAATTAATTCATGAACAAAACGAAAAAGACAATTTTTTTAAAGTTTGGAACAAGGGCTTTTGTTTGGGCTTCCAGTACATTTTGGACTTTTAGTCATTTGGGGTTCCAGCTCTAGGAAACGATGGAAATTTGTGGTCAGTTGTTGGCTCTGTTTGCATCCCAGGGCTGTATCACCAGGTGGGGTGATAGTAGATACCTACTACTAGCCAGCCAGTTTTCAGAACTTTGCCAAAAGTGTGATTTCTAAAAATATTTATAAAAAGTCTTCACAGGAAAGCATTTGGATAGGAAAAATAATTCCTAGAAAAATATTTCTTAGAAAAGCTAAGTTGTTGATAAGTTGATAAGCTAAGTTTTTCAAATGAATCCCCTGGGGCATCCGCAACAAGATAAGAGAGAATGAGATAGCTAGCTTCTCTCATCAAGTACAGCCTACATTTAGATTATTACTATAAGCAAGCCAGTTTTTCTATAAAAAAACAACAACCAGGTATAAATTTCATTGGCTATTTATGTTTCTACTATTTTATTTAACTTGGTTTCAAAAGTAATTTTTATCTAAGTTACTCTGCTACTTGTAATTAATAACTTGCATGACAATCATATGATTTTTATAATTTGTAATGTCTTAGTGGAACAAGCTCTACTAAATGCATTCCGAAAAGTACCGATTGGGACAGAAATTACACAGATACAGAGCTGGGCCACTAAAAGTTAAACTGAAAAGTGCAGTGCAAGATAGAGTACAAAAAAATCATCATCAATCCCAAAGGGAATCAAGGCTTAATATGAAATTAGTTTGCATTCATTTATCTAGAGTTTTATATTTTAATTTTTATTTAAAAAAATAGGTTATATCTATTAAACAAATATGAAGGCTTGCATCTGCTTGTATTTTCATATAATAAAATTTATTTATTTACATACTTTTTTTAGTAGTAAATCACTTTTAGACCATTGAAACATACATGGGAGAAGCTAAAGTCTTGGGAATGTTGTGCATATGAAATGTATCATCACATACATTTCTAGTGATGGAGACAGCACTCATTCATTTCTCATGAATACACATGATCTTTTGGTGTATGATGATAGTGGATGAATTGGGGAGAAAAGGTACCATAAGGAGGATATTTACGTGGCTCGTGTCGTTCATCATAATTGCTACACTATTAGCCATAGCAGCAGCTCAAATCCCATCAATCCTTTTAGTTTGTTTTTATTTCTTTGGGCTGAAGGATCAGATACCATCTCCCTGAATATTCAGGTAATGTTCACTTAATGACAATTCAAAGTCAAGACAATGTTAGAAAGGGTGCTTTATGGCCTACAAAGCACTTTTGGACATTACAAAATGTTACACCATGCCCACCACCTGCAGTCATATGATCACAATGGGTGCTTTGGCAGTCTGTTTGCATCGGTTGCCAATGTTCTGTGATCAGATGATGGACATTTGCAATCTTTGTCAGCTTCCTCAGAAGATCAGTGGGGAGCGAGCAGAGAATGTTGCAAGCTGCAGCTGCTGCCTGCTCTCGTGTCTGGGGACTGGCTGAAAGAGCTCCCTGTTGATTAGTACCTGCTTGAATCTTTGCATCTGAAACCCAAGCAAGCATGGAGCTTGGGAGTCTTCCTCTCCTTGCCCCTGCAAAGAGTTTTAGTGAGACAAGGATATGGGGATCTGCATACTTGGATTTCAACAGCCAAGCTCCAAGCAGACACGGAGACTGGGGTCTGTTTCTTTTCATCCCCCTCAAAAGTTTTCTGCAGAGGTTGGGAAAAACCCCAAACCCCTCTTATGTCTGCTTGAACCTCTGCAGCTAAACTTCAAACATGCACAGAACCCCAAATACCTCTTTTTGCCTCCATGGAGAGCCCCACGGAGGTGGGAAAAAAGGATTTTAAAATCTGCATCTGCTACAGGCACTAAACTAACCCACCCACCCCAATCTGCACTTCCATAGTCATGGAAAGGGATTCCATTCACTGAATGACCCATGAGACAACTTTATGACCACAATGGGGACTGCTGGGATCACGGTCATTGAGTGAAGTCACAGTGTCTTGCTTAACTTCTGCTTCACTCAGCAAGCAAGACTTTAGTCCTAATTGTAGTCATTAAGTGACTGTTTCTAATAAATAAATGGACAGGTTTACATGATCACGTATAACCAGTGCAGCTTCTTCAGTAACAAGGAGCTTTAAAATTATCCAGTTGGGACACTAGTGCATTATTACTCTTTCTATTCTGTTTTTAGTATATCCCTCTGAGACTTAAACTGGAGGAAGCTATAAACTGAATTTTTAATTGAAATTGTATGCTTACTATTGCCATGCTTATCCAGATCTTTCTTGTTTAATTTTATGTTTAACTTCTAATGTCATCTTGCTGATTTCTTGAGAATATAGGAATGGATGTACGGTGATTTAAAACAACTAGTTAGTTATCGCCTTAATTAGCTGTCACAATTGAAATATGTTTCTCTTCTTTTTCAGTATTTGCTACCTGCAATTGTTCATATAAACCACCAACCATACTTGGAAAGGGGAGATGGTCCAATTGTGAGTATTATTATTATTGTTGTTGTTGTTATTTTAATCTTTAGTGAGATTCACAGCCTTTGGGGCTGGTTGGTAGCTCAGCAGCTCGAGTCCTAACCAAGGACCTAGGAACTGTTAAGGTTGCGTTGGAGGATATAAGCTGTTCCAAGTAGGGTGGTTGTTTGTAGAATCACAGTTGTTGTTGTTATTGTTAAAAGATTTAATCTTCGGTTCACGATCTGGGGCTGGTAAAAGCTTAACAATTCAAGTCCTAACCAAGGATCCAAGAGCTGTGAAGGTAATGACTGAATATAGATGTTATAGGCAGTTCTGAGTAGAGTTGTTGTTATTGATGTGTATGTTTACAGGCTGCCTATGGGTCTTATTTATCTAATCGGAGATGGCAGTTTTGTAAGCTCTGGTTCTGAAGTTTAAGCACAAAAAATTAAGTATATCACTCAGTGTTATGGATGGTTTCTTCCCAGTGTTTAGTTTTAGCTCCTACCCGAGAACTGGCCCAACAAGTCCAACAAGTAGCTGATGATTATGGTAAATGTTCAAGACTGAAGAGTACCTGTATATATGGAGGAGCACCCAAAGGCCCCCAGATTAGAGACTTAGAAAGAGGTAATTATGATAGACTTATATATTATAGGGTAATTGTAATGATCTTCCTTTATTAAAGTCACCATTAATATGACTATTGGCAATTTTGTATTGGAATAAGATGGAATAAAACAAGCTTGGGGTGATTAATCAATTATCTGGAGTTTAATGTGCTTGCTTGGGAATATCTGCGCATATGTATGCATAAAACACACGCATGTCCAACTCTAGTGAGTTTCTTTTTTTAAAAAAAAACTTCTTAAAAAAAGAGCTGGGATATGGAAAATGATATTTTATTTTCATTAAATAAATTGTTTTTGTCAAAATATAAGAATTGTTATAGTCTATTTAGTAGCATAAACTGAAGTTGCACACTATGTTCATGAAATGGTCCGTGTATTTCTACAGTCCTGTAAATGACAGTTAGATTATTATCTGACTTTTTGAACTCTCTTTCTCTATCCTGCTCTGTTCTTTGGAAGGTGTTGAAATTTGTATTGCTACACCTGGCCGTCTGATTGATTTTCTGGAAGCAGGGAAAACTAATCTTCGCCGCTGTACATATCTTGTATTGGATGAAGCTGATAGAATGCTGGATATGGGTTTTGAACCTCAGATTCGTAAAATTGTTGATCAAATACGGGTCAGTATTTCTTAATATAGTTTAGGTTTCTTCTTGACTTCTCATTTAAAGATTACTGTTGAGATAACACATGTCTTTTTTCAGCCTGACAGACAAACACTCATGTGGAGTGCCACTTGGCCAAAGGAGGTGCGCCAGCTGGCTGAGGACTTCCTGCATGATTATGTCCAGATCAATGTGGGGAACTTAGAGCTGAGCGCCAATCATAATATCCTGCAAATAGTGGATGTGTGCATGGAGAACGAGAAGGATCATAAGTATGGATGTTGTTATGTTACCTTCAGATTTTATCTTGTTTCCAAGTAGTCCTCAACTTATGACCACAATTAGGACTGGAATCTTTGTTGTTGAACAAATAAGTCGTTAAGCAGGATACCCACGTGATTGTTTTCCTCAACAACCATAATCTCTAGGTTATGGTCATTAAGCAATTCCCAGATTGTTAAACACATGGACTAAAAGCAGCTGGCCCAGTTCAGTTTCCCCCATGAGTAGAAGGAACTGCTTGGGCAGTTGCAAGAATGGAGCTTGGACTTTTGGGATCTCTTTTTCCGTCCTGCCAGAAAAGTTCAGTTTCCCTCAGTAGGCAACTTAGTCAGTCAGCACCCAAAATTTAGGCTTGCATCATTCCCCAACTGGCTTCCGCATTGATTTTTCTTGGAAGGCCAGCAGAGAAGATTGTAAGTAGCCATCACATTATTGTGAGGTGTTTGATAACTTTGATAAGTGCAAACAGGTTGCCAGGCACCAAGATCTCAATAATGAGATCACAGATTGTGTGTGTATGTGTGAGAGAGAGAGACTTTATGATGACTGGAAGTGCTTTATTCTGTCAAGTACCCTTTCTGAGGCCACTCTAACTAGACTTTAAATGGTCTTTAAATGAATGGTCATAAGTTGAGGACTAGCTGTAAAATCATTTTAGCATTTTTATATGAGCTGTGATGGTTTAGTTACACAAACAGACTTAGCAAATTTTATAAAATCTTTTTAATATTTTATTCTGACTTTTAAATCTTAACTATTTAAAAGCCTCTAAGAAAACAAGTCAGTGCTATCTGCTTTGATATTTTAGAAGTAGTTCAAACCACACACTTAAGTTCAGGTGGAGGGAAGCTTTGATTCACCCTTTTCAGCATTGTAGCAAATTACAGTAATTCATTAATTGTAGAGGGGTGCACAGACTAGAATATACAGGAAAAGAATGAAACAGTATCTTGTTTGTATTTGTTTAAAAGATTAATACAGCTGATGGAAGAAATTATGGCTGAAAAAGAGAATAAGACTATTATCTTTGTGGAAACAAAACGGCGATGTGATGACTTAACACGAAGGATGCGTAGAGATGGGTAAGGTTTGATTTTAACATTAGTGTTAAATTGGGAAAGACAGATTAATTTTGCACCCCCTCACCATATTATAGTAAAGAGGTTTTAGTGAGTTATAATTAAATCCTAAGAAAGCGTAGATGAGACTGACTACTTGAAAAGTTGTCATAGAATGCCATGGTTCATTTAAAATACCAATAGATGTTACAAGGTTCTTATAGCTCATGATAATATAAATGATAAAAAGAAAAAAAGATAGTCCATTCATTGCAACAATTCCTTCAGCGACAATTTGAAGTTATGGCAGCAGTGAATGAGTGGTACTTACATCTGGTCCCTGAAGTTGTGGCTGTTACACTTCCCTGCAATTGCAGTATCAAAACTCAGGCACTTGGCAGGACACCCACATTTACAACCGCAGGAGCGCTTCAATTCTCATGCTAGCTTATCTCCCCCCCCTCCCCAATCTCTTGCCCTTTTAGCCACCCTAAACAATGGAACATAGGAGTGAAGGTCCAGGGGCTAAAATAGAGATCCAGAGGCAGTGGTGGCCCACTGAGACTGCTGAAGTTTCAGTCCCAATGATGGTAACACCACTGAGGAATGCTGTTGAGCAGGATGGCCAAAAGGACAAAGATGGTGGGAAGGAGAGTTGAGAAGACAGTCCCTTATCTTGCCAAGACTAGGACTTACCAAGCTGGGAATGGCTTGGATTGGGGTGTCTCCTTGCCTAACAATTGGTGGGATTCAGTTAACAGCACTCTTCACAGCTGCATAGAGATGGAAATTCCAGTCCTAGTTGCTGTTGTAATTTGGGGGGCATAAATAGTACCAGTTTAATACCATTAATTTGAGAGGATGTGGACTTCTTAACATATGCAAGAAAATAACATTTAAAAGATGATAAACAGAAAATTATGGTATTTCTGAAATAGCAAAGATTATAATTTGACAATATAAGCAAAGAACATGACATGATTCCCAAAAGTTTTTGGATGTTACCCTAAGATGTAATCATTTAATATACTCTATCCCCAAAAGTATTCTGCACATTTATTAGCTTTTGTTTAGTTAAGTTACTTGAATTGGTTAAAAAATTCCTCCAGTGCAGAGAAAGTAAAAATACGGATTTCTGTCTTCATGCAGAAAAACCTGTTTCTATGTATGAAAAAGCATCACTTGCTTCAGAAGCATGGTATTGTTTTGAAAAGTAATTTCTCAGTTTTTTGTTTTGATTTCTAAATTAAAATTTTGCACATTCCAAACCAAAAGGTTTTCTTTAAAATTCTTGAAAATTACAGTGAACACTTGGTTTAGTAGTCTTTGGTTTAATAAACTCTGGATAGCCTGGGCAAATTTTGTGTTCAGGATTCGTTCTAATTGAATAGACTTTACACCCAGAATTACACAAATGACAATGCCACTCACAAAAATGAATCTTTATGAGACATCTTTAGATTTAATCCCCCAAATGTTTAAATTGAGGTTTTAAAATATTTATATTCATTTATATTATTAATCTGTAAAAAGGTTCATATTTTTTTGAATATGTGATAACTGAGAATGCTTAAAACTCTTTGTTACAGTTGGCCAGCTATGTGTATTCATGGAGACAAAAGTCAGCCTGAACGAGATTGGGTGCTTAATGGTGAGTTGTAGAAAAAAGATTGTTTCATGTACCCAGAGAATTGTCAGAATGCTCTGGTTTCTTCAACCAGCTGCTATGTACATTTTTATTGCATAATGTAAACATGAATACTAAAACTGTTTTTAAAATGGTGTTTTTATGAAACAGAGATCAAAATTGGTTTTTTTTTTCTTTCAGAATTTCGTTCTGGAAAGGCTCCTATCCTCATTGCCACGGATGTTGCATCTCGTGGGCTAGGTTTGTACACATGAGCTTCCTGCCTGTCATTTCTTTAGATTGACATTTTTTTTTCCCAAAGAATTTTAAAGCGTGACTTTCTCATATATGAAATGCCTTTTTAACATTGATCTTCTTTTTCTTTCATATTCAAAATCTCTTCCTGCTCCTAATGAACAGGCTTTGGTCTGCAGCAAGGCCTAGGCATGACTAATCGATCGCCAATGGGGAGAAGAGACGTCCAATTACTCAATCCAATTCTTCCACTATACCCCATCTCCTTTAATTCCAGCTTTGTGGCTGGGTGGCTAGGACTGAACAGTATTCATTCCATTGTTATTCAGAATTACCAGATGGTAGAACAAGCATCTCTTTAACAATCCTTTTTTGCCCAAATGCATTACTAATGTAATTGCACATTATAACAGCCCCACTTCAGTATCACAATACATAGATTTATATGTGTAAGCATATTTTGCTTTTTTACACATATTCTTTTTCACTTTTCTTCCTCAATTGGATTGTTGAGGTTATAGTAAAAACACTTAAGGGGGGGGGGGGTTATAAGGAAAATCCGTCAGCCTTTCGGTGTTTTCATCTGGATGTTTAAGCAAACAATTCCATTGCTCTTTATAGTTAATGTTCAAACCTTTACTTCTAGTACATTCAGAAAGTAAATTTAAATGGGGTTGTAGATACTTGAAAAACTTTAAAAAGACTTTCCTAAAAGGTTTTCAGTTAATGCCTGGTTCAGTAGACTCAATCAATCTTTTATTAAAAGTAATTTCTCAAATATTTCAGATGTACTTTAAATAGAGGATCGATCAGTTAAAACCTATTCTTGAAAATGCTGAAAAGATACACTACTTGTTAGCATTTCTGAAAAAAGACAAGTTGCTACTCTTTTCCTCACATAAAATCCATTCTCCCATGCCATCTCCAAAATTACCCCAATTCTCCTCTAGTTCATGTGGTTTCAGTCTCTGTGTTCTGGGGTCATGTCTGGACCTATGCAGGTAGAACTTGGGCCTGTTAGGAGAAGGGGTGAGGCTAGTTTTTTAAAACAAAACAAAAGGACAATATTTTGGTTGGCAACATTTTGGTTTTTAAACAGGCTTACTGTGTGCTGGTAGCTTCTTTGTGCATCTTGCCTAGACACTTAAATCAGCCCTTCTCCTCATATATTTCCCCAAAACAACTCATTTGGATACTGTTGGAAGAAAACAGTCTCCCCGTTCTGCCTTCTCCACTTGACTTAGGCTGTGGGGAAAAGGTATCAGGGTCTGTTTCTTGTTACGAATAATATCTTGGCTTGTTTTGGGGCCCAGAGTTTGCTACTTCATAAAAATACAATATCTAACTGGCAAATCTCTGGACGAATTCCTCCAAGTTCCTGGAAAGTGAAGGCTTCTACCTAAAACATAGAACAGGGGCGCGCGCTTTTTGGCTGAGTCACCAGGGTTTTTCCTTCTACTCAAATGAACATTGGTCTCAGAAAACTCCTTCCAGGTAAGTTGAGTGCCCCATAATGGCTTGTTTGTGAATCATCCCCAGGGCAGAAGATTTCCCTCTGCACTGTTCATTAAAAATTTGGTTACACTTCACTCTGTTAAAGTCAAATCATTAAATTTCTTTTTGTTTGTTTTCTTTAACAGAAACTTTGATATCAGCTGCCGATCACTCAGTGCAGGTCTGGGGACATATCTACATTGGTGGTCGAAGCAGCTTTCTAGATGATCGAGTTTGCTAGTTTCTGCCCCTCCCAATTAACAATCAGACATTCCTTTGGGGGGCATCTCAGTGGATAAGCATCCCCAGGTAGTCATATTCCTTTTTAGAATGAACAAATTCTGTGGAAGAAACACTGTGATGAGCACAATTTTATGCCAGTGCAAGATAGATAGGAAGAAACCTGCATTATAACTGCATGTTCTCTCCCTGAGTCCCCAGCCATATAATACGGATGTCATAACTGCCATTCGAAGGTGAAAATTGGCCCCGCCTTCTCTTTGCTCTCCTTGCTGTCCTTCCATGGATTTTCTGGCAAAATCGATTCCCCCAGTACCTTCATTGTTGACAATGTCTGTATTTCCTAATAAGCAAATGCTCCCCGGTATTCATTGTGACCATTTTGCTAATGGATGTACATAATGGGATTGATTGAGGTCCATAATCTGCTGTTTGTCAGACTCCAGTGAAGCCCTAGCTATGAAGATGTGAATGCACGTGGTGTGCTGCCCTGTCCTTATCTAACACAAGCCCTTTTCACCAAGGACCCTAGTTGGGAGACTCGCGCTGCCCCCTGTGAAATCTGCCTTCTCACTTTTTGGTGTGATTCAGGACTTTGGAGTCTGGAAAAGATTGAGGAGCCCCCCCTTGCTGTAATAAGAAACAGACATAACATCTCTGCCACTGCTACAACCCACTTCCATTTTTGCTCTCCCTCCCACCCCCTTTTATTCGAAATTGATGCAGTCTGGGCAATAGATGCAGCCTGACCTGTTGGATGTAATTTTTTGCATCTGCAATTTTGGCCCCTTTAAGTCCTGTGAAGGGACAAAAAGTGTTGGAGGACCTGAAACATTTACGTGAACCCAGGTTCTCAGGCGCTTGACGGCCAAATAGGCTACAGAGAAGCATCTAAGCCAGTTCACAGAGTGAGCATGTGTGGGGACTTCTCGCTGCCATGGACCCTTGATGCATGCTCCCCGCGCTCCAGTGGTCCCGTGTCAGAGGGCGGAGTTTTCGAAAGGAGGCCGCCAAAAATAAAAGGCAAAGAGACGGGATCGGCTGCAGCGATTTCCCACAGGAGGAGGGAGTGTGCATCGGTCTGGTAACAAAACAGGGAATGTTTCTCATTTTTTTAAAAGAAAAAGTCAATCTGTGTTTTATCTTGGATATATTTTGAATATTCTTTGTAAAATGCAGATTTTTAATGGGTTGTTAATTTTAATGTAATACTGCTTTTGTTTGTCAGTTTTTTATCGAAACAGTACACTAACATTTACTTGTTTTTCTGTCCTCATTTCTGAAAACTCAGATGTTTATGACTTTAAATGTTTGCATCTGGGTTCTCTCTGTTCAGGTTACATGTAAACAATATGCTAAAATTTTCTCTAAAATGAAAATGGTGGTGTAATCAAATGTTAGTGTGTATTTTTAAAAGGAAGATTAAAATAAGCTAGTTATCTATTTACCCAAACTGGCTATCTTGAGGTATCTTTTGGATATCAGGAAGAGGTAAGTGATCTTGTGTTGCTAGTTTTTTGTAGACTTCTCCTAACAGAGTTAAAGTATTCAGCAGTTCTCTCTCTTGCTCACTCTGATTTGCTGCATTTGTAACAAAAACAGCAGTTTGTTCTTTTTGAAATGCTGTTGTGGAGCAAAATTGCCTGAATTATATAAGACAAGGTTTCAAAGATGACAATTTGTGTGTGTGTGGGTGCGTGTGTGTGTTCGTGACATGCATGCAGCAAAAGATGGATGAATTTGCGAGGAATCATGAACTGCTTTGATTCGATATTTGCTTTCTGTGCACAAACTCCTTTTTGTGCACAATTATCTTAGTTTAGCCTTTTGCTCTGTTAGGAAGAGTCTATATTGTCTTTATATTTTACAAATACTAACTTTTTTCTTTTTTCTTGTTACTGTCACTTGCATTTGTGCTCCCCACCTTCTGTTGGCACATCCTTCCTCCACTGCTCTCCTCAATTCCTCACTCTGCTTTGATTGCCTTGCAAGATGTGGAAGATGTGAAGTTTGTGATAAACTATGACTATCCAAACAGTTCAGAGGATTATGTGCATAGAATTGGCCGTACTGCCCGTAGTACCAACAAAGGCACTGCCTACACATTCTTCACACCAGGAAATCTGAAACAGGCTAGAGAGTTAATAAAAGTTCTAGAAGAAGCCAATCAAGCCATCAATCCAAAACTGATGCAGCTTGTGGACCACAGAGGTGGTGGTGGTGGAGGAGGTAAGAGATTGTAGAGTTTTGGCTGTTTCTGTGTCTTTAAACTAGGTTTGGTTTCCCAGCATGTGATAACATTTCATTACATTTGTTAAGAGGCTAAATCATTTTTTAAAACAAATACATTTCCTTCTGTATATCTTGCTTCAGCTAAACTTCATTCTTTCTGTTATTGGGAGATATTTCTACATCCCAACATGATCATATTATGTGTCAGGAATATTTCATATATTATCAAAGCATATATATTACTGGAAATCCAAATTATATGGTATTTCTCTGGAATTTTAGAATTTTGGACATTTTAAACATGCTGGAGAACAAGATTAGAATATTGTTTGTTTGTCATAACTCCTGCAGGCTAGTCATAAAAGAGTTTAGAGAGAAATAGTGTTTCTAACCTTTTTAATGATTAAATTTGGCTCTAGTGTGAATAACAGCATTCTGTGATGTCATGCTGGCCACACGACCGCGGAAATGTTTTGGACAGTGTTGATTCAACGTCCATTGAAAGGGAGATGAAGACTTCTCCCTTATAGTCAGCAACCACTAGCAGAGTAAAATCCGCAGGGAGTCCTTTACTTTTTACCTTTAGTGTGAATAATCTACTTGTTTTTCCCCCCAACCCCCCCACCCCCCCCCCCCCCCCCTTCCCCCCTCCCCCCAACCACCCCCCCCCCCAGCCCCCCCCCCCCTTTTTATCTGTTTTGGATAATCTGATTTAAAATTATAGCAAAAACTGTAAAGATAAATAATATATCTTCACGACTTATTTTTTGTAGCCAGTAATAGCTCTCCCTATTCACTCTTATCATGTCATAATAAGGTTGACAACAAGCGCTTTTGATAGGAACAGGAATGACAGCTTTCATTAACAATGAAGTAAAATTATTTTCAATCTTTTGGCTATGTTTTTAAGAAAATAGTTGGGTGATTATTCTCAAAATAGTAAACAAAAATCCTGTTAAGTTACATGAGGCCTTCATGATGAACTAGTAAACATATCTAGTTGTATTGAATATATTCAGTGCAAACTACTAAACTCAGGTCTGTCTGTATATATATATATATATATATTACCAGGTGGCCGTTCTCGTTACCGCACAAGTAATTCATCCAACAATCCTAATTTGATGTACCAGGAGGAGTGTGAGCGAAGGCTCCGGGGAGTTAAGGACAGCCGAAGAGACTCAAGTACTTTCCGAGACCGTGAGCGCACTGACAGTTTTGCCAATGGAGCCAACAAAGCCTATGGTGGCGCTTACGGAAATGCAACTTCTGCATTTGGGGCACAGCAAAGCCAATATGGTTATGCCCAGGGAGCCTATGGAACTGCAGCTTATGGAGCAAGTGGTTATGGGGCAGAATATGGTGCTGCTGGGTATGGGGCAGCCAGCACTGCTAATGCTGGGAGAAACTCACAAAGCACCAGCCAACAGCAATATGCAGGGATGGGCCGTTCAGGCCAGCAGCCACAGCCACTCATGTCGCAACAGTTTCCTCAGCCTCCTGGCACCAGTGTGATGGGCTATATGGGGCAGACTGCCAGCTATCAGTATCCTCCACCGCCACCACCCCCTCCTCCTTCACGCAAATGAAGCCACTTCATTTAGTGGCTGTCAGTCAGGATTGCAACCCTTTCTCACTTTTTCTGTGTCTTCCCCTTCTCAACTCCATCTCCATTGTGATGTTTTTCTTAATGCAGGTTAGCTTTAGAGTTTACCGTCCAAATTCTGCCCACAAAAATGGTACATAAATTGATTTTCTTTCTAAAAAGTAGTATTGACTGGAAAACTAATTTCCTTATGCATATTTTGGCCTTGCATTATGTAATCTGAAATTTTCTGCCTCAAAATGAAGAAAGACCAGTCCAGCTGTTGTTGTGTCTGAGGCTTGTGTATGAAAAGTTACTGCGGAGAGGACTTCTCTATAATATAAACATCAAAAAAGATGGTGCTAAGTAGAACCTCCTTTTTAATAGAATATTAAATATGGTGTGATTTTTGCTTACTGAAATTGCAACTTAGTTTTCTACAGCTAATGAAATGAGGCCTTGGATTTGGCATAGGAGAATTTGGGACAATAATTTCTTTGGTTTCACTCTACTTATTCTTTCAAACGTTTACAAAACATAATTTTGAGTTTAGCATTTATGCAGCTCCTGAATCTCTTACCAGTCCTAAGCATAAGGGATGTAAGTGTTGGAGATTAATGTTCTTTTCTGTTGCAATGCATTTTCACCTTAGATGTAATCACATAATTGCTACACTTTATTTTTATTGGATTTTTCTGTGGCTCTTAGATTTCACCCAAGATATCACAAATGACATCTGCCCCATAATTTCAACTCTGGGGTTAAAGTTGTACTTATAACAAAAGGTATATCTATAAACATGAGGAATCTATACAGTTCCTTGATGTTCATCTTCTGATCCATTTACTTGGTATCAAGATTCGTCACTGGACATGCGTGAGATCCGACTGCATTAAGCAAAAGTGTTCCATTTTTCAGATTTATTTTAAGCTAAATAAAATCTTAAAATCTCTTAAAGGGGTGGTGAGGAGATAGCTAATATGTCTTGAAGCTGCATTTATATCCAATCTGACTAGGCTTTCCAATGGCTTTGAGTGAGTTTGTTCAGCTGGCTCTTATACTCAGCTTTTACAGGTAGGTAGCACCCTAAATTTTAGGAAGAGAACTTTAGCAAATGCTTTCATTCGTTCTTGTTTTTTTCCCAGTCTGAGAAAGGTGTAAAGTTGAGGGAGTGGGGGAAGGTGAGATGGGATTATTCAAATATTAAAGTTTCTGTCTTGTAACTAGCAGGAGAAAGTTGATAGTAGTTGGTTTCACCTGTTATATCCAGATAAACATGGCAGAAAAATCTCTTCTGTCCTAAGGGTCAGAATCTATGGGGTTTTTCTTTTCCTTTTTTTTCTTTTTTTTTCTTTTCTTTCTTTTTTCTTTTTCTTTCAGTTTTGGGAAACAGGTTGTTGAAACAACTGAGTTATTTATAGCAATGTGGGTTTGACTTATAAAAATGGGGTTTAAATACATGTTTAATAAGAGCAGGCTGAGAATAATAACCACTTGTGTGTCTGGGCACATCATACAGGTAGGTTGTTGGTACAGACCTTGCTAGTTAAAACCTTCTTTCTCAGTTTGGTCTCCATAATCATAATTAAGATATATATTTGGCAGTTACCTTCATTGAAAATATTAGAAATGAACATTCATTTACTGAACACTGCCTGATTTGTATTTCCTTTCTTAATAAAAACATCATGGAGCTGCTGTTTATGCTGAAATGAATCTACAGGCCTAGAGGAGGGGGGCAGAATAAATTCTTCCCCATTGTCTTTAAAGAGATTTGGTCTTCATCTTTGCCAATAGAAAATTGTATTAGGGCCTCACAGTGCTCTACTGTAGCTTGAACATATAATTACAGCTTGATGTGTGTTGTGCTCAGACTGAGCATTAACAAATAATCGAACTCTGACATATACAGCTTGTTTCCACTTATCAGTTTAAAAATGGCCAATTGGTAATAGTCATTATTTGCTCAGTAAATATACCAATATCCAGCCTATATTCCCTTTTACAAAAGTCATTGTGTGGGCTTTGTTTAGTTAAAAGATACAGACTCTTAAAACCCTGCAGGGTTCTTAGGTTGAATCATTGGGGACTGTCCCCCCCCCACCCCCCCCCAAAAAAAAAGTATTTGAACACATTCCTGTTCTGTGAATAAAGACTTGAAAAGAGAGATTCATAGCTCTGTGATGTTCAGGCACAGTATATTAAAAAGCTATGTTACTATTAGTTTGTAAATTGTCCTTTTGATACCATCTTGTTTTCTTTTGTAGGTATGAATAAAAACACTGTTGTCAATAAAATTCAGAAATCTTGTTTTTTATTTAAAATTACAGTTGAATATTTTAAAATGTTTTCTCTAATCCCTTGAGGGAACATTGATAGTTTAGGAAAGAGTGTTAGGACACAACTGTTTTAGTCTTTATAATCATTTGAAATTTAGCTTAAGCTTTTTAGAAAAGGGTGTAGCCATTATAGAGGATACAATGGTTACATCATCATCTGGTTTCTTTAGTTTTGAAGGAATGCTTCTTTACAAAAATACAGAAATGAGTCATCTTCGATGCTAAATAGTTAAGTTCTGAAATGTTAGTTACTTAGATTGCAGTCCCTTTGGTGCAATAATGTTTTCTAATCAAAATACAAAGAAAAAGACATATGATCTGAATTCAAATAGTGACATGGCAAAAGAGTCCTTGAATCCCGAAACAGGGGCTTCATCTGCTTTCTTCTGTGGTGCACATCTTCATATAGGCATTGGAAGACTCAGTTTCTTCCCTTTTAGTACTAAAAGAAGAGGAAGAAAAAATAGCTCAATAGTAGAAAGCAGTGGCCTTTTAGTTAACATATTTTTATGCTATACAAAGAACACTTAATGGTGTCTTTAGCACAAGAAAGTACATTGATTTCTGTACAAAGTATGCTAAGATGAATTGTTTTTTTATCTTACTACTCAAAGTAATATTTAGCAATCCTAGCATACAAAGATTGGGGTGGGGGACAACACAGTATAATTAGAAGTTAATATACTTTTTATCTCTGCTTGTGATTTAAAAAAGATGATTATGGAAATTCCCTCCAAAATCCTGCATGTGCATTTTTCGTTAAAAGTTATGAATGAAAAAGTACAACTAAGGTGATGAGAAAGCTTCTAGGTTCACAAACTATGTGACTCATAAAACAAATAATCAAAAACAAAATTGCTGTGATTGACAGCTCTCTCAAAGGAAGCTTTTGTGGGGAAGAGGTATTCAAATTCGGAAGCAGAGCCTGCTGCCTGTTTGATTAGGCCCAGCTGAAACAGGTTTTGACAGATTTTCCCCAAGGCAGGAATGCTGTCCAGAGTTGGTCTAGGAATTCTAGAACCCTGTCCTTTTAAATTGCTCATAATCCAAGAACTAACCCAAACCTGTGACTCGTGCCACAGGAGATAGCATGTCATAATCCATTTTTTAAAATCTTTTGGTGATCCTTACCTTTGGTGATATAGAGATAAAAAAAGTCACAATAGAATATTGTCTGTACTACTCCAGAAACAACAGCAATGTGATCAAAGAAGTCTTCTGTGTAATAACGCCAGATCCAGTTGGCAAGGTAAAGTGCACGATAAAGGCCCAAGAAGAAAAGGTAATGTGTTGTGATTGTCTCAGCTTCACCTGTTTTGCTAATCATAAAAAGTTGTGGAAGGATAGCCACAGATTCTAGATAAATTGAGAAAGTCCATAGTATCTGAGGAAGAAGAGTAAATCCAAAATAAATATCCAAAACATTGACATGAAAAGTTACAAATATGCATAAGCTGTTTAATAAGTAGTTTCAGAAAGCTGAGCTCCCCAAAATATGGACATCATTGTATTTAAGCAGAAACAAATATCTTACCTCTAAAGAAGTGAATTGGTAGTTTTCTAAAAATGAGAGACCTGTGACAGGAACCAAAAGGAACTCAAGACGGAAAGAATCCTGTTCACTGTCAAAGGTTTTCCGGAATTTTCCATAGATCAGGTACACAGTAGCATAGGCACAAAGTAAGAAAATAACCTACAGAGAAATAGAAATCATTGCATGCTATTTCTTAGAACTTCCCTGTTCCAAGGGCAGCTTTTCATAATTGGTCACTGACACTAAGAGTGGTAGAACCTCCACTATTTAACATCTGATGAAGTGAACTGGAGTTCCAGAAAACTTTTGGGCCCAATAAAGTAAGTTAATCTTGAAGTTCCTACTTGACTTTATGTTTCCACAGAGTAACCTGGCTTTCCCCATCTTTACTTAAAATTATTTAACAGTTAAGAGAAATAACTTTCCATAGGTTTCCATGTCATGCAAGTTCGGGTCTTTTCCCGTTTAAGATTAAGAGTATCTTGGCAACATTTCGGCGAGGTCCCACTCGCCATCCTCAGGCTGGTGCTTTCGGCTTGTGCCAGCCTGCTTGAATTGGCATGAAGCCGAAAGCACCTGCCTGAGGATGGCAAGTGGGACTTCGCCAAAATGTCGCCAAGATAATCTTATACGGGAAAAGACCCGAACGCACCTCGACTTACATACCTGTACCCGTGAAAATCTACACACACACACACACACATATATATTTATTTTTGGCAGAGTCTCATTCCAAGACCAATAAACACAGACCAAGACTCCTAACCAATCAGGATGAAGAAAAAACCATTCTGGCACAGCAGTAGACTAGCCCCAAATTTAAAACTGAAATGGCTGTGAAAGCCTGACTCACAGATGAACACAATACAGAAGCCTGATGATGGCAGACGAGATTCTGCCGAAACGTTGCTACAACTTTAAAAGCACAACTATAATGACGTGGGAAAATACCCGAACAAAGCTGAATACTATACATGTAATACTGTAATACTATACATGTAAGTACCCGCAAAAACTTAAGAAAACAAATTATGTGTGTGCATGTATGTATGTATGTGTATATATATATAGAGAGAGAGAGTAGCACTTTTTAAATCTCAGAGATTAGTCCTGGGATGCGAGTGGCTTAATCAGCACTGCTAAGAGAAAGGTGTACCTTGCTGCTCTTTGATTATTGCCATGGAAATGGGAATTTCTGCATTACACCAGCTGCTTTCTTCATGAATAGGAAGCTTGTCAACTTTTCAGTCTTTTTTTATATGTCTCTATTCATGCAGGAAAACATTTCTGTGTATTTTGGGAGTTTTATAAGTGTAGAGAAATGAAGGATATGGGGACTTTAGCATATCTGAACTTTTGGAAGCTTGAGGGCAGATTCAACTGGTAAATTTGGCAGTAGGAACATAGAAATAACTTGCAGCTTCCCACTTTTATCCCACTGGGATGGGAACAGCTAGAGAAAGCAAAAACATCTCTAGTACTGACCCTTTGCTGCCTGGGAGTTTAATTGTTTAATTGCAGTTAAGTTAGTAAAAGTGAACCTGGCTCACTCATTGACTTGTTTCTCAGAAAGTTACCAAAAGTGATCCCATGACTCCAGGACATTGCAACTGTCATAAATATGAGTCAGTTGCCAAGCATCTGAATTTTAATCAAATGACCTTGGAGATGCTGCAACAGTCATAAGTATAAAAACCGTCACTAAACGAACTTGTGAAGTCAAAGACTACCTGCATATAAATAATCTAAAATTACAATGCCTTCATTTGGAAATGGGAGGGGGTATTTAGCTATCCCTTACTCAAAATGGGCTATACTGAAATAATTGCATGACTTAAAATATATGAATTACTCAGTGAGAGAATCAACTAGCTTTCCCCCACTCCCGTTTCCTTACCTTCATGATGGTATTGTAAAAGGAGATGAAGGTTGTGAAGAGGTCAAGGTAACGGCTTGTGAAAACAAGTGCAAAGAGGATCTGACTCTTTCCTGAAATACCTGCACATCATGAGAAATGAACAACAAAGATAAAGAAACCAAGGAAAGGCTGTTTGAGGCTTTTTAAGCCTAGATGCAGATTACTTAGTTGGCTGTGGGAGGCAGCAACTGATACCTGATGCCACAACCACCCAAGAGAATCCTCTGAGATCAAAGCACCAGTTTCTGTCATGGAAAGAGACAGTAGCAGTACTGCACATTCAGTCAGGCAGTTGAGTAGTCCAGCCCAGGCCTCCCAGGTTCACATATTATTCTATTTTGTTTAATGGTTCCAGTTGCAAAAGTGCGTTTCTTTAAAAAAAAACACAGTTCTTTTTGCAAAGAAGTCTTCAGAATTCAGAGGAAACTTGGTAATTTGAGTTATTTTGAGTCAAAATGCACTGATGATGTCTCCTCGAATGGTGATGAAACATTTGCAACCAAATTGCCAAGCTTGGAGCTGAAACCAACAGCCCATCTCTGTTTTCAAGATTTCTACATACATATCTATACAGTATGAATATAAAAACATTTCAAGAGGAAAAATCACTAAAATAATTTATCTAAAAACTATACTAATGTCTACCTAAAAGCAGTAACATCAAACAAAGCTTGATACAAATGAATTAAAGTAGCTGAAAATAAATATTAGAATCATCTCTTTTTTAGAAGTATAAGACACAGTAGAACAGGGGCGGGCAAACTATGGCCCACGGGCCGCATCCGGCCCGTTGGTCTTTTTAATTCGACCCACCGAAGATTAAGGCACCCGGTTGGAGCACCCAAGCAGGAGCCAGGAAACAACAGATCCAGGCCGGACGACGGCTTGGCAGCTGCGCGGGGCAGCCAACAGCAGAGGGGAACAGAGGACAGTCCACCTGCCATCTGAAGGGAGAGAGACCCACCAGCTGCCCTTCGAGGAGCCGGTGCACGCCCAAGGTGATGGGGGAACCCTGCTGGCAACCGCGGAGCAGCGGGCAGGTGCGGGTGACTACGGGCAGGAATGGACTGACGGACGGACGGGGCGGCAGGCTTGGGAGCCTCGTGGGGTCTGCCTGCCTTGCTGGCTGCCTGCCTTCCACGTTGGCAAAGGGAGAGTTTGGGGCATCCAGGCGCAGATGTGCGCCGCCTCTCCATCCCTGAAGAACATGGAGCCCGGGACAGCGGGTAGCAGCTTCAGCACTTGCCGGGCAGATTTCTCCCATATTCAGGACTGGTTTGGTGGTATCTGACATCTGGGGCTCACATGTGTGTTTTGGGTCTCCCCCTTTTTGCAAGGGGAGGTGTGTTACTCGGTTCTCCCAGGCTGATGACCGACCTCTTGCCTTTATTTACGCCAAAGGGAGTGGGGGATTGGGGGTGGGGAATGGTCTTGCCGTGGCTGGCTGGGGAGCGTGTTTGCAGGGCTGCTCAGGAGGAGATATGGGGGTACCCGGCTCCCCAAAGTACCCTAGTTATTTCACCTGTACATGTATTTTAAAGGTGGCTAATGGAATGTTTGTGTGTGTGTAGTGACAGCTCCGATGATGTCATATGCTGCTACGACCTCCGTTCTCCGCAAGTTCGTTTTGTCCCTTCCATAAAGAATCTTTCGCTGTCAATCCGGACTGTTGGAGAGAATTGCGCTCGGATTTCCACAATTCCCACCCTTCGTGGACTGGGCTCCGTTTCCAGCGACGAACAGTTTTGCAAGAGCGTCTGCTTGACCATGCTAACCATGAAAACATCCGGGGTTTACGCCAGGGGTGCTTACTCAGGAGAAAACCTCTCTTGATCGCTGTTCAAGGTAGCGTCTGACTGACTGACAGGGGTAGATTTTGCGGTTTCTGCATTGACACCCCCCCCCCCAAGCCTTTTCAAAGCATCTCAACTACAGTGCCCATGATCCCCAGCAAGAAGAGTTTGGGATAATGGGATAAAGTTAGGCACGGTTGGAAAGTACCCTAGAGCAAAGGCCTGCTTGACATTCTTATAGGACCTATAAGAAAAAAGGACCTTTTTTCTGTTTATGTTTGATATGTACTGTTAACAAATGCAGTTTTTTATATGTATGATATCTTGTGCTGACCCGGCCTGTCTGTCAAATTTTAAAAGTCAATGAGGCCCCCGAGCCAAAAAGTTTGCCCACCCCTGCAGTAGAAGCTATTAAGACTAGTGATTGTCCCACAAAACCTCAGTAAGACTTACTTCCCACTACAAACAGACTAGTACTAACAATCTTTTTTAAAGACAGAAGAATGCTCAAGTAAGAGCTGAGAAAATTAACCTTTTAGTCTTGATTTGGAGCAATGATTTCTGGGAAGTTGTTTTCAAAAGTGGTTATACTATACAACATGTTGAAATAATTGAACCATGCTGCCTTATTTTGGGAGGGAACTACATCAGGATAATTTAAAAGTTAAATGTTTATCCAGAATACAGACTGTACAGGCCTTGGTCTTTTATCACAATAGAATAGTCTGCAATTGTAAGGAGGAAGGAATAGAGTTAGGCTTGATTTGTCTATATAGAGAGCCTCTTTTCTGTATGTACCTCTCCAGCTCTCATTCACGTATAAATACGCCCAAAATGTCAAATGTTTCTATTCTGTCTGAGAAGGGAATCATTGGATAATTCCAGTGATCTAAAATCTTGTACATTTCCCAAACCAAATACTATTTATAAAAGAGAAAAAGCGTGGATGGGTGAATCAGCAAGTTGAAGACAAATTTTCAGACATTGTAATTCAATCATTCAACTGGCTGACAGGTTCTATTTTTTTCTATATTTCTCACAGTGTCACCGTGGGGCTGATGAAGAACATTTGAACATTGGTGATGATCCACCCTAATCAGTTACAAAATTTTCATCCTGTTTGGGTGAATTGCAACCAAATTATACAAGGGGATACAGCCTATAATTTTTAGTCTCAGCCCAACTGAAGTCCACAGGATTTTTTTTACCATTCATTCTGAACATCCCAAACATCTTTGAATGTGTTTCGCTTCTCATCCAGGAAGCTTCTTTACCTCTGAGAGCTTCTTGGATAAGAAGCAAAATGTCATTAGAGAAAAACAAGAAAGTCCAGTTACCTCTTGAAAAAGCACCTTTGGGACAAATATGTCCTGGATGACTGATTATCTCCATAGACATTCACTATAAAATTAATGGAAAGTCCCATTAATCTCTCTCCACCCTGTTTTCCATTCATCCAATCCCTCTGGAGGGAAAAAAGCTTACAACATAGAGGACACTTACTTTGGAGTAAGCCTCACTAAATTCAGTAAGAGTAAAACTAGTTCCTTAAATGTATGTATAGCTGAATTGAGCATATACCTCTATCATTCTACTGTACAATTTTCAACAGTACCCAGTATCGGAATGTTGTAGTCCCATTAGCCCTTTTATGTGGCAAGCACTTGTCTTTTGTGCATTGATTGGTGCGTATAGGAGGTGGAGCTCTCGCCTCACAATCAGGAGGCTGTGAGTTTGACCCTAGGTAGAGGCTAATATTTGGAATAGGACTCTCCTGCTTGTGCAGGGGGTTGGACGAGATGACCTCCAAGGTCTCTTCCAACTCTGTTATTCTATGAGTTCTATGAGGTGAAGAGACAGAGCTGGAAAGACACTAGTGTTACATCTGTCTTTATTCACCAGTGGAAGTAACTCCACCCCATCATCCGCTACTTTGTTAACCCTCCTTGGATATTCTTTCTGAGACTTCATAAAAAATTCAGTACATTGGATGGGAAAAGAAGGATTCTGGAATATATTTAAACATGCAGGGAGGGGGAAAGGGGGGTTTTTTGCGCCTTTTTGTTACTACTCTGATTAGATCCTCTCTTTTTGGAAATTTGAAGTTGGCTGGTAGCTTCAGAAAAGTGCTGGCATAAAATGATTGCAAATAACAATATAAGCAAAACAGGAAAGGAAAGCAATCTATTGTAGAACATAGAAAAGAGTAGACTAAGTCCCTGAGAAACAATCATTTTATGAGCTAGAGCAGTGTTTTCCAATCCTAGCCACTGGGTAAGTGAAGTTCACACATCTTAAAGTCTCAAAGTTTGAAAACAGGGCTAGAACATTAAAAAAAAGTTCTTACAAATGTTCAAAGTCAACTTATTTATTGTACAGATAAGTTCTACAAGCAATCTGTTATTCTTTAAGATGCTACATGATTCTTTTCTTTTTCTCTCTCTAAATAGTTATTCTGGTGACCTGTTTGGATCTTACTGGGGTTTATTTCCCATTGCTTTGCCTCAAACCCAACAATGAAGGCCTTAAGTAAACTTTTAAAAAATAAAAAGAAGACACCTGGATGGAGGGTTGAGAAGGCAACAGGGAAATACAAAAACAAGAGGAATGCTAACGCTTAATCCAAGCTTGTATGTACTGATGTATTTTAAAGAGAAAATGTGTCACAAGTTATCTCTGGGTCTTTGACAGCACAAACATTCTAGTTACTGAACTCAGGGGACATCACACCTGGTCTTCCATCTCTGCCATCCAAAGTGGGGATGTTGCAAAAGACTAGAAATTCACCACTTCAAGTACAACATCTAATTTCTGAAATCCATCAAACAAAGGCTGGGGCAGGGTGGAGGGTTAGGGAGACAGACGATTAGAAAAGAATTTGAACTGCATGGACATTGTTCGAAATTGGTTACTGCTGATGCTTGTGTCTGGAATAATCACTGCAGTTGCAGACATTCTAAGTTTCACAGTCTAAGTGGAAGAAATTAAAAGTGAATATTCCTATTAGTGCATTTTTTTTTCAATAATAGTGACTGTGGACAGGTATGCTCTATAAAAATAATCTGAACCGACAAACATAATTGTCTCTGCTTATTTAACCTCCTATAGTATTTGTTATCAGATGCGTACACATCAACATCAGAAACTATACAATGTTTGCATTATATAACTTCATAGCACCACTTCTTCTAAACACATATTTCATTCTCAGAATCAGGAAGAAGATTGGTGTGATAGAGTGGAATAGGCTTGCAAAGAGGAAGCTGGGCATAAGGTATTTCCCGCTACCCCAGGTCTAGGAAATACCGATTGTGGCAAAGGATGAAACAGGTGAGAAGAAATCAAGAAAGTTAAGTAACTGGTATGAAGTTGGAGTCTTAGAAACTTTTTTCAGGAATACGGTATAGGCTTCAGTGCCTGAAATTTAACGTTTTTTATCTAGACTAATAAAGATGATATTGTTAAAATGGAATGTAATTAAAATTTTTCATAGTTTTTATCTACATTCAAGATAGTTTTTTTAAAAAATATAAAAACTCCAATCAATATTGGCTCCACACCAAATATCAAAAAGTGTATGTGTTGCTATGGTAGTAAGATTTATACCTCAAGTTGCAAACACTGTGGAGACCAGAAGACAGGGGCAAGACTTTCAGAAAGGTGGACAGGTGGAGAACTATTCTGCCTTCCTTGCATTCCCTTGGCTAGCCTGCTGCTGTTAAGCATGTTGGAGCACAACTTTGTTGAGCTGCTCCTCCTGTTGGTTCTGGCCCTAACACTGGGAGACAGAAGGGATGCCATCTTTTTGCTTGTCTTAGGCTGCAAAAGTTCTTGACTAAATTTCCTAGTCTTCTAAATCAGATTAAATGTGTTTTCTTGCCTCCTCCTCTACTGCAATAAAAAACTTTTATCTAGATTGGGAAAGGAAGAAATTTAGTTTTGATCAAGGAATTACAAAGTGCTGCTGAGCTGAATAACTCATTTCCTGATTTCCTTCCCATATACTTTATTCCATATTTATTCCTCTATGCTTTATTATAACAGTGTGCTACACATCTAGGATGAATGTCACCCCAACAGCCTAAGGCTAAATCCCAAATCTGACACTCTGTGGTCCATTTCTGTTCAAGTAACAAATTTCTGGCTGGCCTGCCATTCTATATGGCTTTCTCATCAGTTTCAGCAAGATAGAGAAGAGAATAATGATAATAACAATAAAACCTACCAGAACATGACTTTGATTTCCAGATTTTCACTATCAAAATGATCATAGCTAAGAGATGAGAGACATCTCCAAGGATCCGAAATACATTCATGATGGCCCAAGAATGTCCTACAGGAATCTGAAGAAAATCAAGGGAATGTAAATTGAAAAGGAAGATGCCGATTCTCCACACTCAAAGGTGCTGCTTCTCCTCTGTCGGCTTCTGGCTTAATGATCCCTTTTCATTAAATTTCTTTGGATGTGCCTGTTTCTAGGTGAAAAACTCTCACACAGCAGAAATCTTCAGAAATATCATGCATGGAAGTTTGAAATTAAAACTTGGTTGTACTCTGCATAAACCAAAAGAAATTCCTTTTACATTCTTCTGTAGAAAGTTTCTGCCTTCTCTGAAACTGATCAACTCCTCTCAACCAAGTAATGGAAGAACATTAGAGAGCAGCCTCAGTGCAGGCACTGGGTGACGTGGCGTAGATGCTGTTTGTACAGAGAGGATGGTGGAAGGAGGCGGGAGCGGCTGCTAAGCCAAGTTAGCTAAACTTTCTCTTGCATCCCTTGACTTCTCAAGTTACAGCTTGAAATGTCCTTAAAGGGAAAAAGGCAGGGAGGAGGCAGATGACTTTCTAACTGGGGGAGGTGGGCCAAGCCACTGATATTGTGGCAGTGTAACTAGCATGCATAGGCAGTGATAGCCCAGGTTCCCTTTGGAACAGCTTTCCAGGAGGAATCCTTTATTTGGACTCATATTTTCCCCCTTCCCACCACCATTTCTTGACCTGCATATGGATTCCTTCTTCCACATCTACAGATTTTCGGGTACACAGTTAAGGGACTGTTGAGGATCTGGAAAGAGTGCAGGGAAGGATGGAAGAAGCTTACAAACTAAATTCCACAAAGAATAGTTAAAGGAACTTGATGTATTTAAACTAAAGAAGAGAAGATTAAGGGCTAGGAGTGCAACATTTGAATGCATAAAGGAATATTAGAGGGCAGAGGGCGTGGATTCTCCATAGCACCTGAAGGTAAAACAAGACTCAATGGTGGAAGTTTTACATGAGATCTAAATTTAAATCAGTGTTTTTCAACCTTGGCAACTTAAGAATGTGCGCAAATATGCTGGCTGGAGCATTTTGGAAGCTGAGGTTCACATTCCTTCTAGTTCACAAGCTAGAGAAATACTGAGAAATACTGATTTGAAGCAAAAAGGAACTGTAAGAATTCCTGATGTAAGAATTCAGAGGTAGTGAAACAGCTTGTCTCCTGAAGTACTATCCCAAGAAAAGATTGGGCAGCCATTTGTCTAGGAGGGTATGAGGATTCTTGCACTTGTCAGGGAGTTGGATTAGATGACTTCCAAGGTGCCTTCCAATCCCATGATTCAGTATATTAATGAGTGCAACCCAACTCAATCCACTGTAGAATGTAAAGGCACCCATGAATAATCCAAAACATGCATATATATTAAAAAAAAAACTTTAAATTTAAAAAGACTCTTCTTAGTAATATTGGGTGGAGGGTGCTGAAAAATAAAGTAGGATTTCAAAAGATTGGTTTGTAGAGCAGAGTAGAATTCTTTATTGGCCAACTGTGATTGGACACACATGGAATTTATCTCTGGTACACAAACTCTGTTTACAAGAAGTGATAGGTCATAGATCATAAATCATAGTTACAATCATTAATCATAAGATGCAAACAACAAGTGATAAATCATAAAGTACCAATGGAAGAAGATAGTAGGAAAGATGAGAAGATGAGAAATTAGAATATGAGGAGGATAATAGCAATACACCCTAACTACATGGGTAAATATCTTTAGGCCTAAAGACCAGTGCTGTGAGAATTGGGTGTTCAACAGAATAATGGCACGAAGGGAAAATACACGTCCATGCAATGTTTAAACTTTGGAATGCAAAGAAAAGGTGATAATCACCTCCTTAGATGGGCTTCAAAGAAAGTTGGGTTGACTATTGTGAAAACAGAACATTCAGACCAGACTAGGACATTTTGCTTCCTGTATATCATCAAAATATATGTATTTTTTTTTGGCTCTCTGCATCTTTCTGCCATTTGTTCATTATCCCAACTGGGCGTAGAGTTTCTTATCTGCTCAAACCTGCTACTGTACAGTAGTACTAGCATGTGTCAATATTGAAGTATACGGGCAACTCCTGATGGATTGGAGGAAATGCCTGTTTGCCAGATCTCTGAACCAGGTGTTTTCCCAATTATTTGGCCACAAACTGATCTGACATCCCCATCATTACCCATCAAATGATTATTTTGTTTACAGAACTACAGTATATACCTTGCTTACAATAAATTTATCTGCTTTTCTTAACAGTCAGTTATACTCTCAGCTTACTCCGGCTCCTGTTCTTATTGGATTTTCTCTTGTCATATAAAGTATTGGCGCCCTCTTTTCAATGATCAGGATCACACTTCGCAACAGTGAACTCCTGAGATAAGCAGGCAACACCATCCGCAAAAAGCAAACCTCTTAGGAGGCCAGGAACTATGAAGAGAACAGTACTCTTCCTCCTAGCCTCATTGTTTGAGAGCAGCATCCTTCTGCCTCAAAGTAGGACCTGGCATGGAGTTCTTGTTTTTTTTTAATTCAGCAGCACAATGTACTACTTGGTGTAAATGTCAATTTCAATTCATGTGGCTAATGGCTTATTTGGGTCTACAATTTTAGGACTTGAGGGGCCAACAAAATGCATCATTCTGTATGTGTGTGTTGAAAAATAAATAAAAATTTTAAGTGGGTGCTGTCCTCTTGACATATTAAGAGAAAAGGGGCCAGCCCTAGTTAGTGAAGCTAGAAACATGAAACAATAAGGCCTTAAGAGATGCAAACAGCCCCTCCAATGATGCCAACAAACTGTATATTTTTAATGACAGAAGGAAACTATTATATATATATGTACACACACACAATTTATTACACAATTGCCAATTATCTTACCCTGGTTTCATATAGATTGAATTTGCCCTGGCTCTGCCCACATCCTTTATCTGACCTCACCTAGGTTTTTTTTGGAGTGTGAGTCTCAGCTTATCTATCAAAGTCCAAAAATGATGCACCCCTCCCTTAAAGAGTGGAATGATGAGCAGGTACTTAGCGTGACACAACATTCCCTTGCCAAGGAAATTACCCCTCCCTCCCCCTCAAATCTGGAGCACCTCCTGTGGCTGTCGTAATCTAGAGTGAGAATTTGCCCTGCAGTGGGTGCCACAGTAGCCTAGCTCAAAAGGAAGATGAGTGAGCAAGGACCCATCTCTTTCCCTTCAAAGCAACCTTGTGCTGCTGCACTTTCTCATGCCATGTTCTTCAGGCTGAGGAGAAGGCAGAGGAGGAGGCAACCAAGCATGAGCGATCCAAAGGCTCTGATTGTGACATCCATGTGCCATCAAATGGCTGAGGGAGGATGTGGGTGAAGACAGGCTTGAAAGAAGGGGGTAGAGTTTCCAAATTTGGAATAACTGAGAAAGAAAAAGTTGGCACATGAAGTGGGGACAATTAAAAATAAACCTTCCCCCACCTCCTCTCTTGCTGCAAAATAAGCTTGAAGAGCCTCACTCCAGGTGTCTCCCTGTCTCCTAAAATAACCCAGAATGCTGCTACTGTCTCTCTCTTTTTCTCTGTGATGCTTTCCTCCCCATCTCAGCGAGTGCCTTGAGTTTCCATGGTGACTGCAAGCCATGTCGCTAGGGTGACAAGAAAGAAAAATATTTAAAAAATCAAAAAAGAGGTATTTTGTGTTTTTTTTTTACTTGAGGGATTTATTTATTCTTTTTTTTTTTTTAACCAAGATGAGGCCTAGTCATTTTCAACCCTTGTCCAGCTGGGTACCTCCTAGAGTCACGGCCATGCTGCCTAAGAATCTAACACCCCTAATGATACATATTGAGGAAGACATTCTTTTTCCTAAGACTTCTTCTCCATCACAACTGCTTACATACACATAGAGTACGTAAGAATGTCTTGTAGGAGATGCCTGATTCCTCTTCTACACCAGCAGTAGTAGAGCATGCTCCTTAAAAGTTCTCCCACATGGCATGTTGATTTCAGAGTTGGTTTTGATTAGAATGATGTATAAGTCCAATCAAATAAATAAATAATCCAATTCTTATTTGTTATGGATATAAAATTTCTGCATATGCCCTTCAAAATCTGAAGGCATGTGCAAGAAAGAATTGCAAAACATGGGTCTGAGTCTTGAATTTAGGGCCTCCAAGCATGGAGGTTTGCTTTATGTATTTATGGTAATATTTATATTCCTCAGTCTTCTGCACAATTCTAGGCTCCTCACAACAATTACTAACATAAAAATATAAAACAATGAAACAATTGGAGAGAAACACAACAGCAGTAATAAAAGCCACGAAAGCAATGTGATAAAAAAGCGACAAGTTTATACACAGTAGGCCTTCCTCTGAAGTCAACTTCCTATATTTCTTAGGGAAAGCTACTGCGAAGGAACAACTCCTAAGGAGTCCTCTCCAACACCAAAAGTGTCAATTCTCTTTCTATCCTGCTTCTTCAAATTCTAACATATATATCCATAAAGTATTACATGGAATAACATTACTTGCATTATTCTGATCTTTCTAGATATAGAACAGGGGTGTCAAACTTGATTTCAATGAGGGCCGCATCAGGTTGTGTTAGACCTCGGGGGGCCAGGGTGGGCATGGCCAGGGTAGGTGTGGCCAGCTTGACGTCACTTGTGCCGGGGGGCACCTGTGGAGGCCCAAGCGTTTGAAAATGGGCTCCTAATATCTGTTTTTGGCTGCGATGGCCTCCTGCAACCCTCTGCCAGCGAAAACAGAGCTCTGTTTTTGCCGTCAGAGGGCTGCAGGAGGCCTTTGCTACCCAAAATGGGGCCTGGGAGGGCCATGCGTGGCCCTCTTGAGCTCCATTTTTGCTCTCAGAGGCACTGGGGGCTGGTCCTTCACTGTTTCCAGGGTGGCCCCATGGGCCAGATCTACTGTAAGCACACCGCAGGCAGGATCCTGTTCTTGAGTTTGATAACTTTGGTATAGGCAGATCACAACAATTGATCTTTTGGTTGAAGACCTCAAAGCTTTTGTGGCTGTTCTATTCTTAAGTGCTATTTGGTATTTTTTTGTGGACTGGGTGGACTACAGAATCAGCAGAATATGCTTCCTATCCCATGGCCATGTTATGTGAACAAGACCAATAGAAACCAGAGACTTGAGATGAAAATCGATGTAAAATTTTGCAGCTCAAAGACAACAGCAGTGAGTTAGAAATGCCTATTGAAATAATTAAAAAAACTAAATAATAAAAATAGCTTGGGGTGACAGTACATTTACAATTGAGGTCCATAGAAAAGTTTTATAAACTTGTATGGTTATTTAAGTGTTTGGTGTTTCAGCCAGATTCCCTCTTCTATATTAGCCACAGATATAATAGAACCTCCCAATCCATATTCCTTCCTTCCTGCCTTTCCTCTCACTCTCTGTCAAATATAAATATACCCATCTCACTCCCAGAGTGACTTTAATGTAGGTTCATATGGATTATATGGATTAACTTGTTCTTAAGCCATTTAGGCTGTAAATAAATAATTTTCACTTCTGACTAAGTCTGGATATGAATGAGAAGTCAATAAATCCATAAGGACTCTTGATTAATGTGTGACAAATTGATGCATGCTTATGGGATTCAACAGTATCCCACAGAGTGTCTAGTCCTGTGATGGCAAACCTATGGCATGCGTGCCGGAAGTCATCTCCACCGGCACGTGAACTCTTGCCCCAGAGCAGGTCCACTGCACAGGCGCACTTGCCGCCCGCCTGCCAGCTGATTGTCAGGTAGCTGCTGCACATGTGCAGGGAGCAAGGTGCACACAGGAGACGTGTGCATGAGTAGAAATGCATGGTGCATGTGGGGGTCATGTGCGCATGCACAGAGATGCACAATGCACATTGGAGGGTCACATCTGCATGCGCAGAGATGCGCAATGTGTGCAGGGTTTCTGAGTGCATGCGCAGTGGGCATGGCCCCCCCGCATGCGTTGCCTTATGGGTGCTGGCACATGTGCGCACACGCATTTTTGGCGCACGAGGACAGAAAGGTTTGCCATCACGGGTCTAGTCAATTGGCAGTGTTTGAATAGAGTGAATCTTATATTTTCTTTCTTGATACATATTCAGAATTTAAGCTCTCTCACTTATGCTTTTGCACAGTTGATGTTGTCCTGTACTTTGAGTATAAGGTCCTTAAGAAAATGGGTCCATTAAAAGTTAATTTTGTAACCAATACTAAAGGATTTTCAGCAATGAAAAACATTGTTCTATTGGATAAAAGTAACAGACAGAATTTTCTTTGCTAAGACGCTGGTTTCCCGGTTTTCTCTTCTTCTGTTTCTCCTGTTAAATCAGAAAGCCAAGATCTTTTGTCTTTGGCCATTTTCTTTGCATCTTCTGCATGTGTTCTGAAAACAAGGTGCTATTCAGGGGTGGGATTCAAATTTCTTAACAACCGGTTCTGTGGGCATGGCCTAATTTGTGGGTATGGCTTGGTGGTCACATGACTGGCTGAGCATGGCTTGTATGTAAATATTGTAAATATTTATGTAAATATAGATTTTTTTAAATTAAAAAGCAACTTTTACCCAAAATCAGGCAAAGCAGGTAGGCAGACAGAGTTGCTCACAGAATCACAGATTCACTCAGAGATCTACCATTCTGCAATCTGCTACCTGAGTCTGCACTGAATAATAGAAGCTTCAGTCCTAAGGAAGGTTCAGCTCTGCTTTTAGGTTAGCTAGAAAGCAAGAAATCCAACCATTCCCTGCTTTCTAGTTAATCTAAATCTCCCAGCACAGCAGAACAGATGATGGTCGGGGGGGGGAGGGGGGGAGGAAAAATAGCAACTTACCAAACGCAGGCAAGTTGGGTGGTCTGCATGCCAGGTAAGGAGTGAGTGGACGAGGAGGGGAGAAGGGGCCAGCCAGTGGCGCGATTTGCCGGTCCTCCAAACTGCGCAGAATTGTAACAACCGGTTCCATAGAACTGGTCCGACCAAGTAGAATCCCACCCCTGGTGCTATTCATATAACGTATTGATTAAATAGCTTGCATTCATTTTATTTGTTATTCTATTGCACATGGTCATATTTTTCATGCCCCAAACCTCAAAAACAATCTAAACTTTACTCATCTTTATCACTGTCATTAAAATACTGGGAATAAGGAGCAAAGAATGTCAAACTGTTACTGTCTGACCTAGGCTTCCCAAGATCATGAAGCAGACTCCTCTTCCTGATAAAACCCCTTTTATTTAGGTTAAAGTGATTTCTTCTCCAGCAAAGTCCTGGCAAACAGTCTTTCATGAGATTTCACAACTACACACCTTTGTCAGGCTTGAAGAGTTGCCAGGCCGATATCTTCCAAATGCCACACTGTAGCAGCAATTACTTGGCAAGAAGTCAGGAACAGATCTCCACTCTAATGAATTGAACTAATTATCTCCTGCAAACACCACTCCCCTTTCACTCCTCTTTATTCCTTATGGGAGGGGCCATTCACCGCCCATCTGAGCCTTTACTCCCAAGTCAACCTTTGTTCCTTAACTATTCCCTTCTCCTGGAAGCTCTATAAATGCACACACTGGGAACAGGCTCCAGCTGTTCTTCTGCCTCACTGATGTCCGACTCCAAAGGTAGCTGATAACTGTCAGACAGCCCTGGCCTCATCTCGGCCTCCAATGCAGAGCACTCGTCAGAGCCTTTCCCAGCCTCCAGGACTGGCCCATGTTCCTCCACAACCTCCTCACTGTCCGAGTCTGCTGACAGCTCCGCTGGAGGGCCACAACAGTTATTTCCCTGCCCCAACTGTTGTAGATCCTGGAGTTTAAAGCAAATATTCTTATCTCTACTTTGTGGAAGTAGAAAATATTTTTTAAATGCCCCACCTTTCTTTTGTATGTTATATGTTCATGGGGGAAAAAAATCTAGGCAGTTTTCTTTCCTCATAAAAGTAGCCCAAACTCACGAGCTGGCAAACAGGAATTCAACTAGAACAGGGGTGTCAAACTCACATTGTCAGGGTGGTGTAATGTGACGTATTGGGACTTTCCCCCCCTTCATTAAACCAGGCGTGGGTGTGGCCAGCGAGTGACACATCCAGCCCACAGGCCGGGAGTTTGACAGCCCTGAACTAGAGAATATAAAAAACTAGCAGAATCAGCTCTCCAACACTATCAGTCTCTTAGGATTGAAATTCTACTTTTTTATTTATAGTAATTTTATTTAAAAATTACAAATAAAAAGATAAAAAACTAATACTAAAAAATAGAAAATAGAAAAGGAAGAAAAAATAAGAATATTGCAAAGAAAAAAAGAAATATATAAACTACTTCCCCCTTCATCACAAAAAGTATAAACAATTTATCACCTCCTTTTAAAATGTAACAAATGATCTCTTCTTCCTATATACCATTTCTTATCTATAAAGGAATTATTAAAGCCTTGTCCTGCTCAGCCAAAGTCCATTTAGGTTTACCAGAGATAACAATTTTTAAGCCTTGATCAAATAAAGCAATTTAATTTTTTTCCATTTACTTTTAACACCTTGATTTTTAGTCCCTTCAGATAATTTAATTTCTTTTCATTTAATTGTTTGTCCCTTCTAACAAAATTCTTCAAAGCTTTCATTTGGATTTTTCTAAATCCAATATAGGAATGCATGTCATGGTCGCTCTTTTGCTTTGTTATTTGTATATCCATTTTAATTATTAAGACATCAGCCAGTTTCATTTGTATGCCCAGTGTAACATCTTTTCTCATATAATTCTTGTAACCTTGCATTTTAAAATCCACTTTCTTATCCAGTAACATTTGTTTCTGTTTCATAACATCTTTTAAACACGGTCTGTCCATAGTGGCAGACACTCTTAAAATTAACTTCTGGGTCCATTGTCCCAAAATATCCTTCAATATGTCCAATGTTACAATGTTTTGCTCAATTCTGTATTCAAAGTTCTAACCATACTTTTGCTGTTTATTTTTTAAAAATCCTTAAATTCACCTAGTGCTATAACACTTGTCAATCCGAGGCTTCCTAATTTTGAAAAGCAGTTACAAGCAATATCTAAAAATGATTTTAAAAGGAAGTATCTGAACCTAGTGTTCTTTTTGAAGTTGCCAACCGCAGTTTCAGCAAGATAGTTATTGCTTCATCTCCCAGAGCTCTAAATCCACTGTTTTCAATTTCCTCACAAAAAGCAACTGTACAGAGACCTGTAGGTGATCTCAAGTATTCTTCTTGTCTGGAGAAGAATTACAATCTTCTCACCTGTTCCTCATTCTACCACAGTCATCACCATTTCTTCCAAGAAATGCCAGGACTGGAAACTTTCAAACAACATGTATATAGGAATTACGTTCTCTATTTCCCTTCCCCAAACTAAATCAATTTTTAATGTTTTAATATGTAATATATGTAATATAATATATTTCTCTCTAAAACATCATTTCTGGAGGTGCCTGCGTGCTTGCATACCTATCTTCCATATTGCTAGACTTTTTAAAAGGTTATCTTGCTGCTGCTTTTGTATTCAGTATTTCTGGAGGGAAAATATCTCATTCCCTCTCTCTATCTGCCACACAACTCCAGTTGGGAGGTCCCAAGTGGTTTTTAATTCCTCCTCAAGCCAAAATTAAAATGGAAGATAATATTAGAAGAAATAATTTCCCAACTGAAAAAGCTAGAACCTAAGAAGATTTATCCTAAATTGTGGTAGCCCCTCAGAAAATCCTTGGGATCAGTTGAGAGGGAAAGCCATCCCATTTTCTGTAACTTTGATAGGCTGGTTCCACTTAGTCTAACTGACTTATTTTGCATTCCATTTCTCATAGTGATCAATTTTATTCCCATTATTAAGACTAAAAACGTATATTATTTTTTACATAAAAGTATTTCAAAGTGGTTTTCCAAATATAAACTAAGTTAATAATATACACACATATAGTAAAAAGGGAGAAACAAATAAAAAAGCATTTTTACAGAAAAGTCCTAATTAAAAAGATTACTTAAAACTGTTGCTTAAATCAGGAGTCCCCAACCCCCAGGGCGTGGACCAGTACTGGGCTGTGGCCTGCCAGGGTGTGCAAGTGAGTTAAGTCCCATTTGCACACCTGCAGGATCCAGACAGTCTGTGAAACTAGCCCCACCCCACCTCTGATCCATGGAAAAACTGCCCTCCACAGAACCAGTGCCTGGAGCCCAAAAGATTGGGGGCTCCTGGTTTAAATGGTTCTTCTGTCTTGGAAGGAGAGATAATATGAGGCAAATATATACACCAGACTAATATCAGCTTGCCTTTTCTGACTATCCAATGCTCATTCACTCCCTGAAGGTACTTTGTGCTTTGAGAAAGGACTCTCTTCAAATTCCAAGGGCATACAAGTTGGCTTTAAACATACAGAATCTAAATGGTAATGGTTCATTAATATTAAAAAGTGTCTAGAGACTAGGTAACATCACTGAACACATAACAGTTAATTTCAACAATCAGTGCCAGTCTTCCCCAATTTGGCCCCCTCCAAGTATTTTCTGATTCAATTCCAATATTCCTTACTGTTATTATTGAGGAAGCTGTTTTACCATATGCCGAACAGAAGTTAGATTAGTTTTTTTAAAAATACATAAAATTGATTGAAACAGAATACCAATCTTCATGTTCAGTTAATTATATATCAATATAGCAGTATGTGGCAATCATATCATCATTTTAGCAGTGGAAGAGATCGACGTGTATTAACTGAAGTTACAGCTATTGACTGTTTAGATGGTGGTGTGAATGAATGTTTATATTTTCCCACTTGTAATTCTCTAATTCTTATTCCAGTTGAGTCAGCTTAATATTATGGAAAGGTTTTGGCAAGGAACAAGGAGAAACTTCAATCATTGTATCACCTTTTAAATGTGAGAGAATACCTCAAAGAAATTACTCAGAGAAAATATGTACACCAAAATGTAGAATTTTTAACTGCAGATTTGATGTGGCCTTCAAGGCTCTTCATCCAGCCTCCTGAGGACTGAGCAGAAGTTCATTTCTTTCTCCCATTCTCCACATTATCCCTGGTTTCTTCAGTTTTTCATATCTCCCACTTGCAAGCCAGATTAATCCATGTTTTTCTGTTTTTACAGTGTAAACAGAATTTGACACTGGAGATTTGGGCTTTTTCTAATCATAGATCCTGAGGAGGTGAGATTTGCAGTAAGGAAAGTTTGGAGGAAGATGGATCAATTTTGATGCCAGGTTCTCAGGAAAGCAATTTACCCTGAAAATAACCTTCATCCCTACCTTCATTTTATTCTTTAGAAAAATAAGTTCTGAAAACTGTCCTTAGCACCAATAAGAATTTAGCTACCTATTATCTCAAGCTGGAAAGTGGCATCAATTTCAGCTTGGGACAGGTGGATGACAAAATTGTTTTTCTACTTTTCCAAGGAGCTACTAGTTCTCCATTGCTACACCTCCCCCATCCCCACAACATTAGCAGCAGGAAAGGTTGGCGGAATGGGACTATTTTGGGGAACGTCTCCTTAGCAACGGCTGCTGCCACCGTCTGTGGTGGTTTATCCATAGGTGCTAAAATATTCTATGCTTCTTAATAAAGAAAGCAGCTGGTAAAGCAAAGTTGGAGGTAGGAGGGATTGTCTACCCGACCAATTTGCCCAGTAGCTTCAAACCTTGGAACTTGGAATTCCAACAGAAAACCCTTGCTTAAAAACAAGTATAATGTAGAGTATGAATGATGTTTTAAGACAGAATTTGTTTTGGCAACAGTTTCATTAAGGTCTTCATTAGGAAGCAGACACATAGCTTCCTACTGGTGAAAAGTCTCAGTTTTGTATTTACAATCCAAGTGGTTATAACTCCAGTAGCAAGTTACAGGTGAAGTTTTTTTTTAAAAGCTTCTTTATGTCTATCCAGGTCATGGCTGTCCCCAAAGTGCTTTTTCAAGAGGCAACTGGATTTTCTGGTTTGTCTTCCCAAGGAGGGGAAGCGAAACATCTTCAAAGAAAAATCAGAAAGTCCAGTTGCCTCTTGAAAAAGCACCTTTGGGACAAAACTTTACTTTTTTTGCTTTACCTTCTTCACTTCTGTTGCTTAGTTAGATTTGCAGAAGAAGGCACTTGTTTTGGAATGGAAGAACTTTATGACGAATTCTTTCCTATGGGGAGTGGGGGGTCTAATTCTTACAGATTAACAGTGAAGTTTAGCAGAGCAAGAAAGTCTGAAAAAGAAAAGGCATACTCAGAAACATAAGCTTTTCTTCATCCTGTCTATCTTCTAGATGGAATGTAGAGCAGGAAATCAAGTCCTTAAATAAGGTCCGGAATTACCCCCAGGTAGAAGAAGAAACTTACCCCACACAAATGATGAAGACGAGAGCCCTTTACACAGAACCTCCCAATGCTATTTGAAGTGAATTTGTTAAATAGTCACTATGATTGTTGGCAGGCAGAAGGGTATATCCTGATTTCTGGATTGCCTTACATTTATTTTTTGTTTGATTTTCATCCTTCAGCTAAAATAACTTCTCAAAGCAATTTCCAATATAGTTACGATAAAATATGACATAGTATCACTTGAATCAAAAGCCTAGCGAAATAAGAATGCCTTGATCATTCACTTAAAGTTATTAATCCCAACCCATGCTAACTGGTGGATGATGGAAATTGTAATCTAACACATCTGAAAAACAATAGTCGAACCAACTGTGCATCCTGAAAAAGGGAAATATAGTGTTTATCTCACCAATGAAAAGGTCTGGCCCACAACCAAACCAGCTGAATTTCTGAAATTAAAACATGTGGAACAAGGGTATAAGTATTGTATTAAGATGAGTCAACCCATACAGAAGACAGCGTTTCAGGTAGCATGAATTCAGGTTTCAAAGTATATAGATCCTTATGGATAATCACTAGCATCTTGTTTTACATCAGTATGTGGTTAGAATGGTCCATGCAAGATCCATCCTGAGGCCTTCAATCATGTAACAATTTGAAAATTAGAAACTTACATGTTACCATGCATCAGTCAGGTCCAATGAGCACCTTACTAGAGATAAAGTTTTCACTTTCTGTGTGCAAGACACTGAGTCTTACTCTCTAAGTGTATAATATGTACAACTTCTAATTTCAAAATTAATTAATGCAGGAGGATTTCTAGCCCTAGAAGCATGATTAAACTAGAAAATACAAATGGGAGATGTGCTAAACGTAATTACACTGAATGAGCTTGAAGATCAAACATCTGGAATTACTTTTTAGATCTAAGATGAAGGTATTGAAGAATAATAACTGAAGAACAGAAACCTTAGAGAACAAACAGCACACATTGCTCAACATTTTTGAAGAAAACAAGTCTTTTTTAAGCATAAGAGAACATATCAGGAAAAAGTTATGAAACTGCACAATGTAAAAGTCATGCAATCCAATAGTTACTAGTATGCAAATCAAAAATTTTCAAGGGGTGAAATCCAAATGAACATTCTCAACCAATCTCTCAGAGGGATCGGAGCTCTTCAAGATTAGATCATTTTCTTCTGCAAAGGTTCTGGACTGGTCAGTTTATAAGTGCTGATTGGGCTAGTGGTAAGTTGGTATTCAGATTCTTTCCTATGGATCATAAGCTATTATATAAAATATACTAATACTAAAAGGCATTTTAAAACTGTGTACTGTACATGGCAACTTCTTGTATCTTGTATGAATGCTGCCTAGAGTCATATCACATGAGAAAGGCAGCCATATAAATAAAATCTACCAACTGGTGGCAAAAGCTGATCCATGAAACTGTCCATGTTCCTGCCCTGGTTTCTTTTTAAGAAGAGATTTGGCAAACCATTTGTCTGAAATGGTATAAGGTTTCCTGCTTGAGCAGGAGGTTGGACTAGAAGACCTCCAAGATCCCTTCCAACTCTGTTATTCTGGTGGTGTAGTTTTAGAGACTGAATGTTGAAATATGGAAATGTTACATCACTAATTGATTGGGTTCTTCAGTTCAACTATATATCACTCCAGCAACTCCCATTGTCTCTAATTAAGCATCAGAATGGCAGGACACTAGTATCTGCAGCCTTAACAAATCTAGTGGGCATCACATATAAATGAAAAGTGCAAATGTGCAAATATTATATTGAAAAAAGTATTATTTCAGTAATGATACCAAATGCAATAATTAATAGCTTCATTTGAAGGCACACATTATGGAAATTACTATGTGGACATATATACAGTATTTAATATATGGGTAAGTGGTATTTGATCACTTACAACATGCATATGACAATATTTATGGTGGAGCGAGGTTTGCATGGCTCCATGTGAGTGAAATGTGAGATTTGTGCAGGGAAGGGTATCATAGGATAAGAGGAATAGTGATGAACAAAAAACAAAATTTTAAGTTGCAAAAAGGAGAGAACTGAACTTGCATCCTTTTCATTAGTCAAAACTTTTCTGACATCTACACATAAATCAATTATAACATTGGACTACAATCATTTGAGGCTTTCGAAGTTGGTCTGTTAACTTTAGCCTGTGGTTAGGCTAATCAGCTCCAATCAAGGTACAGCTTCCAATTCTATGCAGAACTGCAGAATTGCTCTGACCATTCCTGAGTCTTTTTTCACCACTTTGCTCTAAAACAGAAAATACAATTTACAATATGCCATACTCTGTACAAAAATACTCAACAAATATTTTCACAAAACAGTTTGGTTGTGGTTGAGGAAACGATACAGAAAGCCAAAATATCTGCCCTAATAACACACTTGGGGCACAATTTGTATTCTGTACTATTAATGGGGTAATTTGAATTTTCTGTCACAAATGCCAATTGACTTGTGATGTCACATTAAGGTAGCCAGGGAGAAGGTGCTGGAAATGCAGTAGAACTTAATTCTTTCTCTATTACTACAGAACAGACTCATGTTGCAACAGTTAGGAAAAAATAGGAAAACACAAGCAACACATTTATATCTATACATTTTCTGAAAGAGGCACCAAACTTCTTCAGACCAGGGCATTCTGTGCTAAGATGCTTGGGGCTTTACACTTGGAGGTCTTTGCATGCCCACTACTGTTTCCATTGCTTTGGATTGTACTCCTATCATTCCCCATTGCTGAATCTGCAGCTTGTATCCATGGTTTTGAGATCACACACAGGGATGGGTTAAAGTAGTGCAAGGCTGTTGGATTCTAGTGGAATTGCTGACTTCTTAGTTACAGACTGCACAGCAATCAGATAACGGGAAGCAAGCAATTTGAAAAGGAGTGAAAAAGAAAAACAGAGAAAAGCAAGAGGAAGAACAAACCCTGGAAGAAAAGTGTGAATGAAACAGCAGGAATGTAAAAAAGAAAGCTAAATGATAGGAGGTGAGGAGGAAAGGCAAAGAAAAACTAGAAACAATATTTGAAAAGCCTAGGACCGGGCTGCAAATTTGCAAGTGGGAACTCCTAACACAGCATGTTACAGTCAGAAAACTATCAAACAAAGAAGAGAAGAGAAGACTAAGAAAACAATGAAGGAAAGTTGGAGGAAGATCAAGAGCAGAAGAAACTATAGCGAGTTACTTGGAAATCTGACAAAAAAGATGGACCTAGAAAGGGAACACTTTTAGGGAATAAAAATGAAACTGAATGGGATACAGACATTGCTCTCTTCTCCTTTCCCTTATTAGCTGGATTTTGCAAGGCTCTGATGGAATAAACTGGCTTCAGAACAGGTAAGAGATCATTTGTGGCACTTATGTACCATGTATTTGCTTTATCCCAAAGTTGATGTGATTTCAGTGCCTGTTTGGGTAGACAAGGGTACGCTGTATGTCTGAGTATCTGTTTCAGTGAAGGCACGTAATCTATTGTTGGTTGAAATTCTGAGCATCATTGCTTTTGTTCTAGCAAAAGCATAATAAGGGGTGGGGGTGGGGAAGGCTCTGGTCCATTTATTAAAACTTATGTTAACAGAAATCTTGGAAATGCTACACTACTTAGAATGTTATTTTAAGAATATTTGTCTGCTTTATTTTATGTTTCCATCAAAACAACAGTGTAACATGTTTTAATACAAGTTTGTAAAAAGATCAGTTCTGCATCTCTGTTGTTTCTTGTCTGGACAGTTGTTCTTTGGTACGGCTTTCTAATCAGCAGTTTTCAAGTTTTTTTAGAAAGTCTGAAATTATTTTAATAGGATTATCCCAGACTAATTGGTGGTTGGGTTTTTTATGGTTTTTTTGTTTTGGCAGGGGACTCATAGGATTTTTATGGGAAGACAGGATCAAAAATATCAATTTACTCACAGAATATAGGTATACCAAAATTCTTTCTTGGATTAGAACTAGCCTGAATTCATCTCTCACATTGTGGTGCCAAACATACAGTGACCCATTTCTATTAATTTACTATTTTCTTACTTTAGAGCAACATTTCCCAACCTGGTGTATCCCAGATGTGCTATGATTGCAACTCCTGAATTGATTCCAGCAATCTGGATGGTACCAGGCTGGAGAAGGCTAGTCTGTGTTCTGAAAAATCAATCACTGAGCTGTTTTTAGTGGTGATAAAAGTAAATCCTGCCATGTGATATCCTCTAAAATAGCATCAGTTGCTAGTGTTTCTTTAAAGAATTCAAAGGAGTCTTTAAAAAAAAAAATCTTGAGTGAGGATAGTGGGAGTGCAGACAGCATCAGTGGCCTCAGACTGAGCTCTGGACTATATTTCACGAATATAGCAAAAAATTGACAGCTAAATATACTTTGCTAATTTCAAGTATTAATTTTTTTATTTATTGCCATAGTTACACCTCTCTTCATCCTTGAATATAACAGAATGAAATGTGAGAGTACACTTAGAATCATAATAGGATGTAGAATTAATAGAAAAACTGATAAAAGAACACTTAAACCCAAGAAGAAGTAGCAAATGTGATAAAGACACAATCAGACTAATCATTTAAAACAGCTAAGCAAGCAAAAAAAAAAAAAAAGTTTTGAGCTGATGTGAAGAAGAATGCAATGCAATGCCTTCTTGGGTGTCAAAACTAAGTTAGCCTTTTCTCTTATATAATTCAGACTACTTAAAGTGGGCAGGCTGATATAGAGACAGACATTCCTTCAGATCTTTGATTCCCAATTCTTTATGCTTAAAGTTAAACGCTACTTAATCTACAGCAAATAGCTACCCCAAAAACTTACTATAGGACTACTTTTAATGATAAGGAATCTAAAAAATAAAACATGCCTTTGGAATCACTGTATTGTGTTTCTATCTGGCTGTAACCAAAGTAATACTGTCTGTGGTATTCAGCCTCAGAGTATTCACATTGTTTTCAAGGGCAGCCCCACAGAAAATAATCTTATTGAAAAGTGTCTAAAGTATGAACTAATATGGCCAGATTATTTTTGCCCAAGATAACTCACAATAGACAAACTGGACAAACCAGCCTCATTAAAGGCAATCCTAACATGTGCTATTTTGCCTTATGGCATCTTTCTACATGTAGTGATTTAATATATATTTTTCTTTTTAACAACACCGTAATCCCTTAATTTTGAATTAAATTGCATAATGTTTTTCTCTTGATAAGATGTTTCTTTGCTGATTGATCTGATTTCTACCTCATAACAATCTATGCAGACTCTTAGCGGCTTTCAAAAAGGGTAAAATGCAATATATTATCAAAATAAAATATAACCTGAAATGTGTCACATACATGGATGTTCCCTAGGTGCCTCTTTCTGAATAGTTGATATTTTGCAGGTATGGTCAGATAATTAGGATGCGGATCTTGGGGCTGGCAAGTGGGAGACCATTTAATCATCTATCTAATTTTATATAAAACTGAATAAATTTAGTTGTGATTTTAATTTTTTTAAAGTCCTATGGAAACTCATAGTACAGCTTGCCACAATCTGTGCTTCACTGGCAAGTGTTTTAATCTTTTTCAGTATATGCATGGCTAATGTCTACTGTCTACATAGGCAAGGCTGATTGGGGATGAGAAAAGTTTTGCTCCAACATCTTTGAGGTTAAGAAAGAACTATATTGACATGTTTGAATGTATGCATTTTCCTTCTATTATGGTGATGCACAGGCTAAGAATGTTTCACAACTACACACAACTTAAATGTCTCACAAGGAGGCATTTTAAATTTTGAATTTTGCAATACTACAGAGGATTAAATGACCAGATTCTCATATGATAAAATCATTTAATATTATTGATTGTGTTTTTTTCCAGTGAAAAAAATCATTCAAGCTATGGGACATTTGATACAGTCAACACCGAATGCATTTGCTTCTGATGTTATGATGATTAATTATAGGTATAAGAAAGAATTTGGCCTAAATATAATTAGGGTTTTCAATTGTGGCATATTGTGAAAGTACATGTACTGTATGTCCATTTAACACAGTGTTATGTACAACAGCATTAAGTGTTCATAATGCAGACAGAGAAAATAAATGAAGAAAGATTAATGATATAAAATTGCATGGAGAAGGAGAAGGGGAAAGGAAAGGAGAAAGAGGAGGAAGAGGAGGAGGAGGAGGAGAGTGGTGTTGTGGAAGTATGTTTTGTTAACAAAACAAAAGAGAAATTAGAGAGAAAACTTATACATGCACTATTTCACATCATTTGCTATTCAGCAATCTATTTGCTGAAATACCAATCCATTACATTTTGGCTTGTGACTTTAAAAATGGATTGTGTTATCATCCTGAAAATTGGATTGTTATCCACATAAACTGGTGGCAGCTTCCAAGGGTATAGTAAAACTGGTGTTGAATAGAGACGGTGGAAAACAGAACTTACAGTTACATGTATCATCACAGTGAAGCACTTTAATTCCTCTGTGATACTCCTGCAGTTTTTACACAACTGCCGTTCTTAGTAGCAGTTCACATTGCTACAGAGCATCTCTATGTCATAACACTGGGGTGTAAGGCAATGCCCTGCCAAGTTTCATTCTGCTCATCTACTCCAAATATCAAAGAAGGCCTGCTGTAATGATTTTGCCCCAATGAGAAGTGTACGGGACTTCAAAAAGGAAACAGATATAGTAGCCCTCATGCTCTGGAACCTACTGTCGCTAGAAATGGAATTAACAACCATCTTCCTTTAGTTGAAAAAGGCCTTAAAATTATCATCTTTCAGAGGGTCTTCAGACCCTGGCCTAGGAAGATTGAGGAGCACATGAATTCTAATTATTGTGATCGTTTGGACTCTATTGATTATTTTAACTGCTGAGATTGTTCTATTTGTTAGGTTCATGTGCTCTATTCACACTCATTTCAGACTGAGGTAGTTTATAGTTCAATAAAATAAGATAAAATAAAAGTATAAGAGATGCAAACCATACTCTGAAAGATTGCAAAACTACTGACTTAGGAATAACCCCATTGAATACAGTATGAGGTTGACATCAGAATTAATGTACATCAGATTTTGCTGTCAACCATTTTTCTCCCTGTGGAAATAAGTTCTTATTATGGTGATTCATCAAGGGAATCATAAATGATTTTTAAAAATAATTAGGTATGTATTTGTGTGCAGGTGAAGATAAAGTTCAGAGCCCCTACATCTATTGAAGCACTACTTTACATAATTCCAATTCTCCTATATGCACATATCTGTTGTACATGCTCAAGACAGTTATGAAGGGATTCATGCAGTCATTAAGTGAATCTGGCTTCCCAATTGCTTGCTGTTTGCAGGACATGAAGTGGGAAGTTGCAAATAGCAATTGCATCTTCCTGGGATTCATCATAAATACACGCCTGTTGCTAAGCATCCACATTTTGATTACGTGACTGTAGGGATGCTATGATGGTTGTAAGTGGAAGGACTGATCATAAGTTATTCTTTTCAGTGCTCTTGTAACTTTAGATACTTTCTAAATCAATGGTTATAAGCAGGGGTGGGATTCTACCAGTTTACATCTATTCGCTAGAACTGGTTGTTAACATTCCAAGCAGTTTGGGGAACCGGTTGTTAGAAGAAATTACTGGCCTAATCTTGTAAGGAAGGCAGGAAGGAAACATTCTGGTGTTGCTTATAGAAACTGCCTCTCCTTTAACCCTTATTACGTTCTTGGCAGGACTAGACTTCCTGTCTCTAGAACTTCTCCGGAATTTTTTTCCCCCTCCTTTGCTGGTACTTTGCTTGTGTGGAGTGACCATTGAAAAAAGTGACTTATGACCATTTTTCACACTTACGACTGTTGCAGCATCCCCACAGTCACGAGAGGCCAGGTGAGGACATGCGTGCCTTGATGTGAGTGATGTTGAGTTGGCCATGCCCAGCCAGTAACATGACCACCAAGCCATGTCCACCCAGTCACATGATCACCAAGCCATGCCCACCAACTAAGCCATGCCCACAGAACTGGTTGTTAAAAAATTCGAATCCCACCCCTGGTTATAAGACAAGGTCTACCTGTATTTCCTCTATTACTTCCCCATGAAAGTAATGCCATAAAATTTTCTTTTCTATTTAGAAGCATTCCATCTCATTTCATATGTATCTATTTATTTATTAAATAACTCCACATTTCCCTGGGAGCCATCCTCAGAACTACCTTGTGGAAAAAGTTAAATAAGAAATAGCGCCAAGCCAAAAAAAAAATCCTTAAAAGTTTGCTATTACTATTTTCCCCTCAGAATTGTCTTTATTTCGGTGAATGGGAAGCAGATGTTGGCCTATAATATAAGGGCACTTTCTAGATGGAGGAACTATCTGACCCTTCACAGCTTATGTAAGAGGTTGAAATGAGGGAAAAAAATCAGGTGCCAAGAGAGGATTTTAAAGGTCCTCTCTGTTGGAAATGGTGCCTTCAGAGGAGTGAGTCATTGATGCATGAGGCCTTCTCTATAGAGCTTCTGACAATGGTAATAATTACACAGCAGAGAGAGAACAAATATTTTAAAGAGTAATTCTGATGGGGATGGAAAAAGGGAGGTTAGTGAAGGAAGGGAGATGAGATGAATACCAGAGAAGAAAAAATGAAAGAAGCACAGAAACCTAGAAAATTGATGGCAGAAAAGACCCAGTGGTCCACCAAGTTTGTCTTTTGAATTTTTTCTTGTTTCAGTTTTCTTTTTAATTTATTAATTATTTTAAATAATAAACACATATTTATTGTTTATTTTAATTTTTGTCAGATGAAAAACATGTGTTCAACCCAAGCATGTTTAAACTCAGTTACTGATTATTACTGACCCACTACCTCCACTAAAAGTTGGTTCCACTACTCTTGTTATGAAGTAATACTTTATAACATTACTTTTGAACTTTCCTACTGCGAGTTTGAGATTATGTTCTTGATTTTTGCAGACTTGAACTTGTGGTCTCCTGCTTTCTAGCCTGGTGTCTTAATCACTAGTTCAATTTGGCTCTTCATTTGCTACAAAAAAATGATACCTTTCACACTGAAACATTTTAGAGGTGTCTTTACGCTGCTGAAAGTTTAGGTGAACTCCAGAATGAATTGGCCCTCCATTGTGTATTTATATAGCCATTATTCTGATTGACATCAACGAAATAAGAGACCCCAGAAAATGCTGGGGTTTATGTCTTCTGGAATTCACAGAACTTATTAAGGTTTTCTCCATCTCTGAGGAGCACCCATTGTTTTAATGCAGAATAATCAGGGGTGGGATTCTACAGGTTCGCACCTATTCGCTAGAACCAGTTGTTAACATTCTAGGCAGTTCGGAGAACCAGTTGTTAGAAGAAATTACTGGCCTAATCCTGCAAGAAAGGCAGGAAGTAAACATTCTGATGTTGCTTACAGAAACTGCCTCTCCATTAACCCTTATTAAATTCTTGGCAGGACTAGACTTCCTGTCTCAGGAACGTCTCTAGAGTTTTCCCCCCTCCTTTGCTGGCACTTTGTTTGTGTGGAGTGACCATTCAAAGTTACAATGGCACTGAAAAAAGTGACTTATGACCATTTTTAACACTTACGACTGTTGCAGCATCTCCACAGTCATGAGAGGCCAAGCGAGGAGATGTGTTCCTCAATGTGAGTGATATTGAGTTGGCCACACCCAGCCAATAACATGACCACCAAGCCATGTCCACCACCTAAGCCACACCCACAGAACCGGTTGTTAAAAAAATTGAATCCCACTCCTGAGAATAATTCATATTATGAAAACCCCAAATATCTGTGAATCTCTGCTAGGGTACACAAAACAAATTCATATCCAGATAATACTAAGTGACTAATGATACTAAATAAAAGGCAGAACAGAAACACAATAAGCATTTATTCCTAACAGTAATCTTTGATCCTCCTGCCCTGTATTTTATCTTATAACTGCAGTGCAACCAATCAAAAATGAAAGGAAAATTACTTTTTATGTTTTCTTCCTTCCAGTTCTCTGCTACCACCAACACAGAGAGGAAGATTCTCTCAATGAAAGATGGTATTAGTAGCATAATTATTACTTGTTCAGTTTTGCAGATGAAAAGCAAAACTGCAAATCCAACAGTTGCTCAAACCTCATACATAACTGGACATTATCTGGAATTTCAGTTTCTCAGACAATGAATCTTATGTCCATTACACTCTTAAGGAAGTCATGCTAACCACGAAACAGCTAATAACTATTTTCCTATGCAGGTTCTGAATTGACTGTGTTTTTACTTTGCCTGGTTATAGCTAATTCAAGCGCACAAAGCAGGGAATATGACTTTTTTTTTTCTTATAAATCAGTTTATTTGTAAATGTTCCCAGAATGCTCCATATATATGTATATGATAAAAATATCTTCGCCAACACACAAATGTCTGTCACCAGATTATGCTAATAATAGCATTAGAATTTATTGTTGCTTCTGCTGTGTGAAATTGCTTTAAACGGCAGTTGACCAGATTCAATTTAGAAAATAAGATCCAACTTATCTAACAGCATAAATCATCCCTGTTTTTGACAAGTTTATCCATTTTTTCTCACCAAGGGTGAGAAATCTATTGTTCCTCCAAATGTTTTAAATTTCCATTTTTTATTAGTTAGTTTGGACTGGATTGATAGCAATTAAATTTCAAAACAGAGGAAGGTAAGTGCCTTGGTGGCCCATCAGTATATTTTGACCTTTGCAAATTTATTTTGAGAGTCACACAGTACAACCATTAGGAATTAGATGACTTTCTTGCCCTTGGAACTTCCACAATGCTAACACTTTCATTCCCCCCAAAGCTTGAAAGCAGTTTGAAGGAAAGCTATCATTGCATTTTCTTCTTCCAGTTTGCAATGTTGAGAAAAAGCAGCAAAAACCATTACCTCACCCCAAACTGCTACCAGTTCTACAGCAATAAAAATTCCCTTATCTTTAATCCACAATGAAGACAGACAAAAAGATTTACATCCCTGCAATGCATGCAAACTCCTGTCATGTTGAAAAAGGAGAGAGAAATTGACAAAAGTTTGTCATTTTCAGTCTTGATTTTTATTTAGGATAAGCACAAGTAGCTGCAAAGGTATCAAACTACTCTTTCTTTGATAGGACCTAAACTGCACAGGTCCAGAGAAAAGATAAGGCAAGAGTTTCCTTCAGCATAGAAATGAAGTTATCATGGCTTAAACCAAATCTATGCCACAGGAAAGAAATCAATTTTATGGGTTTTTTTTTTTTGGTTTTTTAACTTTGCCAACATTGTAGGAAGACAGGCATCTGGAACTGCTTTTAAACTGGCTCCGAATTCTGGTGTAAAAGAACCATTACTCACACAATTCTGAATATTCAAAGTGTTAAATATAACATGAAAACATAAAGCCCTTGTTCCTTTTTTGCCTGACTTTGCTTATCTAGTGTTAAAATCTCAAGTCCAAAAAATTTCTGCTGACATAATCAATTAATGTGATAGTCTTCTGGTGATTAGGGTGTGAATACATAATTTCATTTGGTTTTTTTTCCAGCTTTACAATATTCTTTTAAAAGGGGGTGATGAAAGCTGTATTCCAGACTCTGCCAATATGATAATGATCTTGTTTAACCCTTTATTTTCAATTCTTTTCTATTATTCATGAACATAGAATATGTTTTTCCCCTAGCAGCCATAATCTCTATCCTGGTCACTGCATAGTCTACCACAAATCCGCATGCCACAACTAGTTTAGACTCCATCACCATGTACTGTATACAAAATTAAGGTTTTTCTCCCCAATGGGTGTTACACTTTATACTTCTTAACAAGTTTACACCATTCCTTCCATGTGAAGAAACCATTTTCTTTTTGTTTGTTTGCTAGGTAACATTTCTCTTGAGTTCACTCTGACTGAACTAACTGGGTATGTTTATATGGTTTTCTTTAAAAAGGAAAATAGTACGAAAGCAGTTTGCCACAACATTTTCTGAAATGTTGTTTAAAATTTTCAGTTATAGCTTACAGTCTTGGAATTTCCTGGTTGTTTTCAATCATAGTACCAACTAGGTCTGATTACTTAGCGTTTTCTTTTTCTTTTTAATTCAGTCAAAGTCAGTCAGGTGATACCATCATGAAATATGGCACTCTTGGCCATCTCACAGTTCATCCCTCTATTCTTCACATCACTTATGAATACTTTTTAAAGCAATGATCCCAGTTCAAGTTTCTGAAATGCTCCAGATGTCTTCCTTCTGCCACTAGAAGTACTTTCAGTAGAGAGTAACAAATTACTGAGTTATAAGAGAGTGTCTTCTCTTTGCCCAGGTCTTTGTCAAAAGCTTTATGAAAGTCCAGCTGAACTGAGTCAGCCATATGCATATGCTCATGTTCATGTTTTAACAAATTTAAGACTGCAGTCATATATTAAGTGATCATATTTATGATTTATACATTGATTTATTCAACATATTCCACTCCATTCATTTCCAACAAAGCCTCCCTATGGTGGTTCATAGTATAAATGTAAAAACTGCAAATACATTATAAAGCATCAATCTATTTTAACTATTATAACATCTATAAATAATAATGCTATATAAGTAAAAAAGCATTCATGGCTTCAATCCTTCAATACCCTAGTAATAATTTTAAAGTAATATTTTTTTAAAAAAATTGTATTGGTTTTTAAAAACAAACATAAACAAACAAAACATAAAAACATCAAACTATCTTCCATATGTGTACATACACTGTGCCGGTTGGTTTACAAATTGTTTTGTGCTTCCATTTTGTAGTCTTCAATTACAATTACATTGCATATAATCTCATATTTTCAATCAAAAATTAAATACCTTAGTATCATTATTAATCAATCATTTGACTATACTTTTATTCATTCATGTTTTACAAGATAATCATAATTTACTTTATTTTATTTTATTTTATTTTATAACATTTCATATTATCATCCCAAATCTATCTTAAAATCATTTTGTAGATATAATAAGAAAGTACATCTTTATATATTTATTATTTTCTAAAAGTCTACATATTTCATTACTGAATTTTATTATCTAACCATTGATAGAAAAGATCCCAAATTTTATAAAATTGTTTATCCTCTTGTTCTCTAATTTCAAATGTCAATCTACTCATTTCAGCACATTCCAATATTTTCTTAATGATTTCCTCCTGCGATGATATTTTCTCATTTTTCCAGTTTTTAGCAAATACAATCCTAGCCGCTGTTAATCCTCTAGTTTTTGTATAGATTTGAGTTCACCCTTTTCATTCAATATTTCACCATATCTAACTGTTCCTTTTTGTATATTATAGGATAAGAAAATGCTTCAATAGTCAATAACCAGACTGGAATTTTCAAATAACATTGTCTTTTAATCTTCTCCCAGTTTAACCACAGAGACTCCCGTATATAATGTCTTCTAAAATACCCCTGTGTTTTAGTTCCTTTATACCATAAAAAAGCATGCCACCCCAACAACAAATCATGTCCTTCTAATGTCAACAATCTAGTATTTCTTAGTGTTATCCATTCCTTAACCCACATCAGATTTGTAGCTTGATAGTACAACTCCCAATTAGGCAAACCAAATCCTCCTCTAATTCTAGCATCTTGCAAAAGTTTTAACTTTATTCTCGCTTTCTTACCTTGCCATATATATTTCAACACAATTTTATTTAGATCTTCAAAGTAATCTTTTCCAAGCCTAATTGAAATTGTTTGAAACAAATATAAAATTCTGGGTAATATATTCATCTTGATTGTTGATATTCTCCCTATTAATGACAGTTGTAAATTTTCCCATTTCGCCAGATCTAGCTCTATCTGCTGTTTAAGTTTGATATAATTATTCTCTTTTACTATACTACATCTTGCTGTCAAATATATCCCCAAGTACTTGATCTTATTTGTGACCTGAATTTTCAATAGGTCTGCCAGTTCTTCCTTTTGTCTTAATAGCATATTCTTTGTCAAGATCTTTGTCTTATCTTTATTTATTTTCAAACCAGCCACCTTTCCATATGTCTCTATCTTTTCTATCAATTTTGATGCTGTTTCTAGTGGGTCTTCTAAGATGAAAACCAGATCATCTGCAAATGCTTGCAGCTTAAATTCTTCCTTTTTGATTTTCATTCCTTTTATATTCTTTTCATCTCTAATATTTCTGTTTAGCACTTCCAAAGTTAACACAAACAACAAAGGTGATAGTGGGCACCCTTGTCTTGTTCCTTTTCTTATATTAATAGAGTCTGTCAGTTCTCCCTCTATCATTACCTTTGCCGTTTGCTTATAGTATATAGCTTCTATTGCTTGAATAAATTTTCTAGCAAAACCCATCTGTTCCAACAGTAATAACATGAATCGCCAATTCACGTTATCAAATGCCTTCTGTGCATCTAGAAATATCAGAGCCATTTGTTTTTCAAGATGTGCCTCGTAGTATTCCAAGGTGTCCAAGATTACTCTCATCTTGTCTTTAATTTGTCTCTTTGGCAGAAATCCATTTTGATCAGGATGGATAAAATTATTTAAATATTTTTTAAGTCTTTCTGCCAATATTGAAGCAAAAATTTTATAATCTGCATTTAGTAGAGAAATGGGTCTATAGTTTTTAATTTGTAATGGGTCGGCCTCCTCTTTTGGAATAAGTGTAATATAGGCTTCTGACCATGATTTAGGTATCTTCTTCTTTAACATAACTTAATTCATAACTTCTAGCAATGGAAGATTCAATGATTCTTGTAATGTTTTATAAAATTCTGCCGGAAGTCCATCTGGGCCTGGTGCCTGTCCATTATTTTGCTTCTTGAGTGCTTCAGTTAACTCCATCATCGTTATATTGCTTTCTAACATTTTTTCAGTCTCTTTAGGTATCTGAGGTAAATTAGCATTCTGTAAGTACTGTTTAACTCTTTCTTCATCAATATTCTCTTGCATATATAATTTCCCATAGAAGTCTCGAATGATTTCTTTCTTCTCTTTACTACCATAGCAAACTTGGCCTTGGTCATCTATTAATTGCAATATTTTCCTTGATTCTTTCTCCTTTCTCAATTTGTATGCTAACCATCTACCTGGTTTGTTTGCATCTTCAAAGTAGTTCTGTTTAGCACCTCTAATTTTCTGTGCTAATTCTTCTTTTTGTATTTGACCTATTTTATGTTTAATTATATCCATTTTTAGCTTGATGTCCTTTTTCTGTGGCTATAAAGGCTTTCTCTTTAAAATAAAAAGCAAACATAGAGATTGGACTTCTAAAGAAAAAAAGAAAAACAAAGACAAGCTCCAACAAAGCCAAAAACCCAAATAGTTATTGCAAGAAAAAAAAAGATAAAATAAAATACAATAAAGCTGGTGAGGAGGGATAGCACAACTTAGAAAAAGTAAAAAGAGCACACTGCACTTTGTTAAATTATCCAAGGCTCTTATTATAGCTCTCTTCTCCAAAAACTTATCACCTTTTCCCCCCTAGGTTTCAACACCAGACTCCAGCTGTTGATAGAAACCCAGAAGAGCACCTGCAATAATACTCTCCCATGCTCTTCCCTCTATCTTATCAAATAGCAATGTCCTTGAAAAAGAGTCTCAGTTCTTTCTTTCTCAGCTTTGTCTGGTCACAGGGAAATAGAATATTTTCAAGCCTCTAGTTGGCAGTGTTACAAAGTTTGTTTGCTCTCACTTTCCCCCTCCTTTTCCAAGCAAGATATAATAAGAATCAATTAAAAAAAGAAAAAGATATTTTTTTAAAAAAGAAATAACTAAAGAGAGCCTCTAGCCTAAAATATTACAAAATCAAAAAGGAGAAAAAAAAATAGATGTAAACGAAAAAACCAGTCCAGTTGCAAAATACAAGATCATGTACAGAAAATCCAGCAATGAGAAAAAAAACACATTACTTTGACATTCTTGTTTAAAATCGCCGCTTAATCACTTCTGTCAAAACTTTTACAGATTCTTTCTTTTCCTTAGGGTGTCCTTTCAGATCTTAGAATAAAAAAAAAGTTCTCACCAAACCGGCACACTCTCTCTTTCTGTTCTCTTCCGTTTCGGAGCTGTCCCAACTTCAGCAGCTTTAATAGCTGCCTCTTTGCTGCTGGCAAAAAGAGCATCTCCTGGATCTACCAGGGACTTTGCAGTATCCCTGGGATTGACAGGATGCACTCTTCACTTTCACCATCTCTTCGGGATGGTTTAGATCCGATAGGACCGTCCAGGAGCAAAGATGTCGGCAGCGATCTCAGACCTCCAAGATCGCATGCCGTATTGTCGCGACGCCAGCTCCGCCCTCTAAAGTAATATATTTTTGATGGGAAGGGTTGGGCTTAAAAATAGGTTTTTACCTTAGAGCAAGCCAGGGAAAAACCATGATCTAAATTTCTAGTAGGAAGGGATTCCAAAAATCTACTTCCACCTCTGATAAAACTTGCTCTTAATTGATTCTAAAGGAGTCTCCCTTTGGATTAGAAATGCCAAGAAACCACAGAGGATGATCAAAGATGGCCATTCCACCAGATATGCCGGCTCCAGGCCATAAGAGTTGTATATATCAAAAGGCATTTTGAAGTTTATAGATAGGGAAACCTGTATGAACTCAGGCAATTATAATTGATTTAATATACCGTGTTTTTATAGCATGGATTAGTGAGATGTTCAAGAAAGCAAAGTGGTAATTTCTAGTAAAATCCATTTGTAGTTAAAAATGTTCCATTGCTTACCATTGTTTTTGTTTAGGGTGATGGTGGAACACCATGCTGACACGAGTACTATTTAATTACACACACATGCACACACATACACAGAGTTGCATAATATTTAACAAAACTGGGATTAAAGAAGTAATATTTTTCCAATTACAGTGCCATCTCCTATAGCCCTTTGGGTAGTTTTTGGAAGCACAATTGGCCAATGGGAAGAAGGTGCAATGGGAAGAAAGTGCTGAGCCTTGGTCCTAACTCAATGGCAAAAAGATACAAGCAATGAGAATTTCACAAGATGAGAGCATGAGGCTACTTTAGCTATGAGTACAGCCATAACTCAAGACCCTTAAATCCAGGGTAAATCACAATCACAGCTGTGCCTATCTGCCTCTCCCTTCTTTATTTCATTAAGCTTTCCTTGTTTGTGAGGAGGGAGGTGACTGATTTTATAGCCAGTGTTCAGCTATGCTATGTCAACCCTGAAGTGAACATCATTGAAACCATCTTGAACTTGGAGGCTTCAGGGTTGCCACACAACAGAGAGAGGGGGGGAAATAGTTAGATGGGGTTTTGTAGCCAAAACAATAAAACTTTCCTGTGGGAACCAAGGACATTCTCAAAGGTGGTTGGCTAGAGGAGGAGCCCAGTAACCAAGCAACTGGCCAGCATCAGTATTGTACAACATTACCAGTGACTTTTAGAGTCGGCATTCACCAGTCGTGCTTATACGATGTATCCAATAAAACTGTTCTTTGAGGAATTTGACTGCCTTGGAGTTCTACTTTGTATGGGTGCATTACTTGGAACCCTGGCATGCTATCCTCAAATTGGTCAGGCATGGGACCCCCACTCTTCTTTGATCGGTCCCTCATCCCATTCCACTCCAAGCTGACAAAATTCCTTAACAAAATTCCACCCCTTTGGTAGAAAGAAAACAAAAACTTGTCAGCAGTCTACTTTACTACCTTTCTTCATAATCAATCTAGGTTTTTCCTGTGAACCAAATGCAAGCTGTTTTAAACCTAGGCAGGTGGTGGATTGAAAGGCTAGGTGACTACCATGCCTGAAGGGTGAAAATAAAAAATTCCAAGAACTAAGGAGGGGAAAAAAAAGAGTTGAGTTTGTAATGCTCTCCCCCATGCAAGGCAAAGAACAAACATCTCTTCATGTTCACTGCTACAAGCATAGTAGAAATAGTATCAAGAAGAAGTGGTAAAATAGTTTTTAGGAATTAGGAAAATATTCCAAAATAAATTATCCTGGAAAAGTCTATATAGTTGCTAAAAGTTGACACCAGCTTTATGGCACATTGATTGATCTGCTGGGTGGAGGAAAGGGTAATGTCATTTCTACTAATGGGACATATTTCCACCCTACATGTAAATTGGGAAAGATTAGAAGTAGTGAGCGTTCTGCCCTTTTGCTTCTTTACCTCCACTCTATTTTGGCTTACTCTGGCTGTCACTGACATCTTTATTTCTGCAGTTGAAACAGAAAAAATATGTCAGGTCTGCAAGCTTTGAATAGATTCTCCAACATGGGGGAGGTACGAGGTGACAACTCATAATTTTAAGTAAGGATAGTCAAAAACTGAGAATTAGGAAATTTAAAATCTAATACAGTTGAACCCTGAATCTAATACAGGGTGAGGAAACAGACAATTAGCTTTATAATACAAATTCCATTCTCTTGTAGGTTGGGTGTTTGCAGCCTCCCACCCCCAGCACCTTGAATTCATGCTACTGAAACTGGCAACAAAAAAACCTCATTTCATATGATTTAAAAAAAGAAAACACCAAATGGCTACAGAAGAGTTCAAACAGCCTTTTCATCTACAATCACAAGAGGATTTCTAATCCTTCATTTGTCAATAAATGCTGTTGTATAAAGTGCTTCTACTTAAAGCTCATATATACAATTGCTTTGTTGGATTAAAGAAATTAAAGAGTCTAGGTAATATTGGTTTCGTTTTGTAACTTTCCTGTTTCTGCCCCACGTTTTCCATCTTTAAGTTTTCAGGGGAGGAGGGGGAATCAACCATGTCAATCAATCAATCAGAATAAAGATGGAAGGGACTTAGAGGTAATAGATAATAGATAATCAGAATTGGAAGGGACCTTGTAGGTCATCTAGTCCAACTCCCCCGCCTACGCGGGAGACCCTACACCATTTCTGACAAATGGCTGTCCAATCTCTTCTTGAAAGTCTCAAGCGATGGCGCTCCCACAACTTCCGAGGGGAAGGTGTTCCATTGGTTGATTGTTCTCACTGTCAGAAAGTTTCTCCTTATTTCCAGGTTGAATCTCTCCTTGTTCAGTTTCCATCCAGTATTCCTTGTCTGGCCTACAGGCATTTTTGTAAATAGCTTGGCCCCTTCCTCTCTCTGGCAGCCCCTCAAATATTGGAAGACTGCTGTCATATCTCCCCTGGTCCTTCTCTTCACTAGACTAGCCAAGCCCAGTTCCTGTAACTATTCTTTGTATGCTTTAGTCTCCAGTCCCCTAATCATCCTGGTTGCTCTTCTCTGTACTTTTTCTAGAGTCTCAACATCTTTTTTATAATGTGGTGAACAAAACTGGATGCAGTACTCTAGGTGTGGTCTTACTAAGGCTTTATAGAGTGGTATTAGTACCTCCCTTGATCTTGATTGCATTCCTCTGTTAATACAACTTAGGATTGCATTAGCTTTTTTGGCTGCTGCTGCACACTGCTGGCTCATATTTAGCTGGTTGTCTAAGACTCCAAGATCCTTCTCACAGTCACTGCTATTGAGCCTGCTTTCATCTTGTCTATATGTGTCCTTTTGGTTTTTCTTGCCTAAGTGTAGGACTTTACTTTGCTCTGCATTGAATTTCACTTTATTAGATACGGCCCAGTGTTTTAGTCTGTCAAGATCCATCTGGATCTTGAGCCTATCTTCTTGGGTGTTAGCTATTCCTGCCAGCTTAGTATCATCTGCAAATCTGATAAATTCCCTCATCTAAGTCCCTCATCTTAGTCGTTAATGAAGATATTGAAGAGTACTGGGCCTAAGATAGAACCTTGTGGCACCCCACTGCTTACTTCCCTCCATGTAGACTTGGACCCATTAAGGACTACTCGTTGAGTACAGTTTGTCAGCCAGTTGTGAGTCCATCTAGTGGCGGTGCTATCTATTCCACTTTTTTCTAGCTTACTAAGAAGTAGGTCGTGGTCTACTTTGTCAAATGCCTTGCTGAAATCTAAATATAATTATGTCCACAGTATTTTGCTGGTCTGCTAATTTAGTCACTATGTTGAAGAATGAAATAAGATTGGTTTGGCATGATCTGTTTTTAACAAACCTGTGCTGACTGCTAGTTATTACTTTACTTGTTTCTAGATGTTGGCAGATCTGTAGGTCTTCTACTCCAACTCCCTGCTCAATCAGGAGACCCTATACCGTTTCAGACAAGTGACTTTTCAGTCTGTTGTTAAAAACCTCCAGTGATGAAGCACTCACAACTTCTGAAGGCCAGCTGTTCCACTGGTTAATTGTCCTCATTGTTTGGTAGTTTCTCCTTAGTTCCAGGTTGCTTCTCTCCTTGATTAGTTTCCATCCAGTGTTTCTTGTCCTGCCTACAGGTGCTTTGGTAAAAAAGTTGATCCCTTCCTCTTTGTGGCAACTCTCAAATATTGGAATACCACTGTCATGTCATCCCTAGTGCTTCTTTTCTCTAGGCTAGCCAAACCCCAATCCTGCAACCATTCTTCATATCTTCTTTACATTTTTTCTAAAGTCTCAGCATCTTTTTTGGAATGTGATGACCAAAACTGGATACAGTATTCCAGGTATGGCCTTACTAAGGCTTTATAAAGTGTTACTAATACTTCACATAATTTTGATTCTATGCCTTTGTTTATAGAACCAAGGATTGTATTAGCGGTTTTGGCTGCCGTCGCACACGGCTGGCTCATATTTAAGTGAAGGTCCACTAGGACTCCAAGGTCCCTTTCACAGTTATTGTTTTTGAGCCAGGTTTTGCCTAATCTGTATTTCTATGTTTCTTTTTTCCTGTCTAGATTTTCCTGCCTTGCTTTTCTCTACGTTAAATTTCAAGTTGTTGGATAAGGTCCATTGTTCAAGTCTGTCAAGATCTTTTTGGATCCTGAGCTTATCTTCTGGGGTGTTGGCTATTCCTATCAGCTTAATATCATCTGCAGATTTGCTGAGTTCCATCATCTAAGTCATTTATGAAGATATTGAAGAGAACTGGGCTTAAGACAGAACCCTGTGGCACCCCGCTGCTTATTTCTCTCCATGTAGATGTACAACCATTAAGGATTACTTATTGAGTATGGTTTGTCAGCCAGTTACTAATCCATCTGGTGGTGATGCTATCCTACATTTTTCTAGTATACCAAGAAGTAGGTTGTGGTCTACTTTGTTGAATGCCTTGCTGAAGTCTAGGTATACTATGTCCACAGCATTTCACTGGTCTACTACAGAAATTTAGTCACTTTGTCAAAGAATGAAATAAGATAGGTTTGGCATTATCTCTTTTTAACAAAGCCGTGCTGGCTTTTAGTTATAACTTTATTTGTTTCTAGATGTTCGCAGATCTATTTTTTGATTATCTTTCACAGTATCTTCCCAGGTATTGATGTTAGGCTGATTGGTCTGTAGTTTCCTGGGTCTTTTTTTTTTTAAATAGGAACCACATCAGCTCCTTTCCAATCCTTAGGTAATTTCCTGATGTTCTAGGATTTTTGAAAGATATGATTTAATGGTTCTAAGATAATATCTGCCAGCTCCTTCAGAACTCTGGGATGTAAATCATCATGTCCTGGTGATTTATAGTCATCAAGATCAGATAAGTGTTCTTTAATTATTTTCTTGACTATTTTAATTTTTATTTCTAGTCTGTCTTTTAACAGTTAGGTTTTTGGTAGGTTGGGCTATTTTGGGTTTTTTTGCATGAAGACTGATGCAAAAAAATGAGTTAAGCAGCTCTGCTTTCTCTCTACTATCTGTTACTTCCTTGCCATCTTCTCTCTTAAGTGGACCTACTGTTTCCTTGCCTTTTTTCGTGTTATTTATATGTTGAAAGAAATGTTTCTTTATTATTTTTTTATGTTTGTTGCAAATCTTTGTTCACTGTGAGCCTTAGCTTTCTTGACTTCATCTTTGCAGATTTGGACTATATGCTGGTATTCTTTCTTAGTAATGTGTCCCTCTTTCCATTTTTTGTACTTGTCCTTTTTGTTTTTCAATTTATCAGAGAGATCTTTGTGCAACCGTGCTGGTTTCTTCTTGGATTTCTTGTTCTTCTTTTTCAGTGGTATTGTACTCGACTGGGCTTCTATGGTCAGATTTTTCAGAGTTTCCTATGCTATTTCCATCTTGTGGAAGAAAATATGCAATAGTTATCAAATAGCTTTGGATTGTTACTGTGAAAAGTTCTCTTGCTTGAAAGACCCCAAATCACCAAGTACCTTTCATTTTCAAAAGCAGCTTTGCAGCACATCAGTTATGGCCAAGCTTTTTGATGTGCTGCATAAACAGGCAGTGCAAATATTGGGAAGACCTGTGCAGTCAAACAACAGTGATTTCACATAAACAATACTTTGTGTGAAATGCCTCTTGAGAAGTGGGAGTGTTACGCTGGCAGAGTCATGTGAGGTGGCAAAATGATTGCTCCAATTTGCTGTCTTGCAAAATCAAATTGTAGCAGATTGTTCTGTTTTACTCCTGCATGAGTGCTGAAAAAACAAGGATACATTGCAAACATCATATTGTAATACATGAGTAAAAATGAAATGTTAAACAAATGAATTAAATATACAACCCTCAAGACTAGCTGTGTCACCCTACATAATGGTAGGCCTGATCTACAGAAGTACATGAGTACAGCTATGTAGAGATCTGAATTTGAAGAGGAAAATATCAAGGGCAGGGGTCCCCAAACTTGGTAACTTTAAGACTTGTGGACTTCAAGCTGGCTGAGGAATTCTGGGAGTTGAAGTCCACAAGTTTTAAAGTTGCTAAGTTTGGAGACCTCTGATCTAGAGCACTCATGTAGCATCTGTTGGTAACATCCTGAAGAAGTAGTGCCTGTTCTTGGGCTCCTAAAGCAACTGTTGTGCAATTCAAAGGATATATCCATTTGGTTTATAGAGATATTTTCAAATGCTACATGTGGGCACAGTTGTATTATTTCTACTTCTAAATCTGGGTTTCTGCACATAATAAGTAGAGAGTGACCTGGGTTTTACTTCTCACTACTACAGCTAACTCTCCTTTGTTGACACAGTAGATCAAGCCATAAATCATACAGTGCAGTAAGTGAAAGGAAAGAAAACGTGTTTTGAATGAGATGAGTGTTCAAGGGCTGTGCATTTGACAGTGGTTTTGCATATCATCCTAAGTCACAGTCTGTTTTAACCATGGCTTAACAAGACATTATGGCATGGTTCACATACGAGGCTAGGTCTTGTATCTTTTGCTAAGCCAAAAGCAAAAGAACCATATAGAGTAGCATAACACCTCTACATCTATAAGTGGGAATACCAGATGAACTTTATCAATTCATCCCAGTAAATGATTGCACTGCAAATTTCCATAATTAGAACAGTCCGATTAAAAAACTTAATTAGTGATTCTAGCTAAAATGAAGGTCTTTTTATGCCTTCTCATGTGTTCTACATTTGATTGACTCAAGAAGACAGACTGTAGATGATTATCTGAAGATTCTGATGGAGATTTCACTTTTCATCTTATGCTTTCTGTCCTCTTAGCTGCTTCTCCAGAAACAGTGGTATAGCTTCTGCAGCCACAAAATTTGCAGGCTGTGATGTTCAGGGAAGAGGTTAAAAGCCTCTCTTATTTCTCCAAGTTGCCACCCAGGATACACCCAGGATGTTGCTTGAGATGTAAGTCCATAGCCTGATTTTCTGTTCTGCTGTTCTGATTTTCTGTTGCAACTGGGGGAGGCTGTGTCTTTGTGAACTTTACCTTTGCCACATGTCAATTGTGTCATTGAGTAGGCCTTGGTGAGCCTCTTTAGCTTGTCTGACTTTTCTTCCTCCTTCCCTTTACCATGTGGGCTGATCGTGGCTCAAACTTTTAATTCAGATGGTAATTGAAATAATAATACGGGCAGAACCCTTCTGTCTCTGAAACTGCAGCTGGCTTTATGGAGCTATGAATAGCTCTGAGTCACGCTCTGAAGATGGTTCTGCTTCCAATCGTTTGTTTTGTTTTGGGGGTGGGCTTTTTTTGGTACTTTTCTAATGACTATTAACGAAAAGAAAGGGGGGGAAATCATACCCTCTTCTTTCCTCAATGTATCCAATTAGAGATGTGTTAATAAAATTGCTATTTAAGCATAATGGCATGAGATAACCTAAAGAGATCAGTCTATTGATAACAACTGTAAGGACAGATGGAGACTGTTGGCCTAGATTTGGTATATTTATAATTATTTTTTAAAACACACATTTGGTTACATTCCCCTCTATGTATCTTTCATATGCTACTTGGCTGAACAAACCAAGACCCTGGTTTACCAAATGCTTGGCATTTTTTGATAGATTTATTTATTTGTATCTTGCCATCTTCCCAGACTGTTGAAACAGCAATAGCAATAGCATTTAGACTTCTATTCTATTCTTCTATTCTTTACAGCTTCACAGTGCTTTACAGCTAAGTGGTTTGCAGAGTCAGCATATTGTCTCCAAAAATCTGGGTACTTATTTTACTGACCTTGGAAGGATGGAAGGCTGTGTAACCTTGAGCTGCTGAGAATCGAACTGCCAAACTGCTGTCAGTTGGCTGCCAGCAGAATTAGCCTGCAATACTGTATTCTAACTACTGCACCACCATGGTTGATTTTCCCCAGTTTGTCAGGGAAGCTGGGACTGTGACACCTAGAATTCTTAGCTAACATAAGAATTCTGGGAGACGTAATCCAAACAACAACTCAAGGCTACCATGTTGGGCAAGATGGAGATCTGTTCAGTGGTACTGTGTTCATAGACTAACAGACTGGGAAACTGTTATTTTACTATAGTAATAACACTGGGCAAACATTGGGATTGAAATTTCTGTGAAAACTGCTTAAAAACTATACCCTACCAAATGTAGAATTCACAGATATGCCTCTTCATTGCTTCCCCCCACCACTATATTATTCTTGTATTAATAAAAGTTGATTTAATTACTGTTTCTAATTACTGTTCTACCAACCTGCCTCAACCAGTTCTATTATATAAACTCTAAAGAATTCTTAGAGATTTTACTACTCTAGATCTTAATTCTATCCCATTGTTTGAATGCCAGCACCCACTAACATTCAAATGAGCCACGGTAATAGTTAAGGCACTGGACTAGAAATTGGAAGATCACGAGTTTTAATCTTCTCATCAGCATGAAAATCAGCTTTGGGAAAAATGTCTATGGAGATTTTCAATCGTTCAGATTATGGGTTTCCGAAAGGTGCTTTGCCTTTTCTTGTTTTTTTTCCAGAACTGAAGAAGTTATTGGATAAGAAGTGAAATGTTTTCAAGGGAAAACCAAGAAAATCCAGTTGCCTTTTGGAAAAGCACATTTGGGAGAGTTATCCCCACTCTGACTCATTATTCTGAGGAAAATAGAAAATGGTGGTATAATGTACACTGCCCTAGTGTTCATTATATTTTATTTTACAATTATTTTACAATTTAGATCAAAATTAATAAAAAAAAACAGAAGCATCATTTTAATGGCATGTGTTTGGTTACTGTATTTTCACGCTAAAAAGGATGAGATTTAATTATCAGAGTCTGGAGAAGGAATGCAACTTAGTGTGGAATAACAACATGAGCTGGAAAGAAAAAAACAAAACAAAGGCACTATTACAGAAAAGCAAGGGAATAGAGAATGCCATGTAAAAACTGTTTCTAGTCAGACAGATTTAACCTAAGCCTCTTCTAGATCAAAAGTAAACTCTTTCAAAGCAGCATCTAAGTTTAACTTCAGTCTGCAGTTCAGTGGTGGGATTCAAAAATTTTTACTACCAGGTCTGTGGGTGATGCCTGGTGGACGTGGCAGGGGAAGGATACTGTAAAATCTCCAGTCAGAGATGGTATTTTCCGGTTCTCCGAACTACTCAAAATTTCTGCTACCGGTTCTCCAGAACTGGTCAGAATCTGCTGAATACCACCTCTGCTGCAGTTGTCTCAGCCAAAATCAATATTTGAATATATATGCCAAATACTGTATGTTCCTTCTTCCTTTGGACTTACTTCCAAATAAACTTAAAAATGATTCTCTCTCTTGGGAATCCTCAAAAATGTGGGATGGTTGGAATCTAGAGATCTCTATTAAATTGTTATTCTCAGCTGAACATTTCCAAGGATAAGGGTAAAGAGGAAATGACCCACAGCAGTTCAACTCACATAAAAGTGGTTTGGGGGGGGGGAGGGAGGGAGGGAGAGAGAGAGAGAGAGCAGTTTCTGAAACCTGTATTAAATCAGGTTTCACCTACCTGTCAGTATCAGATATTCTAAATAGGCCAGTATTCTAGGTTATTAGTTCTTGAGATAGGGAAGGGATGGTAATTTATTCAAGGTTAAAAGAATTGAGGATATGATCATATTACAAGTGATCTCAGCACTCCACTTCAGAATTTCAGCTAGCAGAAAAATGTTGTGAGAGCTATTCTAATTATACATTTCTCTCCAGCCTGTGAAGTCACAAAATGAAGCACTGACAGTTGATGACATCATAGATCATTGTAACTTCTGCTTCCTCCACTGTTAAAGAGACACATACCTACAAGGATTAAATTCAGATGCTTCAATAGGCCCTTAAATAGTAGTGAAGCCAACACCACTGGCTCTACAGTCGACAGGGCTGGTTTAACCAGTGGAGAAGAACTGGGAGCTATCTTGGGGCTATCTTGGGAAGAATGCAAATGTTCTAGATGTCAGTTGTCTGTCCAAAATGCCACGGCCACCTCTTGCTGGCTGCTCACATACCCGAGCCCTAAAAGATGATGAAGAGGAAATCCAGCCCTGTTATCACCATCATGTTCCAACTACTCCAGGAGACCATGTCAAGAATCATAGCAGCTCTGGAGACAATCAGATGAAAAATTCAAATGACCCACCTGCATCTTCTTTAAAAGGGTTGGTAAAAAACAAAACCCGTGGTACATCAAGACAGCATGAAGGAAAAAACAGAAATAATAAGAAGAAAGTGTCCAGGCAGAATCTTGTCCTTGAAGAAGTGTCTCTGTCTCCAGAATCATTAGGCTTGAGTTTGGAGTTTCAGGAGCCACTGTACAAAGAGGCAACAGTTTCTACCCATTTATCAGATGATGATGATGATTGGAGAGAAAAATTCCCACCCTCTTCCTATGATAAAACACATTTATCCAGGATCTGTAATGTTACCCAGTGTGATCCTTTTGATTACAATTCAGCAATTCTTTCAGGAATGGAATCTTTCTCTTCGTGGCCATTCAATGATAATGACCCATGCATTGGGTGCCCTTCGCATGCCAAAGTCACAGAAAGCTATACTTCCCATGAAGAACCTATTGAAGAAGTGGATTTTGTGTCCTCACAGTTGAGTTATCAAGAACTTAAAGAGGAAAACTCCATGCTGAGGAGAAAGATCAAAAGAATACAGAACTTCTCTGAAAGTCAGACCCAGATGGTACGAAACCTTGAGAGGACGCTGCAAGCCACTATGAACAAGGAGGAGAAAGAAGCTCAAGATTTGGAAGCACTGATGCAGCAGGCAGAGCAGAATCTTCAGTGTATGACCCAAAGAGCTCTGAAGGCAGAAAGCAATATTGAGAAGATGAAACAAGAAATGGCCTTCCTTCAGGCCGAGTTGACCTGCTACAAAGTAGAGAATGAAAGCCTGCGATCAGGCCAATCTACTAATATGGGAGCAGTGAAACAGCATGTGGATATCGCTTTGCAAAACCTTCTTAGAGTCACCAACCATGCTCATGCTACAATTCATCAGTTGGTCTTTGGTGCAGAAACACTGACACTTGTTGCTGACCTGCTTAAATCTGTGGGTAGAATGTCAGAAGTTGAAAAGGAAGAAGAGACCAGACTAACTTAGGGGGACTCTCTTGCCTATGAGTGTAACGCTCCTATAGTGCTCTTGGGGCTTAAACCTTTTGCTCTCGTAATGTATGGCTTCAAATAAGTAACCTTTCTCTTTTCCCCAGAAGTACTTTTATTACATAATGGAATATTAATTTCATACTTTAATGCCTTGGCTGCTCTTTCAAAGCTACATTGTACAAAATGTATAGATCCCAGGACTTCTTTCGGTTGACTGTTCCAAACGGAGAGTTAGCATCAAAGTTAATATGTTTTGAAAATATGTGGTGGGTTTTTTTTCCTTAACCGAATAGTTGCTGAAAGAAAAAGGGCTGAGACATCCAAATTGGCATTATGGTATCGGAGGGTGGGCTTTGTAGTTCTAGTCTTCAATCCTACCTTCCATTCCTACCTTCCATAGTTTATGTTTATAAAGAGCATAGTAAGAAATGGGAGGAAAGACACTTCTAATGAGAAAGAGCCTTCTTTTCAGGATATTGCACTAATATTAAAAGCCGTGGTTAGAATATTGCATGCTAATTTTGCTGACTGTCAGCAGTTCGATTCTCATCGGCTCAAGGTTGATTCAGCCTTCCATCCTTCCGAGGTCGGTAAAATGAGGACCCAGATTGTGTGGGGCAATACGCTGACTCTGTAACTCTGTTAGAGGGCTATAAAGCCCTGTGAAGTGGTTTATAAGTCTAAGTGCTATTGCTATTATAAATGCAGAGTCTACACTGGAGTCCTTTTCCTTCTGGGCTTAACAACCCTAATTGTTTCCAGGAATTCCATTGCTAGGGGAAGTGGTCATTAGGCAAAATATACTGTAAACTGCACTACTTAGTGACAGCAGTCCTGGTACTCCTTGTGGCAGTCACTAAGCCAGGACCTCCTGCTTCTCCTGCTTCACATTTGCCTTCAACTTCTACCCATCTATTTCCCCCCACCCATCTCTGTCCCTTTGGCTGCCCTGCACTCCACCACCCATTGCCCTGCACTCTGCCATTCTTGATGCCCCCACCACCCGGCATGTCCCTGCCCCTACTGCCCCCAGCTGTCCTTTGCTATCTTCTTCCAGCTGCTGCTGCTGAGACATGCTCAGCTTAGCCCTTTGCAAGGCCTTGGGAAAGTTGTGTGAAGCCAGCAGCTTGCTCACAAAGGGCAAAGCCAAGTCTGCCTCATCAGCAGTAGGAGGAAAAAAATGGCAAATGTCAACTTGGGGCAGAAGGATTGGTGGAGCAGTGGACTGCAGGACAGAATAGGGGGCAGCAGAGTGGAAGGCAGCAAAAAGAGGAGAGATGGAGGGGAGACAGTGGGAGGTGGGAATTGAAGTATATGCTGCAGCCGGAAATGTGGGCAGACTGTTAAGTGCCTGTATTTTGATCACATGACCAAGGGACTTCTGCAATGGCCATAACTTTGAGGGGCAGTCATGAATACCATTTGTTGAGTGCTGCTGTAATTTTGTATGATTGCTGAACAAAGGGTCATTGAGCAAGGACTACCTGTATTATGCAATGTACTCTGTACGTATGGTATGACATGTCATTATTTATTATTTCTTTCACAGTTTTTAAATACCATTCTAATTAGTATAGACTGGACAGGGTACAACCAAAATCTCTACTAATCCCCCATATAAAACAAAAACAATTGTGTCATTAAGTTATTCAATTACTTCTAACTCTTTGTAGGAGGAGAATCAGGCTAGTCTGACTTTCAAATTTTTTTGAGCTACCAGATTCCTGCTTCCCCCCCTCACCTGATCAATATTATTTTACTAGGAATTGTTTGGCAATAATTGCTTCTGTTAGGTCTTATAACAGAATTAACCAAAGGGAACATGTTTTTGTAACAGGACACGGTTGTGTTGCCTAAGATAGTACCTAGCCACATTGTCTTCTTTTTTCTAATCATTGGTTCTTCACCAGTGATTCTATTCTTCACATTATGTCCCTATTTAAGTTGTAGCTTCATTATTAAGGCTTCCAGTGAGCAATCTTGTGTTATGCTTTCTAGAACTGAATGATTTGTTGTTCCTGCATCTAAGGCAGGGGTTCCCAACCTGGGGTGCTCGCACCCCCTGGGGGTGCGAGACGATATTCCAGTGGGTGTGAGAAAAGTCCAGGTAAATAATAGGATATTGGCTATATGTTGGCATTTTTATTCCAGGGGGTGCAAGGTTCGAGTGAAATTTCTTTAGGGGTGCGGGGCAAAAAAAAAGGTTGGGAACCACTGATCTAAGGCATCCTTAACAATTTTCTCCAATATATAATAATGTGGTAAGCACCAAATCCCAAAACGTAGTATTAGAACACGCCATACAAAGGAAATAGTGGCTTTAAGTAGCAGATGTGATACAAAGTTGTACATCATGTGACCTACCCTTGCTCTCTGAAGTGTAACATAGAATGATCCCATCACTAGTGGTGAAATGGCATCAGTTGCCAAGGAGCAGAGGTACTACTATATTCTTCACAAGCAACAAAACTTCTTGAGACAACTTACATAGTATTATAACTGCTAGAGAAGGGAAAGTTCACATGTCTCAATTATGTTAATAATGGGACCACCTATCCCAGCCCTTAAGTATTGAGCTGGAAGTGACAACCATGCAGGCTTTTATGAATTACTGTTGTCCAGTGCCTGGAAAAAAATTGTATATTGGGGTATAAACAATGTTGAAGAAATAATTTGGAAAAGCACTCTGGGTTATACAAGTAACTAGATGTTCTACCATGGTATAAAAAAGTCAGCTTAGCATAGATTGGCTAGCAATGTAAATGTGCCTCATCAGATTCTTTCTTCTACTTTGTCTCCATATGACATTGCCTTCCACACTTCAATAAGTCAAAGTTAAGTTGTCCTTAAATAGAATTGTTAAATTCCAGTGTTGCTGTAGCATTTTTCTGCTTAAGCTGGTGGCAATTAACACAGTTTCAGTGTAGATAAAATCTGATGTCCATCTATAGACTAGTCACCTGTGGGGTCAGGGTTAGCAACCCATGCTTATTGCCCATTTTGGCAATTGAACTTCCTCTACTCAGTTCTGTGTGGAATGGAACAACTTGCCACAGGCAACTCGCTGCGGCCAACTCACCACAGTCAACTCGTTGCAGGACAACTCATTGCAGGACAATTTAACAATTCTATTTAATTATTTAAAATAAATAAAAAATATTTTAATTTTTGCCATTCACATTTCATTCTCTCCCTCCTTCTGCATCCTTCAATTATTCTTTTCCACTATTTGATATTAGTGTAATTCTTGTCCTGCAGTGAGTTGTCCTGTGGTGAATTGGCTGTGACGGTTGGATCTGGTAAGTTAGCCCTGACAAGTCGACCATGGTGAATTGTCATAGACCCATCCTGTGCTCTTTACCAGCTCCCTGGTGAAAAGTCTGGGACACAACTGTGAATTTACTTTATTGGGCAGCCCCCAAATTTTTGTTTTGAGAATACTAAACCATACTCAAAGTAAGCCCCTCCGAGGAGCTCTGGGGGTCTGGTGGAAGATAGATGCAAACAATATGGTGCCACTTTTGTTCAAAGGAATCTGATTTGAGCCATATGGGAGGTTCTAAAGGTGACTATGATACATAAATGACCGTTGTGTATCTCTTCCCAGCCTTTTTATAATGAGTTTTGATTTTAAATGTCTGCATGACAATGGAATAGTCTTTCATTTAACAATTTTCCTGTGTAGCCTATCTTTTAAAATTATTTTGGTTGTTTTAAGGATGCACAGGTTCATTGTTTATAATGACATAATTGATGTTTTTACATCATTTATGTCACTGTACATCATGATCTAAGTACATCAATTATTTCATTATGTAAATGGTGCAATTATATAAATGTGGATTCAATGGACATTATGGGTTTAACAGAATTCACCTCCCCCCAAAAAAGTTTTATTAAATCTTTTGTCTTGATGTAATGTTCAATCCGACTCATTATAAGTAAAGCATGAAAATTAGGCCATAATTCATGCTTCATGAATTCATGATTCAGTTAATCATAGTTATAAAATCCTGGCATTGTGGCATCTTAGAATCTTGCATTGTTGTTGTTGTGTCTTTCTTTATTCTAGAGGGGGATGAAATATAGTTCCAATGGGAATGTCAGGTCAGGAAAAGCTAATCAAATCCTAGTTGCCTCTTGCCACTGTTAGTGCTTCTATTTCCAATGCAGAAATGTTCAGATGAAAATGTCATGTAACTGAATTGGACTTGATGTTTATAGCCATATTTCCAAAGCTTATTCTTACTTTAAACCTCATGGTGCTAAGGGTCCATCCTTTGGTATCAGAGCTTCTGATCAGCATGGTTGGCATGATATTGTTAACAGGATAACAGAGCTGGAAGGGACCTTGAAGGTCTTCTAAACCCACCCCCTTCTCAAGCAGGAAACCTTATACCCGTGATGGCGAACCTATGGCCGTGTGCCACATGTGGCACGCAGAGCTATTTGTGCCAGCACACTGCGCATGCACGCACCTCATGGCTGATTTTCAGCTGGTTTGAGGTCTTTTTCGGCCTCCCAGAGGCTTGAAAAAAGCCTCTGTAGGCCAAATAGGCCCATTTCGTCACTTGCTGTAATATCGGAAGTGATGAAACGGGCCTATTCAGCCTGCAGAGGCTTTTTTCAAGCCTCTGTGAGGCCGAAAAAGGCCTCAAACCAGCCAAAAATCAGCTGTGAGGCTCAGTGCAGGTAAGAAGCGGATGGGGGGATTGCGTACGCATGCGCAGGGGGTGTGGGGCATGCGTTGCCTTCTGGGTGTTGGCATGTGAGTGCATGTGCGCCAGCATGCACACAATTTTTGGCACAGGAGCCCAAAAAGGTTGGCCACCACTGCCCTATACCATTTCAGATAAATGGTTGTCCAATCTGTTAAAAATATTTTTCAACTTGCTTTTAAATAAAAGTAAATAAAGATAATCCAATTTATCATGCTTTGATAGTTTCCAAACTTTTTGATTACACATTCACATTTTAACTTTCATTTTCCTCGACACCATTTTAATATTATGAATATTAAATCAAAATGGTAACTATGCAACAATTATTTATGTCATCATTCCATCCCAAATGTTACACTTCTAAAACAAAGTTTGAAACCAAACTTTTAATATATCTCCTCTATGGTGACCTCTAAGCACACAGAATATTAACTGATATTAATTAATGTCTAAGATTACAGGATACCTATAAACATACAAAAAATATTGTGTTAATTATATTTGGGATCACACAATACCAATTTAATCTGATTTAAAACTCTTGCCTTTTGATTTGTTAAAGCTATTTCAACTCATTGTCCCAAATTACTTGCAGTTTTCCCGTAGTAATCAGGCATGGCAAATAATTGTACATTCAGGAACCTCCAAATTTTTATCTAGTAATCTTAATATTACAGAATTTGGGACACTGCTAAAGCATTGGTCTCAAATTTTAAAGCCAAAGGATATTTTAGTTGAATTATTGCATCTACCTGTTTTAAGTAACCCAGATTTTTTTTCAAAGAGAAAACTATTTTAAAAGACTGGTTGATGTTGAATTGATCCAAACTAACACTGCCATTTTTGTCCAAGAACTCCAAAGGAAAGAGTTCCTAGAAATGTTCAGGCTACATTATCCCATAATATTGAATTCTCATGAGAACTAGTTTGGATTTAAGTCTGCAGATATATATCACCCACATATAATTTGCAGCCTTTGGTGCAGTAAATATAACTGACTTATATTTAAAAAGGAACCAAATCCAGTAATAAAGAAAATCTATAATCTCATCAACTCCATCCAATAATGACTTTCTCAGTCTTCCTCTTTCTCTTGACTTCTTCATTCCTTCTACACTGACTTTTAGATTCAATCTTAATTTTCATTCCTTTCATTAAACATTCATTCCTTGCAACATATTATTATTTTTCTACCATAGTCATGTATTAAAGTGTCTTCATCCATCTCCCCATTAAACATTCCATTAAATAATCAAATTCATCTACTTGATACAATATCCTATCATTCCTATATAACTTGAAACAGTTTAATTCATTTTCCAAAACTATTTTGGTTTTTAATTTTCAAATCTGTAAATCCTTGTTGCATCATACAGTTTCTCTATATTCACTGCAAACCATTCAGATTTATGTCACTTTTATTTTTATGTCAGCTTTCATTTTATTTCATTTTTTTAAAAATCTGGAGGCATCTTCTTCAAACATCATTACCCACTTTCAAAATAATTTTTAAACATTTCCATTAAAATCATTCTATACTTTTTCTGCATTTTTAAAATCAAAACTATTCCTTGCTCTTTTTGATTATATTCTTTGCAAATCTTTTTTTTTTTTGCTTTATAATATCATACAGTATTTTCCCTCATCCTCATTTTTGAAAATAGTTATTCTTTTATATGACAGTTTCTCAACCGTAGGCTCTTTCATTTCTTCCTTTCACATCTTTTACATACATCTCATTAAGGTAGTTTCACATATTGTTCTGGCATTCTGTAAAATAATTCTTTTCATTCTATTCCAAGCCCTATTGGTAACTTAATTTCTTAGATTCACTTTACATGCATTCTGTTGGAAGATTAATGTAATCTAATGTCTGTCTGTCTGTCTGTCTGTCTGTCTGTCTGTCTTTCTATCTATTCATTTTTCATGCATACAAGTTCCTTACTACTCCTTACCGCAGTTGTTCTACTTTTATTTCTTTCATTTTTTTTATTCAGAGATCCACATTGACTCTACCAAAAATGATCTGTCTCACATTCAGAATCCTTTATCACTATTATATTATTTACCAGTCTCTCCCTCTTTCCACATAATCAAATCAATCCTGTTCATTTTTTTCCTGTTTCCACGTAGACATATGAATAGCTTTATGTTCATACCAACTATTATAAGCAGATGCTATTGGAATAGCCACTATTCACCAATAGTCACCGACAATCTCTAAAAGGCCAATTCATTTTCTGAACTCACACCTCACTTCCATCTATCCATTCATATCACCTAGCAGAATATATTTCTCCCCCTCCCCTGACTACATTCATTCAAAATATTGCAAAATTTCCCCCTAAAACTCATTATTGGTTCTTCCAGTATCACTCTCACTGGATTATACCATGCAACTATTATCAGTTTATATGTATTCACACGTATCCTCAACCTAAGTAAGCACAAGAACCTAAATGACAACAATTCATACTTCCTGATACACATTTGAGCTCTTTCATTCATTATTAAACCATCGCCTAAACTTCTCTGAATGAATTTATATAGTATACACAAGGTCAGATTATTTTCATTCATTTTTTTTGTCAATTTATGATCTTTACTTCACATACATTCCAAACCAGTCTTTTATGTTTCATAGTCATCACCAGATGATGCCACAGTACTGATGTTTGTGGTCAACCAGCATTTCACATAACAAGATAAAGTATATTGTAATACATTGCTGGAACATAAAATCACAAAATTCTGCCTTACTTATTTCAGCCATGTCATGTGACCAAACTCCGTGGAAAAGGCAGTTATGCTTGGAATGGTCAAATGTAAAAGGAGGCGAGGCCACCAAAGAGCATGGTGGCTGGACATCATCAAAGCTGACAGCAGCCAGACCATAAAACAACTGAAATGTGGAAATAGCTGGTCCATAGAATCACTAAGAACTGGACATGATTGAATGGATAGCATCATTGTCTATATACCAACATATTTATGACACTTTCTTTGTAATGGAAAGGACTGTATGAGTTGTTTAGGTTCATTTTGGCAAGTTCGCATAAAATACAATTAAAAACTTTGTTTCACCCGACATTTACACACACTTTATTGTGTAAACTAGAATCCTAATCTAGAGCCACTTTCCAAGCCAACTTAATGTTACCCTCATCCCATTAATTAGGAGAAATTTGCAACACTCATTCGAAACACTGTCCCCAACCATTCAAAAAATGTAATTTGCATTGTGAAGCAGTTGAGACTAAACTATTTTTTAAAGTCTCAACTGATTTAAATGCCTAAAAGTCTAGTCTTGGATCAGGGAAGCACAAGATGTAACAAACTCTGAAGCCAAAAAGTCTAGATCTGATATGCTTAGATATGAGACTGTTGGGAAAAAATGGCTTTCAAGATTTGAGGTGGATCTGGGTTTTCCTACCCTACTTGTTTACTCCTATACTATTTATTTTGCCACCACTGTCTTAGTTATTTATCACCATGGATTCTTAGTCTCCCTGTCCTTTCCCCTTCATTCCTACATGATATTCATTGCATTAAAGAAAAGCCTGCAAGCAGGAAGATTATTATGGTTGCTTGCAAGTCCGCCAGACTGGATTTGGCATTTTGTTCATCTATACCACGGGTGTCAAACTCATGGTGTCACATTGCTGTCATATGACGTGTCATGACTTTTTTTCCCCTTCGTGGAACTGGGGCGGGTGTGGCCTGCATGTGTGATGTGTGATACATCTGGCCCATAGGCTGCCAGTTTGACACTCCTGATCTATAAAGTGCTTCCCATGATCCTGGGATAAGCAGAAGTTGTTATTCAATAATATTAAAGATACCATTGCAGGATGTAAGCTGCTCCAAGTAAAGCTTCCTTTTGTAATTGAGTGATGGTGATTTTGTCAATGTCAATGATAGAAATTTATGTTGTCCAGATCAGCAGGCACTACAGTAGTTCCCACCTTCTTCAATGGTCTATTCAGTGTGGTTTTGATTGGCAATGTTCCTACATACCAATGTGAGGGGGGAGGACAGACACACAACTCATAGCAATCCCATCCCATAGCAATAGCTATTACACAGCATAGAGGTGCTCACTTGCAGTGCTTCTCTTATTGCCTATTGCTACGTTCATTTCATTAAAACAGTTCTTTGAGCCCATCTCTGCCCTTGTGCTTCCAGAATTGGCTCTGAAGTCCAACCCAGGAGGGCCTCTGGATGATAAGCTCAATGGCTGTGTTGCCACTGGTTTTATATGTGGAAATGGGGGCGGTGGCTTGTCTTCCAGTGTCCACTCATTGGCATCACATATTGCGTGAGCTAAGTCATCACATTAAATCTATAACATGGATTGTTTGGGTGATGCATGTTATGTAACTCTGCAAATGTGTTTTGTTTATCCAGGTTTGGGGTTTAACAAGTTGTAGGAACATAGCTTATGTATTCCTTCCTGAATTCTGTGCTAGAGGAAAAATGAAAAATGAATAAATAGAGAGAACAATACAAATGGGATTTTATTGATTAGGGCTTTTTTTTAGTTGCTGTGATTTTTCTTCTGATTTTTTTGCTTATTCTAGGTATCTATTCCCTCATGAAAGGAACCGAAGCTTTTACAGCCCTGGGACACCATTTGTGTGTGTCCAGTGTGTGATACTCCCAATCATACACAACATCGGAAGCTGTTCAGCTTTATAATACGAAGTACCTCATGATAAAACGAGTCATGGGCAGCATCCGAGTAAACAGGTGAGTAACATCTCCCATCCAATTTTTACTGCTCTGTAGCCATCTTATTTTTCTGTGGGCTGTATGTATGTGGTCCTACTGTCCAATTAGGTATTTAAAATGTCTACAAGTAATTGCTGAGGGACAATCATGGAATTCACAATATAGGTTCTAGCTGTATGAATTGTATGCCAGGGAATCTTGTATTTAGGACTTAAATCCAAAGTACCATTTCTCTCTCTGTCTTTGTCTCTCTTTGTCTTTGTCTCTCTCTGGAACACACACACACACGCACACACACTCACACTCATTTAGTTGTTGTTATTTTAAATAACCTCCAGGAAGGCTAATAATATTAATATAAGATAATACGCAAAATTGTAATTAAAATATTGATGCAAAACAATAAAAAATAAGTAGTCCCCAGACTTCATTCTTGACAACATCACATTAAAAAGCAAAGATTTGTCTAAATAAAAATGCTTTTGTCACTCAGTAGAATGGAAACTAAGATAGAGCTGATCAGGTGGTGAGAGGTTGTGGGAAGGTAGGGGATGAGATATTTGAAGGTTCAGGGTTGTTGTCAAGCCTCAGCTGGTAATACAAATCTCCAGTTATAGTTATTTAATTAAGATAGAGTGTCTTTGAAACACTTTTTTCCATAAAATCAGACCAGGTTTGCCTCTTGTGGGATGAACACTCAAGTGCCTCATCTCCTGCTTTCCTACATCCTCTCATAGTAGGTTGCCTTTGGTAGGGAACTCCAGAACTTTGAATAGCTGTATGAATATTTGTTACTTAAATTACTTTTAATATTTGACTAACCAAATGGTAATAAAATCAATTTTAGGAAACGATTCTACAAAGCATTCATGGAAAGGTTGTATTTGCTCAATAAGCTTAATGATGTTATATAACTAATCCATTTTCTTAGTTTGCTTATACATATAAGCCATAAAAACCTAATGATAATTCATGTTTTGCAAATGCCACTGCTACATCATTAGCCTGACCCAGTGATGTATCTTATATAACCCAAAGCCAGTAAATTTGCGGAGGTTTAGGGCAAATTGAGCTTGGTTTGCATTTTAATAATCCCATTGTTTCATGGGAATTCTCTCCAATCATTATAAGGTATATATCTGAATTAGGTTTTACCTATAACATTCTGACCATTCTGTGCTAGATTCTCTCTACCTCAATATCTGGATGTAAACAATTTCTTTTGCTAGTAGCGTTTTCATTGGAGTGGTACACATTGTGCATATATTCTTATTATTTGTTATAGCTGTTCTACTCAAAAAAAATTGAGTCCTCAATAGATCTGTCTTTTATGAATTGATCCAATCTCCTTTTTAATATATCCAAGTTAGTGATCATTACCGTGTCCTATGTAATTAATTTTGGATAAGTTTCACTGTAAAGATGCAGTTTATTACACGCTGCACAGTGTGAAGATCACTTTCTTTTGTTTACTCTAAATGTCCTTTCAATTAATTTCATCAGATGACCCCATTCCAGGTATTTTGAAAATGAGAGAAAGCCTTTATTCTGTCCACTTCCTCTACACCTTGCATAATTCCATACATCTCAATTATGTCCCCCATTTTGTTAAACTTTTTCTAAGCTCAACAGTCCTAAACTTTGAACTTTTTCTCAGAAGGAAGATCTTTCAGTTCTTCAGTTTCAACATTAATAGAACAGGACAGAACAGAACAGAACAAAATAGAATTCTTTATTGACCAAGTGTGATTGGACTCACAAGGAATTTGTGGTCATGAAAATTTATGGTCATGAAAATGCTCAATAGAGATAATTACATACCTGTTTGAATAGATGTGACTTCCTATAGCTGAATCTAGAAAGCAAGAACCAAAGTACAGACAGAGAGTCAAACAACACGGGATGGCAAGGAAAGCAGGACTGATGGAGATACCCAACCACCTTCTCCACTTTTGCGAAAAGCACCGCCCACCATGCTAGATCTCCCATGGAAGCGTATCCAGATCAAGTTCATCTAGAAATGAATCTTGTTTCAACCTTGCAGGATTTATGTCTCAGCAAAAATAGTCTGTTAATCTGCTATCATGAGACATAGCATTGAAATAAGACAGTAAGATCAAGGGCTCATGTCTCACTAAGCTCTCATTTATATAAATATTATAATGAATCAATAGAGGTTGCAATAGACTGTCAAAATAAAACAGATCATAGAATTATCACAGTAATGCATTACATCAGTAATGCCTGCCCTAACCCAAGCCAAGAAGCACTGTTTTAAATGTATGGCATTATATCTTTGATCCGAGGAAAGAATAATTCTATAACAACATGATATAAGCCCTTCTGCTTGGAATTTCAGTCAAGTTTGCAAAGTGTTCTGCTGAAACAAACAGAAACCAAAACAAATTAGAAATATTTTGATCTTAAGACATTTGGCAATACAAAAAGAAAAACGTTGGCAATTAATCTCTCATAGGTCATCTCTGTGTCTCTTCTCTGTTTCTGTCTTTCTGCCACAGACAGACTTTAAGATATCATTGATAGATATTTGCTGACTGCATCTTATGTTCAAATGATGTCAGGCAGAACTTCTCTGATGAAACCACCCAGCAGCTCTTCTCAACTAGGAAAAATGAATATAGAGAGAGTGGAAATTTTTGAAGAAAGAGATAAAAGCTAGTCACAGCTCTTGAGGAGAGGGAGTTTCTTTTAGGATATCTGGCAACTCGTTGTCTCTTGATCTCTAATTACACCTTAGGTTTTAGATATGGGCTGCTGGGAAACATACTTGTTGCTGTAGCAACAGAATTGTCTAGAACTCTGGAAGTGTATAAACATTGTCACAGATGCACGATTAGATCAACAAATGCAAACTGAACAGAAAATAGAAACTTCCAGTCTTATGCAATTCTGAGATAAAATGTTACAAAATCATATTCATATGGCTTCATCTATCCCAACTTTCTGTCCTCAGAGGTGTTGGAATATAATTCAACTATAGCCACTGTGGCAATTATAATCTTGGTTGGGTACAATAGGAATTATAGTCTAGTACACCTCAAATCTGCTATAGTAGGTCCCGCTAATTAAATCTTGAAAGCAACCGATTTATATTTTTTTTGTTGGAGAATGGTATATTCATACCAATCCCAGAAATCAAATGTCTTGAACAGTTAAGTGGACATCTTAATACAGCATTATTCTTCATTGCTTCAAGCAAAGACTTTTGATTCAGACAATGTGGAGATTATTGTTTTAAACTCTTGTAATTAAACATACTGGAACACTGCAGAGAGAATAACTCATATGTCTTAAAGTCTTATATGGGGGTGAGTCCTAAAACTCCTATTTTTAAGATTATTTTAATGGCTTTTTTCTTTCTCTGATACCAAATATAATATCTGCAGTAATTTTTTAAAGATAATCATCAAAACCTGCACAGAATAGAACATTATTTTAATTGCAGGTATTCTGAAGTTGGAGTGATTCACCCTTCCGAATTGTTTGCACAGTACTCATGAATGCCAGTGCTATATGATTTTCTTAGTAATGCTGAATCTACAGTGTGCATGTCACGTCTGTAAAGGGTCATATATATAGAACATCTGGGGTGATTGAAAAAAATGAGATACAGGAAGTCCTCGACTTACGACCATAACTGGCTTGGCCTACAATTTCTGTTGCTAAGCGAGACATTCATTAAAAGAATATTGCCTCATTTTACAACCTTTCTTCACAGAGATGTTGCAGTGAATCACTGCATTTGTTAAGCTAGTAACATGGCTGTTAACGGAATCTGGCTCCCCCATTGACTTTGCTTGACAGAAAGTTGCAAAAGCTGATCGCATGGCTCCGGGATACTACAACCATCATAAACATGAACCGATTACCAAGAATCTGAATTTTGATCAAGTGACCTTGGGGATGCTCCAATGGTCATCAGTGTGAAAATTGACCATAAATAATTATTTCAGTGCCATTGTAACTTCAATCCATTATTAAATGAACTGTTGTAAGTTAAGGAGTTCACCTGTACTAGATTTAGGTGTATGAGCACTTAAAATGAACTTTTGAGAAATCACAACTTGTCTTCCTCCCACCTTTAACTATCCCTTTTTCCCCTGTTCACAAGGTACAGCATTGTTTCCACTGAAGAGGATGGGCACAAAGTCTCCTCCCTTGGCAGCCTTAATGAGCACAGTCATAATGGGAAAGGTCATGCCCCTCGACGGAAACGACGTAACCGCTTTGTCAAAAAGAACGGCCAGTGCAATGTTTACTTTGCTAACCTAAGCAACAAATCTCAACGTTACATGGCTGACATCTTCACTACTTGCGTGGACACGCGTTGGCGCTACATGCTCATGATCTTTTCAGCGGCCTTCTTGGTCTCATGGCTATTCTTTGGTCTGTTGTTTTGGATCATTGCCTTCTTCCATGGTGACTTAGATGTCCCTGGTGCAGGAAGTGGTTCTGTTGCTACAAAATTCTGCATCAAACATGTCAACGGGTTCTTGGGAGCTTTCCTCTTCTCAGTGGAGACCCAGACAACAATTGGTTATGGTTTTAGATATGTGACTGAGGAATGCCCACTAGCTATCATGGTGGTTGTGGTGCAATCCATTGTAGGCTGTGTTATTGATTCTTTCATGATTGGCACCATCATGGCAAAAATGGCACGCCCCAAGAAAAGGGCCCAAACCCTACTCTTCAGCCACCATGCTGTCATCTCTCTGCGGGATGGCAAACTTTGCCTCATGTGGCGGGTGGGGAATCTAAGGAGGAGCCATATTGTGGAAGCTCATGTTCGAGCTCAGCTTATAAAACCCTATATGACAGCAGAAGGTGAGTATCTTCCATTAGACCAGAGAGATCTGAATGTGGGCTATGACATCGGCCTTGATCGTATCTTCTTAGTGTCTCCCATTATTATTGTTCATGAGATTGATGAAGAAAGTCCCCTGTATGGGATGGGCAAGGAAGAACTGGAGAGAGAGGACTTCGAGATTGTTGTTATCCTTGAGGGTATGGTGGAAGCAACAGCCATGACCACTCAGGCTCGTAGCTCCTACTTGGCTAGTGAGATTCTTTGGGGCCATCGTTTTGAGCCCGTTGTCTTTGAGGAGAAGAAACATTATAAGGTGGACTATTCACGTTTCCACAAGACTTATGAGGTGGCTGGAACCCCTTACTGTTCTGCTCGGGAATTGCAGGAGAGTAAAATTACCATCCTGCCTTCACCTCCTCCACCTCCTAGTGCCTTCTGCTATGAGAATGAATTGGCTCTTGTTAGTCAGGATGAAGATGAGGAGGATGACTTGGATGTTGGAGTAGATTTGGGAGGAGATCCAAAGGATGATGCAGGAGTCATACCAATGATGGAGTTTGGGAGCCACATGGATCTGGATCGATTGCAAGTCTCCATTCCTCTGGATGCACTCTCATACCGTAGGGAATCAGCCATCTGAACTGCCATCTTGTTTTTCATCCCACTTATATTCCCTAAATGTTTCCTTATTCTAGCATAAGCTTTTGGTTGGAAAATCCCTACTATACTTCTACCAACTATTGAATATACATAGACTTGACACTTGCCTGGTGTTGGACAATCCAAGCTTCCTGCCATGCAGTTATCAATTGGTTTTAAATATCCTGAATTTAGAACAGAACCAAGGTTATTTCTCCTCTTTTCACATTTCTCTTTTCTGTGGCTTAAAACTGTGACAAAGCAGCAACAGATGTGACACACTAAGATAAGATGGGACATGTTTTGCTAAGCTGCCAGCAGTAGCAGAGAGACCAATAATGTTGCTGCAGGACAAGGAAGATGCAAATATTAGCAAGCTGAATGAAACTGGTGTTCCTCAGTGTCATAGAGAGATCTGGCAGTGGCATATAATTTGCATGTATATTATTTGTTGCATACAAAATTTTCAGGAGAAAATAGCTCTAGCTTTCTCCATCTTCAAATATGTACAGTTAATCTCAATCTCATCCTGGTTCTTGGTATCCATGATGATTCCCTAAGTAAGTTAATACCAAGTGTTCTGATCCATTTAAATTTTATGTATTTTCCCATAGAAATGCAAACAGGGCAAATCAGAAATATTTGCAAGGAGAGATGTTACAAATTGGGTTAGAATTCAAATGACTTTTAACTGGTCCTTTCTAAGCAATGCAATCTATATGCCCACTTCATCTTCCAATGTTCTCCTCTGGAAAATTGATTTGGAACTGTTTATTTTTAAATAAAGTATACAATTTAATAAAATATAAAAGACTGGAAACAAAATGGGGAGGGGCTTTTACTGCATAATGCTTTATTACTATTTGCTTAATGGTGAGTTACCTTTCACCTACTAATTACCCTCCAGCTGCATTGAACTGCAAGTCCCGCCATTCTCAGTCAGCATGGCCGATGACCTAGAAAAAGAGGGAAAAGTTCAATAATTTATGTCTGGATTAGCATCTGCTTGATGGTTACATAATTCAACCTTAATTGAATAACCATGCATACAGTTGGAGGAAGCATCTGTGGCTTTTCAAGTGTTAATGAAGTATTACTTGCAATATTCTTTTAGCCTTGGATAGCCTGTGGCAGTTGGCTCTCAACATGACCTAGAAGGCTACAGGCTTCCTATTTCTATGATAAAGGTTGAACACATGAAACAGTGTTGACTCTGGCAAACACAAATGTGAAGCACTGCAAGATTCAAGCTCTAAACATGAATAACATAATATACATTGAACTGAGGTAAAATGAGGATAGGAAGAATTCATTTTACACATACCACACACAAATGAATTTTAAAAAGCTAACAAGAATTAAATTAGCTTGGCAAGCTTAAGAAAGCAAAACAAATATTATGGATGTGTGTTTTTTAGAAACTGAATGAAGTGAAGAGTTGACGTGAACAAGAATTTAGAGAAGGAGAAAATTAATAATGAATAAATAAAAATAGAATGTTATTCTAAAAGGGGCACTTTTGTAAATTTTAACTATCTTTTATCTAAGCGACTAATTAGATCACACAAAAAAGTAAGTTTGTCTTGAGCCAAGGTGTTTTCCTTGACAACCATACAAAAGCGGTTTGTCTTCTTCCAGAATGTTTTCTTGACTTCTCAGTCTGACCTACAGCCTTGGACCGGCCTAGTGATCTCTCACACAAATACTAATCAGATCCAATTCTGCATGACATTTTGAAATAAGATTAGCTAGGTCATCACCGAATTTTTTTCATTAATTAGGAAATAAACATGCACAGATGCACATTCAAAAATAATGGCTATGTTTTAAAATGTAACAATTTAAAAGAAATGCAATATTCCTGGTCTGCGTGGGAAAGAATCAGACCAGTATGAATAGATGACCTTAAACTCTTGATATGTCTCCCAATTGATCTTTATGCTGAAACTGGCCTTGAAACGCTTTCATGCAGAAAATTGTTCTCTGACAGCTTTTTATGGAGAAAATAATAGTATTTACTCACACTCATCAAAGATCACTTGGCCATACTCTTTTGGTTACATGTTGCTGAAAATCTTCTGTGTTTATTACCCTAAAATTGCCCATTTTTTAATCAGATTTGGCTCTGTACTTTTAATAACACTAGGTTGAATTAAAGTATTCCTTTAAAAAATTTAAAGATTCCAAAATACCAAATTTCCAAGCATTCAATACAACATGTTAAGTCATCCTATCATAATATGTTCCATTTTTGTAATAATGAATGAAGATCTTAGTGTCCTAAGTGAGGTTAGCTTAGAAGAGTTTAATATCTGAAAGAACTGCTGCCCATAATAAGATTTGAACATTGTCTGCCAAAACTGATTACTCCTGTTTGTACCTCTTTCCCCTTTTCCAAATCAGCACACTGTTACATTGCCATACAGGATTTTCTTTTAGAATGCTAATTTGAAGTGTACAAACACTGTTCTTTCTATTCTGAAATAAGAATTTGAAAGAAGGTTGTACAGTATGGATATGCAATAATCAGATTAACTCTATTTGCTCAGATAATGCATTTTCCATGACATGGACCTGATCTTTGAGACAGGAATCTACTGGTAGTTATTACTGGAAGCTTTGGCTTCCTTCAAAATACATCTATTCTTAAGGCATGCCATGTACATTTTCATTCAGGCTTTTAGAGCATTAAAAATCATATCCCTGTCTAGACAGACAAATTTCTTCTTTTCAGCTGCTGCAAGTTTTTGCTCATCTTTCTGAATATGCAACAGCAATCTAGCCATTTTGTCCAGAAAGCCTGCATTCCAGTTATAATTTTTACTATCACTATCATTTCAAGAACTGAATAGCAGTGTATCATTGTTCAATTAAACTATTAAAAAGGTCTCACTCTGAACACAGTCAGACTTCTTCATATTTCATATTTTATTCTCTTCATCAAATGTTTGTGTAGTTCAGAGGTGTCAAACTCATGGTGTCATGGCAGTGTCACGTGATGTATCAGTACTTTTTCCCCCTTCGCTAAACTGGGTGTGGGGGTAATCAGTGCGTGATGCATCTGGAATGTGCGCCAGGAGTGTGACAGTGTAGTTGGTAATATATATTAGGAGGATGACACGTTTCTCTCTCTCTCCTCCCCTCTCTCTCTCTCTCTCACACACACACACGTGTGTGTGCATGCCCACATAAATATGTACACACACACATATAAACATAGAGGTACAGTTCTTTCAATGAAAGTTTCAAACTATTTAAATTTTGTTTTCTTTTTCTTTTTTCTTCAAAAATAATTCCTCAAAAAGATGTGAATAAATATATTTAGCTCAAATTTCTAACCTTTTAGAAATGCACAAGTTCCTTTCTATTGCAAACAAAAAAGCACATACTTTTCTACAGAAGTAGGAAACTTCTGCAAAATATCATTATCAATTACATATCCTGTACTAAAATTTCAAGAATCAAGCTGAAAACTGGGAATAGTAATCATCTGTTACTATTTCCTGAACTGCACCCCCCAAAATGTGATAAAATTCATGAGTTTAGTCTGGAATGAATTGGGAAGTGCCTGCTCTGAATACAAAGATTAAAAAGGTAGAAAGAAATGAACCATGAAGTTCACATCTGTTAAATTCTAATATTTTCAAATCTAAGTATTCTACATTTCTAAGATCCCAAAATCATTATTTCATAACAACTGGAATATCTGGAAAGGCTTGCTGAGGGGAGAATGAGGGGTGAGGAGCCCAATTACTGTCATTGAAACCAAACATTTTCTGGAGCAAACTTCCTCACAAATGTCTCCTTTTACTTTTTGTGCTGAACAGGTTTGAAAAATGTATGAAAGGGAAATAAAACAATAGATTGATGGGTAAATGTTGATGACTTCATCTGGATATCATGAAATTATTGCAATGAGATTGGAACTTGTATTAAGAATCCATTTGAACAAAACCAGAGCAAATTAACAATAACTATTCTGTCTTTAGGGGTTAGTTTGCCAACACAGACTAGAAGAGCTGATGTTGCATCTTGAAAGCAATTTAAAGGTGTTTTACAAAGACTAAATGGGACATACTTGACTGTGAAGAGGTAACAGAAAACAGGTCCTGTTTCTGATAAATTATGACACTTAGAGAATATGATCCACAACAAAGATGGTATTCCTACAATCATCCAAATACTGTGATACTACAATTTCCATCAACTTAAACTTGACTAATAGTCAGAGGTGATGGGAATTTTACTATAACAGCAATTGGAAGGCCAAAGGACTGGAGGATATAAATGCATCAGTTTATGATTCACCCACAATTGACTCAAATGGTAAGTAAATCCCAATGGCCATAGAACAAAACCTCGTTTATTGACAGTTGATTTAATTCTGTGCCACTAGCCCCCCTGAACTGATTCTTACTCCTTCTTTTTCAATAGTATTTTTGTTGTCTACCTGAGATCCCTTTTTCAAATACTGGCAGTTGCACTGTTTCAAGGCATTGTACTGCGAATGAAGTAAAATAATGGATTGGGAAGCAAAAGATCTATAAGTGAATCAGAAGTTCAAGAACCATCTGAGAAAGGTGACGAATGGAGAAAGATGGGTCTCAGAAAAGAGAAAGATGGATCTCAGAAGAAGCACTAGATTGATTTGCCCTTGAATATCAGACAACATTCCTATCAACTGCAAATATTCTGAACTGAGATTGAAACCAGCTTTCCACATTTGGTTTCTTCCAGCTAGTACTATGATTCCTATAATTCCTTCTTAATGGAAATTATGTTTCAGTCATCTAAAGGGTTCTTGGGTAAGAGAAGGCTTGCTGGTCTACATTAATAATATTCCCAGATCAAAATGTCCAGCTCCCCAGAACTTTTCATCAAAACTGTAATATTTTCATATGACAAATGAGGAAAATATAAAATAAACAGAAAGACAAAAGGCCTCCTACGTACTTCCCAAATATTGGACTTTCCATTCCCCTTTTAGTAGCATAATGCATCACTATCATGCCCTCTAAAGCTCTTGAAAGCCAGAACAAATACTCCCCACCCCAAATATGCAGCAATTAGCCTCAGCCCTGAGATAGGGGGAATGATTAAATTTATCTTAGCTGCTTGTGTTTCAAAATTCAGCTCATGCAAACAAAAAGAACATTATGGTACAAATGAACACATTGAATGAGGAAGGAATGAACAAGATACAAGAGGGTGGTATTTATGCTTAGTTAATTAAGAGCTTGAGCTTGTAAATGCTTTCCTGCCCAGAAGCTTGTTGCTGTACATGAAGGTCTGCAACTTCCTTCCTCCAAGCTGCTCCTACACACAGAGGTTGATGGGAGCATCATGTAAGCCAAGGTTTCATTATGTTATTCAATAAGCCATAATTGCCTGGATTTGCATAACACGATGAGCGTGGTATTCTAATCTCAGTGAATAGACTTGGCCCACATGCTAAACCAAAACCAAACAAGCCACATAATCACTTAGCATAATGTAAAATAGGCTAAGTCACTTCTCACTGCCAGAGTTCGATCCTGACTGGCTCAAAGTTAACTCATCCTTTCATCCTTTCGAGGTGGGTAAAATGAGGACACAGATTCTTGTGGGCAATATGCTGACTCGGTAAACCACTTAGGAGAGGGCTGTAATGCACTATGTAGTGGTATATAAATCCAAGTGCTATTGCTGTTGCTGTAGCTTGAAAATGTAGAAAAGGACCAGTCTGAGAAAGAAGTATTTTACTTCCAAACTGTACTCTGTTAACTGTTGCATGACTCAGAAATGAAGAGAGGTGATTGTCAATTGCTAGCACTCTTTGATACTTCCCCAACTAACTTTGTTCCTCTACCGTATAACATAATTCCCTGATCTGAACAAGTGACAATAATAGATACCAGAAGAATGACCTAATTTAATTACATTGCTCTCTTACTCCGGTTGGTTGTGTGAAGAAGCTATGTAATTAGGTAGCAGTCGCAGAACTAATGAGAAAATTTAGCGAGGTGACACAGCAGATGGTATCTTGGTCAACGTTTCCAGGTCTTGGAACAGAATCTATGAAGCTGATAAAGAAGCCTATGCTAAAATGTATGAAATCGATTGCTGAAGCTTCAGTATTGCTGTGCACTGCTAGGCTGGAGAACTATAATATATTCTGTAAATGAAATTCTAGATTTGGTTTTATCAAAATTTTGATCAGAAGAATTTATAGGTTCCCACATTGCATTACCATAACATGATTAGTTTGGTTCTGGCTTAGTCTGATGTGTGAGTTTAGCTATCTTGTATAACAATGCAATGTATTGCTTTAATTTATTGCTTTAATTTACTGATTGTGGTTTATTAAAAAGTATAGTTAAGCATAAGGGTGGTATGGTATGCGTACCTCATCAATGTCTTCATAGTCATTAAGAGAGGTTATGTTTTTCTGATAGGATATGAGAAAATACCCTGAATTAGATATGTTGCAATATGAAAAAAATCGATATGTAAAACCTCTAAAACCTGGATTTTAATTTCTTCAGTGATTCTCACACCTGCCTAAAACTATTGCTCTAGAGAAAACCAATGTTGCTTTAAACACCTAGACTACTGCAGCCGGTTCTAGATTGTATTTCTGGAAAACTGGAAGTATGTATAGAAAAGCAAACTGGAGCAAGTCTGGAAAACTGGAGCATGTCTAGAAAAGCAACAATGATAATGTGGAGCCTGGAAGCCAAAAAAATGGTGAATAGTTGGAAATATTGGGGACTTTTTGCCTGGAGAAGAAAAGACTAAGAGAGATCCAGTGACTTCAAGAATCTGAAGATTTGTAATGTATAAAATGTGGTATCATTAAAAAACAAAAAGAAAAAAGCAATAGGTTTAGATTACTATTTCAATTGGATTTAGAAAGAATTTCCTTAAGGTAAGAGCTGTTTGTTAATGGAAAAGAAATTGGATGGCTTTTGGGGATGCTCTTGTAACAGTAGATTCATGTACTGGATAAATAGTTTATTTCCAGGATTCCTTTCTAACTCTTAGACTGTATGATTCTATGAAACCAAAGAAGGGAAACTTTTGAATGAAAAGATACTGAATTATTGAAAGACACATGTTCATAAATACCTGCATCAAATACAGACATGCATGAAACAATACTATTAGCAATATAAAAACCCTGGATTTTAAGCAGAGTCATTAAAAGTGGCAAAACACTAACTTGATTCCCTCAGGTTATCTTACAGATGATAATTTTTTTATTACTAACTACTGCTGCTCCTACTAACTGTTGGAAGTCTGAATGATTTGTCAGGATAGAAATTTAATTGATAATAATTCTGAGAAACCCCAGACTTTTTCTTCCCACTCAACCATATTGCTTGATCAGCTGATAATTCTGGAAAGTTGACAAGATTCAAATGTTGAACATTTGGAGGCCAAAAGTTACCCACTTATCAACTAAGCCAAGATACAGTCCACACTCAGCAGGCAGCAAGTGATGCCCAAAGCTAACCAGGATTGAAATTCAACCACAAACTGATGGGAAACAGAATCATTTCCTCGTAATTTTTGTGGAAGCCAAACAATGTTATGTATCACTGGAAAAGGTTAGTAGAAAAAGTTTGAAAGCAAAACAGCAACAAATAAACTTCCTGTTTAAAAAATGTTTTCCAATATTGGAAATTTATTCTGCATAGTTGCACAATACTATGATATCCCTGTCCTTTTTACTGTAGACCTTGGAAACAAAATGATATATTGATTTTTTTAAAAAAGTGTGGGGGCTGTTTGAAATTTGTTGCCTCCCCTCTAGATTAAATGGATTAATGATCTGACTCAGTATAAGGCTGATGGTAGGTGTCAGTACAATTTTACCACCCACCAAAATTCCCACTCAGGTCAAATGCTTACAATAATAGCATAATGAGATGTAATTTTTTCCCTTCAACTGGAGAAAGCTTCACTGTCTTCCTGTCACTTAGCAAAAATGTAAAACCAAAAAAACAAATTAAAAAGTGTTTCATTATAAGGATTTTGTCCCTGAAACTGGTCTTGTTGATCATCCCAAGAATACCATCTAGTGAACAAAAACTAAACTGCAGAATCCTGCACGTTCTTCAGCGGAATTTCTTTCTTTCATAGAAATAAATTTTTACTTTAAATGCGTCTTCAGGGGAGCATGGCTCAACTGGGAATTAAGAGAGAAATATATTTTATTGTATTTTAACAGAAAAGTTCTGAGAGAATAGATGAACTGCACCTAATGAATAAAGCTGAGATCGACATTCCCAAATCAGTACAGACTGAAAAGAGAGACAAAAACTGAAGCAGATGTAAAATAGCTGAGCGTGTGCAGAACTGAACAGAGATATATTTTTTTTGGAAACAAAATCACACCACTAAATAAACATTCCCTCCTTTCCAATTCTCCTGTACTAATTCCCATTCTCCCTATGTTTTTCTGCCAATCTTTCTCTAAACTAAAATGCTGAGAACAAAACAACTCTTCTGCTCCACCTCCACAAATCAGCCCCCTCCTCATTTTCACTGGAAAGGGGCCAGCAGCTCTGATTTACTTAAACATTTCCCAGCCAGACAGCCATTCAGCCCCCTTAATTCACTATGTGCCTCCAAGCTAGCTCTCACAAACTTAACTGCAAATATAAGGTTCAATATTAAAAGTAATTAAAGCTGCAGAAGAAGTATTTAATAACTTTTATTTCTTTATATCACTATCAAAGTCTCTATAACAGCAAGAGAAAGGAAGAAGGTTAGCAGAAAATATTACCCGAGGTTTGCATATATTCTTCTCTGCATGCCTGCCTGCCTAAATGCTAAAAATGAAAACAATGTCAGCAAGAGCAGATCATCTAATCACACACCTGGGAGACAATCTATGTTGCAAAAGAGGCTGTGGGCATTTGTTTTTATGTGCTAAGCAAAATCTAAACAAACTGTTTCAATAGGCTGGAAAACCGGAGCCTTTGGGCAGGTCAACCCACTGAAAACAGGTCTCACAGAAAAACCAGGCCCACAGTAAAATCTCGGGGTGTTGCTTTTGTTCTGGTTGAGTAGCAGCCTCCTTGCAGCCAAGCGAGAAAGGGGCTGATGGCACTACTACGGATGCTTCCTCAACTCAAACCAATGCAGTCATGGCTGACCGTAGCTGTGATATGCCTCCCTGAGATGGCTATTTGTTCTGTGATTTCTCAATATCTCACAGTACAGGAAGCAATAGCACTAGCACTTAGACTTATATACTGCTTCACAGGGCTTTACAGCTATAAACCTAAGGGATTTACAGAGTCAGTATATTGCCCCCAACAATCTGGGTCCTCATTTTTAACGACCTCGGAAGGATGTGTAGGAAGTTAGCACCCACCCCTCTCCTAGAAAAATGAAATATCCTAGGAAACATTTAAAAAGCAGAATATTTCCCCTAAGAGGGAAGTAGAAACTCAGAGAGGCAGAAGCTCACCCCGCACCTTTGCTAATGGGCAGGCCATTAAGTCCTGGGCCAGAGTATTCTACATAACAAAGGCTTCCACCCTTCTCACCACCTGGGCCTGGGAAGATTGCATCATCCAGGACTCAGGTGAAGCCATGTGGTCCAGACAAAGCCTACAAAGTTAGCTAAGACCCCCACCCCTGGGAGTCTGACAGCCAATGGATACATTTCTTACAAAGGAACAGGAAACATTAAAATGGGGCCCAACAGACGGTATATAAGTAAGGGTCTCTCAGCATCTTCGCCCTTCTTTTCCTTCACCCAACATCTTGAAGCATGTGATCGTCTTTTTCACTTGGGAGCACCAAGCCATGCGGTCCTGTCCACCATTAAACTATCTTTCCAAACAGCCTCCATGTTTCCAGTGTCCTTTTCCCCACTTGGAACTGAACCCAGAAGGATAATTCTTCCAGCAGATGGAAGACGGAGTCAACCTTGAGCCAGTCAGGATAGAACTCCTGGCAGTGGGGCTGATGAGTTCCTGGTGCAAGCCATACAGCATAGTGATAAGGAGGGCTTTTCAGGACTTCTTATGGCATCTTCATTTGCCATTTCACAGGGAATGATAGTTTCAGGAAACTGATAGGCAGATAGTTGTCTTATTTCACAGTTTGGGTTTAAAGATTATTCCTACTGCATGCAAACACTGCTTAATATAATCTTCATTCATTATTTGAAAATACATTGGGCTTTTTATTTAGTTTTGCATTTTGCATTTTAACTTTGTTCTGAATAAAATTAAAAGATATACCAAAAAAAGGAAGTTCATTGGGTTTAAGCTAAAGGAAGAGCACCCCCCACAACTGCTTCATCCCAGTTATTTATTCCTTGTTTTGACCTTTAGGGACTGGGAAATAGAAATCATTCTAGCAGGGGTGCAAAACTAAATAAAATTTCCACAAAGTGTGCTATGTGTCGCACCTGTGAACAAATCAAGTTTCTTTTTTCCAATTCTGAAATGTTAACAAGCAAGAGAGAAATTTTAATACGGGTGATATCTGAAGTTGCTAAATCTTACTGTGCAGGATTTCATATTTCCTCCCATGCTGAACTCCCAGTAGGGATAGAAACTTTTTGTATTCAGTGTTGTCAAGAACAATAAACAATGGAATAAATTCTACTTAAACAGATATTCATTCGTCATTATAAGACAATAGAAGCTCAATGCTCCAAAGTGAATCCCATTTTTTCCTATGCTAATTGGGCTACAAATGCTTTGTGAACTCTTATGAACCCAGTAATTATCATTTTTGACACTCCAGAAGCACTTTGAAGCAATACCCAATCACTTACTTTTCTACTGACCTCAAATTACAGAAGAAAAAAGGTTATGGACAAAGGGAAAAGCCCTCCCATAAATTCTGCGCAGCTCCAGTGCTTCAAGTGAAACAATTCTCTGTGCAAGGGTTTTACTTAAACTTTGGCAATGTTAGCAATAATTTAACTCCGCTCTTCGACACAACCAGGCATACAGGCAAGTCAGTTATGAATTGTCTCAAAGACCCAAAGGGGAAGGCTTCTAAAAATTATTTTATTTTAAACAATTTCCTTATGACTCTACTACAAAAAAAATACCCCTTGCACCCTTGACTCATCAGTGTCCTATAGCTTCCTATTGCTAAAACCAAGAGAAGCTCTCGGCTCAGAAACAGTTTGTATAACAGTTAATGGGTAGATCTATTCTAATGGACTGAAGCCGTGCTGAAAAGCTATGCTCTCTCTTCATGCTCTATTTAAAAATCCACAAAATCCACAGAAATATTACTACTATCTCATTTTCCCATGGATCTTTTCTTAACTATCCTCACTGCAACTTGTTTCATAACAGCTTGTGCTGACATCTTTGGGTCCACATGGGGGCAGAGAGCTGCTGGAATCTTTTCTGCTTAGTAGCTGCCAATGCCTGCCTGACTATGAGAAACAACAAACAAGCCACCCTGAAGCATTGCACAACCTTACTTGTCCATGCATAACATGCATCTGTGCTACAACTGATGACTATTCAAGAAATCCAACTCTCACTCAGATACATATTGCAGAAATAGATTTCCCTGCTCATTCAATGTGTGCTGTATATGTCCTAATACAGAGAACATTAAAATAACATAACATTAAAATAACAGTCTCATCAAAAAATTTAAACACAAAGTTGTGTACACCAGTTGTGGCTAATGGTTGCAAAATATGATTTAATTCATGTGTGCCACTTGTCCCCTTCGCTAAGTAATGTTATTCCATAAGAAGAATAGCTACACCTTGGTAAATAAAATGTGCAATAAAACATCAAATCCATAAAATGGTTTTACAATTTAAAGTTTACTTGGTAGCCACTGGAGATACAAAATTTCATATTGTAAGTGCACAAAATTGTATACAGGTTGTCCTCAACTTACAACCATTAGACTGTTTTGAAATTACAATAGCACTAAAAATGATCTACAATTGGTCTTTGCATTTATGACCATTGCAGCATCCTCACACTCACATGATCAAAATTAGAGCCTTTGGCAACCCATACGTGTTGGTTGCAACATACCGGGGGGTCATGTAATAGACATTTACAACGTATCCAGTTAGTTTCCAGCAAATAAATGGGGGAAGCCAGATTTGCTTAAACACTGCATGATTCACTTAACTGCCATAATTGCCTAAAACATATGAAGAATGGTTGCAGAAATTGGGTGGATATGTCTAATTTAATGAAAAGAAGGACTAGGGGTGACATGATAACAGTGTTCCAATATCTAAGGGGCTGCTGCAAAGAAGAGGGGGTCAAATTAATCTCTTGAAATCAGAACAAGAAAAAATGACTGGAAACCAAACAACGAGAGAATAAATCTAACCAACACTGGAGGTTTTAAAGAAGAGATTAGATAACTCTTTGTCCGAAATGATGTAGGGTTTTCTGCTTGATCAGGGGGGTTGGAATAGAAGATCTCCAAGATCCCTTCCAATTCTGTTATTTTGTTGTAATTCAGTTAACAACTGTGGCAAGAAAGATCATAAAATTGGGCATGACTGATTTAACCACCTTGATAGCAACAGAAATTCTGATTCTAACTGTAATCATAAGTCAAGGACTACCTGTACAGGTTAATGGGCTGATGGAAAAGGGACAAAATAATCAGTCCTATTTTAAAAGATAACATCTCCTTCATGTTGAATTCAGCTCCTGGCAACTACACAAATACATTCAAGCTATTTTCTTGAGAACAATATAGAAGCAGTTTCTCATTGCCTTCATTTGGGATCTACAGGCCATGTCCAGATAAATGCCTAATAATACTTTTAAATGGAATGACAAAGCTCTCTCCCTTCTTTGCAAACCTATGGCAAGCTAGGAAAATTTTCTGTGGATTAAGAAATAATGTCAGCTTATTTGTAAGAAAATATGTAAGGAAATTTATTATTTGTAAAAAAAAAATAGGTTAAACAATCAAACAACACTTAACAGTATTTCAGTTACATAATTAAAACCTTACTGATTACTCAGCAAAATATTAATGCTTCTTCGTTAATTTGTTTATAATAAAACAAGTAAGAAATATTTATCATGTTTCTAACACATCACAATTTCCGTATATGGCAAAAAGACATAACATGATGATTACTAAGACTAGAATGCTTTCCCTAATAGCTGATTCTTCCTATTAGTATTTAGTTCCATTCTTCTTGGTTTTAATCAACAGATTAAAAGCCATCTTTAAGGGAAAGAAAGAAGCATATATTTTTCTGGGAGTCTATAATAGTCAACTATTCCTGCATTTCTCAAAAATGTTACATGGATTTGACATATATATATTTAATTCTGCTTTAATTGCTCATTTTATTTGTTAACCACCTTAATCATTTGGCTGCATGGAAAGGCAACAAATGCAGTGCACTCAATAAATAAACAGTAACACCAAGATTGGCAAATATACAAAAATATACAGGAAGAAAATCCTATGGGGTGCTCCAAAATAGCCTAAGGACTCAGAATGCAGTCTGTACTGACCACAAAGTGATTACCGCCATCGAAAAGGGAAAGGAAAATGTAGGGAAGGGAAATGCAAGACATTCCCTTCAGAAGGACTTGGCTAAGTAAAGGACACTGTAACACTTCATTAAAGACTCCATGAGTTAAAAAGGAAACATTTTGGTGATACTGATACCTCCAGAGTAAACAGATTTTGTTTTTTATGTTCTTCAGCTTAATAAAAACTGTCTGGGGATTTCCCCATGATAGATATATGTGCACTAAAGCCAAACAAATGCCTGAAATATTTTGTTGCCTTGTAGCAAAAAGATCTGCATGCTGGGATGATTGATATTTCTGTTTGGTGTTCCTATATGGCTTGATTCTAACTAAGCTAATTAATCATCTTTGCCCATGGAAGGCAAAAAAGAAAGAAAAGGTGAACGGCAGATAGCCACAATCTGGAAGGCTTAAAGTACTGAGGATTTAATTATTTTATAGGTTTATTATTTATTTTATAGATTTATTATTTTATTTATATTTATTTATATTTATTATTTTTTTTTCCCTGCCCATACATCACCAAAGGAGACAATTCAGAAGAAGAGGTTCCTACTTCAACTGCACCTATCAACTTACATGTTTTGGCCAAGTCATTCAACATTTCTTTACACAAGGATCAGTTTTAACAAAGATGTTGGATGGAATATAATACCACCACCAGATTATTCTGAAATTATGGCATTTTGCTAAATAAATACTGTATGTTCTAATATATTTACCCCATCGGCTTGAGAAAATCCTTGGGAAAACCCCAAACATTCTCGTTGATATGGAATGTAAGCCTTCCTCTACTTGCAATTGATATCCCTGACAACTCTCATTTTCTCCCTTGGCCACACAATAATGTCCTCATTCTACCCACAGCCCATAAATTAAGCACTCTTAACATGCTTCTTTGTAAACAGGCACCAAAGGGTCTTCTGCTTCTTAAGGTAACCTTATCCTATCATAGCTTCACATTTTTAAAACCTGTAGCTACAGTGTTTTATATCTTGATATAAAGAACAGATGTGTTTTGGGTGTGACCAGAGGTGTGCTTGAGGAATGTCAGAAGGCACAGATACACTTCTTCTCTTTACATTCTAGCCAGCCTATGTCACAGCTATTTCTTTAACCCTAACCCTTTAACAGGATTTGTCCTCTCCATTAATACTTCCTTTTCCAAGTTCCTTTCATATCCTCACCCACCACTCTCTATTTTTGCAGACACTTCTGTCCAGATGGGGTAGATTTCATTCTCTGCATGCTTATGGAGGTTATGACTAGAAGGGACTATATAACTGGGACAACTGCATTTGGAAAGAAGTTAACCACATATTAACTCCTTTTCCTGGCTTTGTATGATATAGTAACTAGGCTATGGTTTCGCTGAGTGAATCTGTATATATGCTTTCACTGAGGGAATCTGTAGCAAACTATGGTTTCAAACTATGGTTGAATTCTTGCTGTCAGATGAGGGTAAAAATATTTCATCCATTTAATCCATGATCTGCTTCAAGAAGCACGCTAGGCTTAATCACAAGATAATTTATTATAATAGAACCAGTTCTAATTTGTGACTGAATATGTATTCATCATTAGTGGATGTTATAAGCATAAGATTCCACCTAGCAGTGTAGGACAAACCAACAATGAATGACTCCCAAATTCCTGGAAACAAAAGTTCCTGAAATGTGCATAGGGAATATATAGAACACTAAGAGTGAAGGATCAGATAGCATGCATTTTCCTAAAGTTGGTGTCACCACTGTAGCTTCCATTTTGCTTCAAGTCTAAATTTGCTGCTAAGAAGCTGGAGTAAGGCCGAAGATTACTGACTGATACCCTATTAAAAAAACATCTTCAGGATAGCAACTTACTGAGTTTGCTTGGAAAGAAATAATTTATTCATATCTAAAGACTGAATTCTATAATTACCCTGATCAAGATTTCTTTTGTGGCTCTTCTATGACAGGACAAAAAGTTTCAGACTGAGATTATAAACAAAGTACCTAAATTAAGAATTATTACCATATCATTTTGGAAGTCCTAATTATAATTAATAACCTATATGTCTTCATTGATTAAAAAAAGGGAGTTAAGCCAAAAAGGAATATCCTACATGGCAGAGAATTTGTGTTGTAAAAAAATGGGGTGGGTGGGTGTGAATTCATTCACTTAAGAGACAAACTTAGGAGAAAAAGTGTGTTGAATGTTATGTAACCTGTGTGTGTACAAATTCACCAGGTACCACAGTTGCCATAGGGACTGTAATTGTGACTTGGAGCCTGGATGGGTGGGTGTCTATGAGCTCGGTCTGAAGTCTGAAATAGAAGAAAACTTTGCTCTGGCAAAATTACTTTCCATGTGAGGTGTCCCATTCCTGGGTTTTTTTTTTGTTATAATGGAAGAACTGGGATCTTCAGAAATAGAGGCACTTTATCAATGCCTTGTAAATGGAGGGACATTTTGTCAGATGGCTGAAGCCTAAACTGCAGATGAAGTAAACTTCTAGCCTTTATGACACCACTTTATCGATCTGGACAAGTTGTGGGTCATTGTTGGCTGCTTGACAGCTTAGTTTTCTCCTAGTCTCTAAGGACTACATAGGATACTGCTGAATCCTGAATCTCTCTGCAGAAGACAAAAGGCTGGAGAAAGGTACAATAGGTTTGAAATGGCAAGAGTTTGAGGCTAAGAGGTGTGAAGAGGTTAAGTTGGATAGTTGGCTAGCTCAGCTGTATCATGAGTCAGTTGTGCATGGTATGGAATAATGTTTGCAGAACTGAATTCAAATGTGTTTACCTTTGCATTTGGGACATGGTTAAGCCAAGTTTTAGTAATCTGCCATCTGGTTAAGACAACCGCTGGACTAAAATGCTTCTGTTGTAGATGTTTATGCTATTTCTTAAATGGGAAATCCACAAACGTTATAATTAAATTGTTGTTCTCCTGTAATTTTCCTAGTTATGTTCTTGTTTATTCCCCTCCTCCAGACTCCAGAAAATCCAGCTGTTATAGAAAAAAACAGAATAATAGTGAAAATCTACAGGTATATATTACCTCAGCATTACCTTTTTTGTTTTTGAAGGGGCATGGTTTTGATAATGCAGTAACGTATTAACTGAATGGGTTGATTAATGGGTGTCCCCACTTTATAAAGTCATTTGGTTTATAAATAGATTATGAAGCACTAGGTAATAAACATCAGTGTGCCCACAGATGCTGCTACTAAATGAGAATATTTGGCATTATAATCCAGGACATACTATATTTTTAGATTGGGTATGGTTTGACTCTTTTTAATTCTTTTTTTTTCTTTTTCCTTTCTTCCTTACAGAAAATATAATAGTTTGTGTTGATAGTACAACTATAATTATTGGAAATATTAAAATTTCCTGCCACCTATTTTGTAAACATCAAATTCAGAACTTTTATATGTTCTTAGTATCTCTTTTTAAAAGCAGACTCCTGCTAAAATAGAACCATTGCTGATAAAATTGTGCTGTCCTTCTATTTCCGGTAATAATTAAACTTTCTCTTATTTTTCCCGGCCTCCCAAGAATACAGGACAGAACGACCTGATAATCTGTCTTCTAAACTCCATGCTGTCGGATGAGGGTAAAAAAGGTATATCATCAAATATTGGTTTGGGGAGAGGGCCACAAAACCCTCAAAACAAAAATATTAGAGGATTGGTATTTGCTTAACAGCCATAGCCAGTGGTAGGATTCTACCAGTTTGCACCTATTGGCTAGAACAGGTTGTTAACATTCTAAGCAGTTCAGAGAACCAGTTGTTAGAAGAAATTACTGGCCTAATCCTGTAAGGAAGGCAAGAAGGAAACATTTTGGTGCTCCCTCTCTGTTAACCCTTATTACATTCTTGGCAGGACTAGATTTCCTATCTCAGGAATGTCTCTGGAGTTTTCCCCCCTCCTTTGCTGGTACTTTGCTTGTGTAGAATGACTATTCAAAGTTACAATGGCACTGAAAAAAGTGATTTATGACCATTTTTCACGCTTACGACTGTTGCAGCATCCCCACAGTCATGAGAGGCCAGGTGAGGAGATGCGTACCTCGATGTGAATGATATTGAGTTGGCCACACCCAGCCAATAACATGACCCCCAAGCCATGTCCACCCAGTCACATGACCACTGAGCCATGCCCACCACCTAAGCCACGCCCACAGAACTGGTTGTTAAAAATTTGAATCCCGCCCCTGGCCATAGCATTGTCAAATGAATGTTCTGCATTAAGGTTGTTGATCCATGGGGAATAATGGTAAGTAGCAATGGAACACCAGGGCAGAAGAGGATGAGAAAGACAACTGTTGGAGAGGAATATAGAAAGGAGAAACTCCTTCTTCGACATACAATACTTTAAAATGTCAGAGACAATCTAAAACATTGCCTAAAATTGGGAAAAGATTTGTTACGATGAATTGTAGAACATATGAGAACATATGAACACATATACATAACTACATTACTATTATAATAAGAAAAATGTGAAAGGAAAAAAAATGGGAATGCTCTAATCATTAGCACCCCTCCCCCCGCCCAGTTCAAACATGCTTCCTCACTGGAGGGAGCAGTGTTAACATTCTAGCCCCTGGCCTGTTGGGACAACCAAGCTTTCCTATCTTTTCTCAAAGCTCAGAAGGAAGAGGTTATTCCATTAATGGGAACCTAGTTATTCCCAGGAATGGCTGCAACTAAAAAGGAACATTTCTTCAGTCCCTGCAGATGGCATCCCTAAGAGAAGGGATCCAATGAACTTGTCTATCTCCAAAGCCACAAATAGTCATTTGAACTACAGTCTTCTAGTTTTCAGTAGAAAACTACTGTTTTTTAAAATGCTCTTCAAAGGCAGTCCGTGTAAAGCCTATGGCTGTAATCCAATTGTGTATGTGCTCCCATTCCAAGAGCAGTCATGACTGGTGTTGTTAAATGCTGTAATATAACCATGTGAAACTTAAGACCTATCTTTATAATATCTGGTCTATGACATACATTAGGTTCATGTTTACATGGAAGGTGAGATGTTATAGTTTACACCCTCCACCTTTTGTGGGAGAAAATATTTCCTTAAGTGTGAGGTTGAGGCTGGTCTGTCTTGCTTTGCGACATTCTTTCCCCCAAATGATGGTCCCAGGGTTTGCTTTAAATGCAGTAGGTATGAAAGAACCGGGACATGTAACTTATAGTTCTGCTTCTTTTGCCTTCATATTTTTATTGGATATGATGTTATCTGTCTTCTTTATATATTTACTGTATGTACATGGTGCCAATTGTGCTGACAGGGCTTTCTTTTTCTTTTTCATTTCTGTGAGGACCTAATCTAAGGGCTCTCTGACAGCTTGTCCCCTTTGAATGGGTCAGATATTAGGATCGACTTGGATTTGGAGGTACGTTCAGTTCTTTAGCTATAACAGACTCCTAGACTGCCATATCTCTGGCTGAGATAGGATGCATACCAACCTAACATTTAATATGAAAGCAGTAATCCAGATTGGTTTGTTCAACCCTCATATGAGCTCCCGACATGAGAGGGATGAGTTGATTAGCTCTGTGGTCCATAGAGAAACTGTAAAAACTGAAATGGCAAGGATTGTCCTACTGACTATGATGTGACCTCATGGGATATATACTGGAGGATCTCTATTTCCCTGTCTTCTTGGTGCTTAGATGTGTCTTCCTCATTCTTATTTTCCATGGAATCTTGCAAACCTCATTGTGTTCTACCACTCCTCCCTCTTATACCCCAGTGAATCAGGGAGGAGCCTGTTTGACTTTATTCCAAATATTATCTTGTTTCCTAAGTCTAAAGGAATGTTGCAGCCCTCTTTGTTTATGTAACAGTTCTTGCCTATTTCCATCAAGATCATGTGACACTCTATTAGTATTACAGATTTTTCTGACATGCTTCAGGAACACTGACTTTTAGAGCTTTCAGACTGATTTAGAACTGGCTGTGGTTTGTATTCATTGTCTAGAAACAGCTCTACTTTTTCTCTGTCTGACTGATTCTGAAAGGAGATGTCATGGGCAATGATGTGAAGACTGGGTGCACCTCTGTTGTTTGGTTGGCTGGTCCATTTACCTATAAAGATGACACAGGCTTGAGCCTATTGGTTGATAGAGGGTCTTGGTGAAGGAGGACACTTGACATAAGGAAGGAAGATGAGAGTAGTTGAACTTAATTTGCAGTAATTTTCCTGGGGAGCTCTGGGGAGCTTTGGAGGGAAGACTGGAGTAACTAATTGCTACTATTCATTCAGTGACGAGTGGGGATAGGATTGGACAATTGGCGCTTCTATACATTCTGGTAATCTTATTTTGCAGTTCCTGTAAGGAATAGCAACAGGCCTTCTTATGGCTGTTATGGACACATGGGACACACATTTAGCCCACACTTTATAAACTATAAAGTTGGTTGAGGACAATGTGAAGGAGAAGCAAAAGGGCACACTGGAGTGTCTCTGAAAGAAAGCCTCAGGCATTACAAAGGTCCTCCAATGTATTTCCAGACAGCCAATCATTGGTTTAGTAACCATGTCGGGGGAAATGAAAAAAATTATCTGTCAATATTAAAAGAATCCTAAGTAGAATTGCTGGGAATTCTTGTTCTCCAGAGCAGGGCCTGGAGAACATCTCCTTTCACAAGAAGCATCATCAAAATGTTGCTGTAACTAATGTTTAAAGTCTTTACTGGTTCAAAGGAGCAATTCAAATTTGTCTACTGTACCCTCTGTTAGAGATCTAATACAGAGGTGTCCAAACTTGGCAACTTTAAGACTTGTGGGCTTCAAATCCCAGAAGCATAGCTGGTTGAGGAATTCTGTGAGTTGAAGTCCACAAGTCTTAAAGTTGCCAAGTTTGGGGACCCCTAAGCCTAGTATTACTTTGAAAGTAGGCTTATTTCTGTTAAAGGCTTTCCATAAAACATTTATGTTGTCTTTACCTGTTATCATTTTGAAAATGGATTCAGCTTTTTTTCTGCCCTTAGCTATTAAAACACGGGAGTCCAAACTTTTGACTTGCCTGGGCCACAGAGGAATTGTCTTACAATCATGTGGGTCTGCATTACTACCTATTCATTCTAAAATTATTTTAACATTGCTGTGGGAATTCTAAATTACATCTCCACTCCAGAACTTGTGATCTGAGATTAGTGTGGCAAGTTTCATGTGTTTGTACATGTTCATATGTGTATGAAAGTTGAATATGGAAAAACAGACAAGCACTCTGGTTAACAATGAAATCTAAACTTAGCCTTCTTTATAACAGTTTAATTATGATTAATTTGATTTATTTAAATCCTATAGATTTAATGAGCCTATTCTAGACAGGGTTAAATTGTGAATTTCATCCTAGTAGAATAATAAAGACTGAATTTTTGTGATGACATTTATATTCTTCAATAAATTTGTTCTAGTTTTTTTAAAGCTTTTTAGAATTAAATTTGAAAGAACTTCTGCTGAGGCATGTGCAAAAAAAGTAAAATGAATGAATGTTGGAAATTTGCCATAAAAATAAAAGCTCCTATAGTTATATAGCAAGGGTTGGATAAAAGCCAATAAAAAATACAACATTATAGGGGTAAAGGTTAACAGAATCTAGTAAAAATGAAAAGTTATTCCCTGAAAGTGTATTTAGCTGGGGAAAACAAAGTTACCTAATTTATACATTGCACTAGGCTATGGCCTGCTTAATTATAGTTTATTATATCATCGTTGGGTAGGATTGCCAGATATGCTGAACCATCAACTTAGCTTAAAAATTACAATGGGCAGGTCACATAATAAACTCTGTCAAAACCAATCAAATGGCATTATGCCTTAATGTGATATATATAAACCCAGTACATGCATTAAGAACTAAATGCTTATTTAAGTTATATATTTAAGCATTCTTGTTTTACCAGGAGAAAAACAGCTCTACCTTCTATGGCATTAATATTGCCCATATAGACTTATTCATTTTGTAATCTTTTCTCTAGCAGTAGTCTCAATCCCAAGTCTTCTGTATGTTACAGGAATCAAGATACAGAGTTTCTAAAAAGTTGGGGTTCATGGATTTGGGGGGTGGGGAGGGCAATGATTTTACAGTGGAGGCAGATGTTCTTGGACATCTGTTTGAAAACTTTTTAAAACCATGTTGATAGGGAGTTCTATAGATATACATCTGATGTGGAAAGGGCATATTATATCACTAGAAGTTTATCTCTTTAATAACTTACACACTTTCTGAGATGCAAAAAACCCTGATTCTGCAATGTTATATCTAAGCCCCCAAATCTCAAGGCAACCTGACAACATAGTCTGAAACCATTTTTTTTGAAGATGCTTAAAATCCATTCAACACTACTCTTCTTATAACCTTAGAAATCTAATCATGGGATGTCCTTTCATGTTTTTCATCAGGAAATTCCTGATTTGTGTATCTAAACTTTACTTACAAGTGATACTGACACCAATGGGAAACAGGCCCTTCTCCAAGACTAAGTTTTCTGAACAGTCAGGAAACTCTGTGGGCTTCAAGGGTTGTTTTTTTTTTGCCCCTGTGTGTGACAAATAGCTACCACCAGAAGAAGGCTGGCCAATGGTGCTTTCTTTGTAGGGAATTTCAAGAAAGGACTGGTGGGTTCCCTTCCTTCCATCAAATGCCACCAGCTACAGGAAGGAAAGAATGGCCCTGGTAGACAATACCTAGGAATCAAAGGGGAGAGGGAGTACAAGCCCTCATCAGCTGAAAATAGTCAATAGGTGCAGGATGAACCCACTGAGGGTCAGTAGTGTGACACCACCACCACATCCAATTGCATCCCTAGCAAAACTGCCATGGATTTTTTTCCTGCGTAAAGGGAAAAAGCACACGCTTAACTAAGGACCACTTGAAGCAGCCTGAGATTCAGGTTGGGGATGAGATGAAGACAATGTCATGAGGGCAGAAAAAAAAGGGATTTTTAGGCCATGTTTGATCTGGGGTTAGATACGACTGGGGAAAGGCCCCATTCAAATATAACAGAAATCTTTTTGTAATAGAGCAAAACTTATCCTGTTTACTATAAAAACCCAACAGAAACATGTTAGAAGCACCCTAGCCCTCTCTTGTTTTTGTTTCTTAGCAACTGGTAGTCAGGCATATTGTCTTTGAAGATGAAAGAAACATGCTGTTTGATTATTTAATAGTTATGCTTAAAATCAAGAGCCAGGGTAAAGAAAAAGGTGTTGGATTTCAATGAGAAAAAATGGATTTTAATGAGAAAAGTCAAGGTGAAGTCCAGATTCAAGTCACTGGATGGCTTTAGGCCGGTCAACTTACCTCCCCAGGTTGTTGCTGACAAAATAAGGGGAACCCCACTAAATATGCTGCTGTGAGCTTCCAAACAAAAGGTAATTTACATGCAATACAGTAATAAGATGTTTAATAAAGTATCTTATTGGTTGTTGCAGATTAGGGGGGAAAGTAATTTTAGTATTAATTTAGCTAACAGACCAGAAGTTTTAAAGTGTTGTGTTGATGTGTTTGATTTTAAATCTCATGAGAAATAAGCTTATGTCACATATACAATACAAAATCTGAATAGATATGTTTGTAGTGTGATATATAAGAGATTTACACATAAATATAATGAAGTAATTTGATAAAGGATTAAATATCTGGAGTCCAGCAGAAAGAAAAGTTTATGGATACGTGGAATTTAAGATGTTCTCAGGTATCAGGTTCATTTAGAAGTGATGTCTACTGAATTCAGTAGAGAATAGAATTATATTATTAATTATATCACATGATTCATTAAATAATTGTAAGAATTCAGATCTTGGTTGTCAAAGGATACATAGTTCGCTGCATAACTGTTGATTCATAGCATCATCGTGATGGTCATATTTTTGCACTAGAAATGTGTAGTTATGCATCCAATGCCTGCATAAATAGAGGACTTGCAACTTTGCAAAGCTAACTCAGGGCCCAAGAAGATAAAAGTAGATGTTGCTTTGAATGTAATTTTAAAAAAAAAATCATGAAGACTAAATGGAAGATTTTTTTAATCCAAACTTGGATTTTCAAAAATATAATGGGATATATGACACTTGATAATATTAATGATTGTTAAGTAGTAAATAATTGGAGTTTTGTCAGTTTGGTGTAATGGTTAAGTGCCAGGCTAGAAACCTAGTCCTTTTGTGTGTGTCCTTCTAGTCCTCCCTTAGGCACAAAACTAGCTAGGTCAGTGGTCCCGACCTTTTGGGCACCAGGGACCGGTTCCATGGAAAACAATTTTTTCACAGGCTAGATTAATGGTGGTTCTGCGCATGCTCCGATGAAGCTTCACTTGCTTGTGCAGCTTGGTTTAGGCCACAGACCAGTACCAGCTCAGGAGTCCATGGCCTGGGGATTGGGTACTCCTGAGCTAGGTGACCTTGAACCGGTCACCCTAGGAAGGAGGCAATGGCAAATGACTTCTGAAAAAACGTTGCCAAGAAAACTGCAGGGACCAGTCTAGTCAGTTGCCAGGAGTAAAAAATTGACTTGAAGGTGTGCATGCCTGTTTACACACTTTCACACACAAACACAACATACACAAAAACCCAGCCTGGGTTGTTTAGTCTCCACTGTTATAAAGTCTCTGCTATCTTTTGCCTGAAATATATACATTTAGAGGCCATAGAATTAAGGAAAGGTATGGTAAAATAATAATTTCCGTTTAAAAAAAATGTCTCAAGATCATCCGTTTTTACTCCCAACTAAGTGAGCAGAGCGTCCTCTAATGTCCTTAGCCGAAAAATGTGAGCACCATTCATTCTTTCTGCCAAACCTCTCACAGCGGTTTGTGCTGGGTTCAAGGGTTTTGCATTGCAGATGTGACATCGGCAAGGCATTTGCCATTACAGTGTTTGTTAGCAAAACTTTGTGCATGTGTGTAACGATGAAAACAGCGGGCGGGGGGGGGGCTTCTGGGGGTGGGTTGTTTCCCCCTCCCCTCCGCCGCCCACCCGTCAGCGAGCGCTATTAATCGGCTGTTGACAAGGCACCAGAAACAGAAGGAACAAAAACAAGATGCTGGCCCTTTAAATTTCCGAGGGCGGGCCCGAGGAGCTGTAGGATGACATCAGTGGGTTTGGCCGTGAGATTCAATGGAAACTCAATGAGCGAGCGCTCCGGCTGTCCACTGGGCGAGAGAGGCTGAAGGGGAAGGAGGGAGGCGGTTGAGCAGGCAGAGCACGGAGAAAGAGGAAGCGGCGGGAGCAGCGCAGCACTGGCGACGGCGATCAGCCTCCCTTCCCAATCCTCCGTCATCCTCCCCCCCCCGGCTTTCCCTGCCCCCTGACAGCCCCAGGAGCAGCAGCGGTAGGGAGGCTCCTTCTAGGCGGGGTAAGTATTGGGGGGCTCCGGGCAAGTTTTGAGGTGCAAATCCGGGGGGAAAGGCGGCCCCACCGCCTCTTTGTTTTGTGTGTGTGTGGTTGAGAGAGGAGGGATTAAGCGGGGGAGGGGAACGACGTTTAACCACAGCCGTCGTCCGGGGGAGGGAGGTGAGTCTCAGCGACTGGGGGGGGGGGGGGAGATGTTTGTTTTGTTTTCGGGTTTTTGGATGAAGACAAAGGATCGTAGGCACCCCCTTCCGCCCCTGAATTTCAGGATGGGCTCCCCTTCCCTTTCTCTCGACTGTCCCTTCCCATAGGTAGAAAGAGACCCGATCCTATTCTTCTCAGTTGATTTAGTGGGGGGGGGGAGTTGAGATCGCCATCGTGATCCATTTGGGGGGGAGAGGAAGGAGGGGAGGACTATTGTTTTTCTTCCATTCTGCTTCCACATCTGGTGATTTCCAAATAGCCAGCCCTGAGACGGGAGTCTCTGCCACTTTGCCAACCCCTGTCTGTGCTTTTTAGGAAAGGGGAGAACCAGCATTGTGTTCCTAAAAGTGCTGCCTTTGGCAAATAGGGTGTGTGTGTGTGTGTGTGTGTGTGGTGCGAGGGGAGATGTTATTGTAAATAGCCACGTCCTTTTGTGCATAGACACAAGGCTGGGTATTGGGGAGGGGGGATAGCAAGGGAGCTTCCATCTCTCTCCTTCCCTTCTTCGGCATTTCTTTTAAATGAATATTGCTGCTTAGTAGTGATTCAGAGCCTCGCAATAGGATTGTACAGTCTAGCAAATAGAAGTTTTGCGCTATTTCTTATGGACTGCTGCCCTGTTTTTCCCTTTCCCCCTTTCAATTATTTTGGCCCCAAAACATATAAATATAATATGAACATGATTTCATTCTAAGTTGTGCCAGTAGCTAAGTGAGATGGTCTTATCAGTTTTTAAATTTATCCTTTTCATGGTTGGATTTATCGTGTGGTTGATTTGTTGCCTTTTAGTTCCTTCCTTTTTGATAACAGTTCAAAGGGGCTGGGAGAAGAGCAAGGATCTTTGTTCTGGCACATTAAGATTTTTTTTTTTAAAAAAAGATGGCATCGTATTTATCATTTCTCCTCCATTGTATTTGTAGCTGTATAAAAACCTGCCTTCCATACTCCCAATCTAGTCGCATTATTTATATATTAAGTTAGTTCTCACCCAGTTTGGGCAGTAGTAATCTTATTTGTATTTTTTACTCCCAGCAAGTCAAGGGAGGAGGCTAATGTGGAGGTACTTTAATTTACATTCCGTGTTTGAAAGTGTGGGTGGATTGCTTACCTGTAGATTCAGCACTGTAGTGAGATGTGTGGAGGCCTGTATATATGGGAAAGAAGAATGTAATTGTGTGATATGATTTATATTTATATAATGCATGAGGTTGTGTGTGCTGGAGGTAGTTTTCTGAGTAGCAGAAAAAAGGGGATAGTTGTATTTTATAAGCATCTATTCATGCAGAGTATATGCTTTGTTAAGAGCATACGGGTGGAGAGATGAACCCAGAAAAGATTGAATTCTTCATTAGACTGGCTGTTTCGTTTTGGAAGAAGCAGACAGAACTTGCTTTTTATTAAAAAGAAAATCTCAAATTCTAGCAAAGATCTGAGACTGGAGTGAGAGGAGTGGGGACAAATTTTTCCAGTTTTGACTGACCTTAGATTTCCCCATGAACTGTGCTGGCCGCCTTCATAAACCCTTTTCCTAAGACTCTTATTAATATTACAATCCAAAGCACTCTTACTAGAAAGTAAGTCTACTCTACGGGGAGGTACTTGAGATTCTTTGTGACTGATGGTAAGAAATGCTTGTGAACTCTCAGCTCCTTCCTAATTCAGTGGTAATTCTCTTTAACATATAATTCTGGTTTTTTTTGTTTTTTTAAAAAAAACCAGTTCAGAAGTGACTTGGCTGGAAATGCTCCTCTAAAACTGTGTTAGATAATCCATTTCTAAATTGTTAGTGCTTTTCCAAGAAGTTGCATGGTCATACTAGCTGAAAAAATGTGGTGGCCGTAAGGGCCTCCAGTGACCTGAACCGTGAGTTCCTGTATGTTATGGTTTGCAGCATGATCAGCCACTGGACTCTGTCGGCTTTACCTCTGGATCATGCTTTCAAAAAGAATGGTAGGGAACTCTTGAAAACTCTTCATCTTTGGAGATCAGACAATCCCAAATTAGTTTATGTTAGGTACTGCTCTTTCCAGTTTTTCTGTTAATTGTATTATAGTTTTAGGAAAAATAACTTGGATGGGTCAAAAATGTATAGATTATGACCAATCCATATGGGGAGGAGGAGAAAATGCTTGGTCTTTTTCTGTGATTAGGTTTGGATGGGCTTTGTCAATCAAAATTACCTCCTTGTCTTAATATTTGCCCCTTCCAAGCAGCTTACTCTACAAGAGAAAAGAATGCATTAATCAACATGCATTACATAAATTAATTGTATGGCAGCATCCTCTAAAAGGAGCCATGGTCTCTCCTTCCCTCCTTCAGACAGATCCATGTTACTTGAACAGGGAGAAAGCACAAGATGGTGGCCATCAGGGAATATTGCTGGGGAGCCTCCAGAACTCCATTTGGTACAGGCCTATGCAAAGAGATTGTTCCTGCCATATGCACCAGAGGTGGTAAGGCTCAGATTTGGCTAGATCTCATGTTAATGAGTATGCTTGGGAAAAAAAACCCAGCAGTGGGCCTATTGTCAAATTTTAGAAGCATATGGATTTATGACCCAAACTAAGTTGTAAATAATGTGGCAAAATGAAGTGAAGTAATTTCACCTTTTTATGGGCAAGCATGGAAGGAATAATTGTAGAGTAGAAGATGTGCATATTTGGGGAATCAATTTCTATATTTTCCATCCCTTCTTGGTCTTATCCGATGATTGGGAATGACTAGAGGACCCGTCACTATTGCAATATAAGTGTACTAGAATGATTTTTCTGAAATGGGCTAGCCTCCTTTATCATTAGGTTTTCTTTTATGACATTTATGCCAGATATTATCATGTGACCATCAATACATGGGCTTACAGTATCAATCATTTTCAAGAATTTCTGTGAGGTTTGCTGCAATGAAAAAGATGGTAGCTGACCATGGTTTTGGATTTAAGCTTGCTTTGGGGACTGGGTTGTACTCTTATTTTTTTACCCTTTTCCCACAAATTGTTGAAAAGATATTAGGCCAATGATTCCTAAACTGAAATGTTAAATGTCTTACCACTAGGTCAGGAAACTAAGGCTGCATATCTTATATCAAAAAGTTTCCTAAGCGTAAGGCACTATATCCAAGGATTGAAATATTTTTTATGGAGGACGCCTAAGAATGAACTTGGATCTTTTTGTTATGAACTCTAATTTTACACTGCCTGTCTTTTGCCTAATTTCCAGCGCATCTGAATCATGGAGCTTCGAGTGGGAAACAAATATCGTCTGGGACGAAAAATTGGTAGTGGATCCTTTGGAGATATTTATTTGGGTGAGTTTCTCATTATTATAGAATTGCTATCTCAGGCTAAGGAACTCTGGCATCCTGGAAAATGGAATGTACGCTCCTATTCTTTAAGAGTTGTTTTCTATTAACATAACATAAATAAGAACAGAGTAGATCAAAACCCTGGTTCCTGCTGGTTTCCAGTTGCCATCTGAGGATACCAGCAGTTAAATGTTGAATAGTTTGGAATACACGTGCTTTAAAATTGTAAAATCATTTTGACTTGCTTGTAACAACTTGGTAAGAAAACTCTTCTTTATTAATAATAGATATATAATATTTTTTTTGGATAGCTAATATTGTTTCTTACAAAACATATTAATCTTGGGGCTTATAGTAAAGCTTTTAAAAGGGGGATGAGATAGAAAAATGTTTGGGACATTTGCCCATTCTCAGTATAGGAACTGTTGAATATACCATCTGGCATATAACCAACAAAGAATAGTAAACTTGGGAATTAGTGGTTGCTACCCCGGTAGCAACTTAGTTGCAGGTTGATTTGAGAAGTTATTTGTCTGGTGTAGTTTAGACTGCTTGCTTGTTCAACACGTTACAGAATCAGAGGAAGGAAGTTAGATATTTAGGTATGCTTACTTCCTGCACTGTGTTGTCTGAAAGGGAGACGGAACAAGGGGCTTTTATACTCTTATGGATTTACTTTAAATGACTTATATCAGAACCTTGACCATCCATTTTAAAAACAGGTGAATCTTTCTGTGAAGTCTGAACAATCTTTGCTCTTTATGCTGCTGAAGTCAATAAAAGTTTTTTTAAGTATGGTTTCTCTATGTGTTGGACTATATTTTTTATTAGCGTGGCCGTAGACACTTTTCATAGATTAATTGAATTATAATTCAAAATACCTGGAGAGTACCAGGAAAAGGAAGAAAGCTGCAATCTTAGGGTCGTAGGGGTACTACCTATGGAGTATTCAGTAACACGATGCCTCTGCATTAGGTTCCTTTGCACGTAGTTGGCTTTCCCAGCCTCCAGCCACACTATCATCTTGCAATGCTCCCTGGCATTGTTACAAGATTCTTCACCTTTACTGTTTTTTGAAGTTCTTCAGTATAGCAACTTGTGATTATTTCCTTCTCAACTGACTCATCCTTTTCTATTTGTATGTACAGTAATTCATATTACGTTTTGTTGCACCAATTTTATTCTCTGTAGAGCTTTTAAAAAGCTGTTGTACAAAATTTTAGAAAATATGATAAACAGTAAAGACAGGCTTTGTTAGTATGTTTCCTTTTGTCTGCACTAACCTATCTCTTAGGCATACTTTGTTTGATTCTGAAAATCCATACTTCTCTATAAACTTAATGGAAATCAAAGCATCTGACCCAATAAACAATATATAACATAACTGAGATATTTTGACTATGTTGGATGTAGGTTTATGTGTGAGGAGCCTGTTAAAACATATGTCTCTGCTGAATTTTCTTCCCATTTCTTCATTACTTTGTCTTTTTATTTTAGAAAATTAACTTCCATTTGTCTAAAAATCGGTGTCTAGGTAGATTATCTTCTGTCTCAAAGGCCTAGTTTATTTCTTCTGCCACTAGCCATGCCATGGTACAGTAGTTAGCCATTAAATATGTGTCCCTCCTCCATTTATTTTTGCTAATCTGTTCTTATTTTTGAATGACTCTGGAAAGCATTTTGTGAAAGCACTTGGATTGAAGCCTATGCAGTGGAAATGATGGGTGAGGATTAGGACTTTTTCTGGGTCTGCCCTATCATGATGGACTCTGCAACACTGGCCTACTATAAAAACTGATCCTAAAGTGGCTTTTACATGTTTAAAAAACTTTAAAATAGTACTAATTGGATTATGAATTTTTTTTTCTAATCTCCCCTAGTTACTGTGAGAATACACTAAAACCTCATTTTTTTACTGACCCATATTCAGCAAACTTCTAACCGGGACTAAATTTTAGCTCAAACTTCATCCTCAAACTGAAACAATCCAGGTAATTAATGTTTAAGTTGTTTGTATCAGTTCACATCCTTTGCATAATTAATATAAATATGTAATCACAGAGATGATATAAACTGATATAAACTGCACAAATTTATAAATCGATTCAATTAAATACATTTGAATTTGCTGGACACTTTCCCCCCTCCAACTGGCCTGTTAATTTACTAAATCATATAAGCAATAAGTACAGATTTTTGTCTGTGATTACTTGGTCAAATACTACTGACATTAATAAAGGGTGTTTTTTTTATTGCTAGGAGGAAGTTTTTATGTTTGTCAAGCTACTTGTATACTTGTACACTGCTGATTCCAGTTCCATTTCGTCCAAGACACCATGGTTTTCTGCATATAGTTTCATGGTTTTCTTTCCAAAGTTCTCAGGGGTGGGTGGATTAGTAATGTCGTTTAAGTCAGTGGTCCCCAACCTTTCCACCTTGGGGACTTGGTGCGGGGGAGGAATGTGAGTGGCAGGTGCACATGTGTGCACAGCTCCAGTGGAGCTTCATGTGTAAGCTGAAGGTGTTTGCACTATGTGAGTAGAGGGCACTTGAGCAGAGGATGCTTGTGCTGACACACAAAGCTCCACTCGCGTGAATGGAGGACTTACGCATCCTTTGCTCATGTGAGTGGAGCTTCATGTGTAAGCACAAGAGCCCACTGTGAGTGTGTGTGTGTGAGCTTTGCATGTGCGTTTGCCTGCCACTTGCACAGGTGGAGCTTTGCCTGCGTACACATGTCCGTTGCTCCTGCAGCCCAGTTTCAAACATGCTGTGGCCCGGTACTGGGCCATGGCCTGGAGCTTGGGGAGCCCTGATTTAAGTAAAGTAACTTAAATGACTTGTAGGCCTTTTTTTGGTAAAAGCTCAGCTTCATCGTGTATGTTAATAAATACATGGCTGTTATTGATGTAGGGTTTGTATCATACAGAATATAAAACTGGATGTTGACCATTGGGACAATAAATGCAGTGGTTATGTTTATTGCTTCCACTATGGTTCTATCAGGTATCCTGTGGATGCTGCTTTATTGAACTTATGCTAAAGGGTATACTAGACTGCAGAGGAATCAAGAATAGTGTTACATATCTTATTTCAGTGTAAAAAGCTGAGTTTAGACAAAGATTGAATGCCTGTTGCTGATAGTTTTAAATTATTTTATTTATTGCAGTTTTGCGTTTCAGTAACCAAAGTGCTCTGGGCAACTCAAAATAAAACTCAGAGCTGCCTACCTGATGCATGATGAGGTGGACTTCAACTCCCATAATTCCCAACATTGAACATTTTGGATGTGCAGTTCTGTGAGTTGAAGTCTATAGACAGAAGTTGCCAAAACTGGGAAACTATTTTATGCCCCCACATTATAAGATGAAAAATATGTCTCTTTGATAGGAAATGTTATAACTTCCTAGTTAAACCTATAAAATTTCTTGTTAATATTGAATGAGGAAAACTTAAATGGAAATCTAGGTGCTGGCTAGTTTGTGAATTCAAAAGAGCATCTCAGAATAAACCAGTGGCAAACAATTTCCATATCATTCTAAGAAAACTGCGGGAATGTCTCCATATAAAGTTAGCAGGGGTGAAGACAAATACGTTTTATTTAGGTCTTTGTTTTGATTTATTTTAGATTCATTCTCACTTATCCTATTGTATGTTTGAAGAACATAAAGGCTACTGGTCTCCCGAAGAGCAGTGAGTTCTGGAAAGCTTCAAACTGATGTTTGAGTAGACAGGTTTGAGTTTTCCTAAGATTCAGATTCACCCAGTAATTACTTCAGCTTCATCCTGATCTGATTATGGGATAACTGAAAAAATGTTTTCTGGCTGTAAGCTTGCTTTTTACTATTCTAATTTTGTGTTTCTTTGTACAAAAAAAATGTACTCTCAAACATATTTCATAAAATAAGTACTTAGATGTACTGGAACATAAATGTTCCACTGCAGAGTTTTTGAAAGAGGGCAAAGAGTCAAATATTGGTTGATTAACATCTGTACAATCTGGATAATTGAATTATTTAGCCTGTGTTCTCAATATTCCAACCTGGATCGCTGATTCTGATTCCGTGCAAGTTAACTTGGGTCATACCTCTTGCTGGGGAAGAATGCCAGTGGAAACATCCTGGATTGGTAGACTGGTGAGACCGGCCTCCATTGGACTGGACACCTTCTAAGTCTCTCTTGAATTCTTTGATTCTATTGTTGAATGGCTTTTGTAAACAAATGTCTGGAATGTGGAGACTTTGCTTTCAGCAGTGAAATGTGTTGTTTTTAGGCTCATTTGAGCAATACTGGTGGACTAATATGACAGAGGTGGTGGAGGGGTATAGTTCTCAACAGAATCTGAGGCAGCATGGGAAAAGCAGCATTGGATCAAAGGAAGACTTTAATAGGAGTTGGTTTAATTCTGCATTAACTTCATCATCATGGAGGCCTAGGTTGCTCCTCTACCAAGCTGTTTTTTTAAAAAAAGACAATGAGCCAAAGGCAGCTTAGCAATGCATGCTGGTGATATCTGCTTGGACAGTTCCTGATTGCTTATACCTTCTTCAGGCAGAAGATCCATTCTCTTTGTTTCTTGGCCTGTTAATTCTGTCTCTATGCCTGACTTCACCCATCTGTTCTAGTCCTCCCTTTCATTTGCCATTCAGTAACAAAAAATGACAGGGCAGGAGGGGGTGGAGAAGGAGAAATGTCATGGCTCTGTTGTGGAACACTGGTAGATGTTTGTGTGCCTGCTAACTTGTCTATGCATCTGCATTTCTGCAGTGGTGAAGCGCACCATTTTTACTTACATTGGTGACATCTTTTCTATAACTGTTCTATGCACACGGACCGGTTGGCTACGCATATATTTGAAATAAACAAGTTCTGGAGCAAGCAGCCCACACACTTGAATGAGAGGGGATAAATGCTGGATAGGAGTTCTTTTATCGTTTTCAGATCTCAGATCACTAATCAAAAACTCAGTAATATTTGCATCTTTTGAACAGGAACAGTTTCTAATGTATCTCAGGCTACTGCATGGTGTTGTGACATGTCGTCTTGAAAGCCCTTTACCTGCCTTATATAACACAGCATAGATTTTAAAACATGTACTTGCTTTATGTGACACAATATACATTTTGGTTGAGGAAGCAGGCTGAGGTCTATGACTACTGTACACCAAAGACTACTTTACATGTCTGAATGGAGAACCACAGGTCTGGGGTAGGACAGAAGGAGTGAATTCAGCTTGTGGTGAGGCAGTGCAAGCTAATAGAAGTGTGAGAAGGATGCTTGAAAAGACTTGTTAAAGTACGTTGTGTTCTTTTGGACTTACACCTTATGGACTTTATTAGTGTGCTCGGCAGAAATTTTGTAATGGGCCAGAAAGGTTTATGGATTGGCTGTTGCAAACAAAAAACGAAAAACCCAAACCCATGCCTATCCTGCATTTGGTACTTTTGTCAGAAATGAAATGACCATGTAGTGTTATGCTAAAATTGTATCATTTTAAATAAAGAATACATTTGAGCTCAACTTCTAGTAACTGTATTATGAACATAGCCGGTTTCAAAAAGTGAAGCGTGGTTGGGCCTAGTTTGCATTTGAATTGGAGATTATTCGGTGAACTAGATTGGGAAGGTCTAAAAAGCATTCTCGAAGAAGGTGGTGGCAACCCATTTCCAAACTATGGAATGTTTCCCCAAATCACCAGAAGTCAAGCTCAGTAAGGGGGAAAGATTTTATTTGTAACTGCAATGCATTTATAGTACAAACTGAAAAGGTTGCCTCTGCTGTCTCCCTTATACAAGCTAAAAATCTTTAATATTATTTGTTTAACCATGCCCCAAATACTTTCCAAAATACATATGCAATCAGCAGTAGTGTCTGAAAAACATCTAAGTTAAATACCATTTGTCCAACTTGTATTACAATCAATTCAGTATTTGAATATTAATCCTTTGTATGCAGAAAGTCATCATTTTAACATTTAATGTCTATAAAGGATCATTTTTGATAAAAACTACTTTTAAAAAGTTTTTACTTAAATTGGAATATTTTTTTCTTCATTTGACCTACAACTAAATACCATGAACAGGTTAAATCATGAAAAAAATTTTTATGAGCATCAAATTTTTGTTTTCAGTGCTTATGTAACCAATGTTGGCATGGATTTTCTATTTTATTGTCATGTAAATGGATCATCCATCTTCCAGGATCAATCCAGCCTAACCAGCTAATCTAGGGTGCTGTTTCATACTTCTTGAATTAAAATGATATATGCAGGAGCATTACATTTTTAGATGGTGGAGAAGGAAGTTAAGACATGCCCAATATAGAAAAGGGCTGAGGCAAGTAGAAAACAATGGGAACATGGTCATACTTAGACATCACTGCTAAATTTGCAGGATGATAGATGAATTGTATGTACAAATTTCTCCATGAATGACTTACCTAAAAATTATAGGGTGTATAATCTCATTGTAAAAGCAGTACAGTACTGAGTAATAAAGTAAATTATTGGTATCTGCATTCTCACTTTACAAATACATCAAACTATTGAAGGCAATGTCTAAAATTTAAAATCATTGATTTAATGCTTCGTTTCATAGTTTAAATGTCTATCTTTTAAAGCCCTTTACCTGGAAGGTTCATAACAAATTATGGGAAGGACGAATGTAAGAGACAGCAGATAATACGAGGTTAGATGTAAATTTAAAGATGGCCCCTTCCTTCAAAGATGTGAGGCCTCCAACCACAACTTCATATCTCTCACTATTATTGATGTGTTAATTACTACCTTCAGATTTCATATACTTTTATCACTTGTGGGATTCCAAGGCCATTCACAAAAATAACCATTGCTGTTCTAAATGAGTGCCATTTTTCCCTGAGCCTGCAGATAATGAGGTTGAAACGGTGACTCAGATATCATTTGTGGTGTACTTGCAGCTTCCCGCCCCCTTGCCAATCTCATTGGGGCTGTAGTTCTAAAGCTGAGTGACAACATGACTTAAATGTCAGCACTAACTTTGGTTTGCTGATGATTTTAGCAGATGTAGTCAGAGCCTAGCTGAGGGGAATAAGACTGGGGAGCGAAGCAGAAGCTCCCAAAGGAAAGGAGTAGACGTAGAGAGAAATAGCCAACAGTATAACACCTATCTTCTGCACGAGTTATGTTGAGCCCAATAGATAATGGCTGACTATCTAGAAACGGAAATTAAAGTTGTGTAAGTGCATGTTCTGTCTTACTCAAAAAAAAAAAAAAAAAGGATTAAGATGGAAGATCATGGTAATTAATATACACCTAGCCTTCAGGGCAGTGATTAAAATGGAATATCATAGCACCCCAGAACAAAGTTCAGTCTTGGGTCAGTGATATGCTGTTGTGTGTGTGTGTGTGTGTGTGTGTGTGTGTGTGTTCCCTCCCCTCCCCTTTTGCTCTGTGATTGCATCATTACATTTTGTTCAGAGATTTCTTTCTGTTCATATTTTTTTTAATAATGTCACAGCTGAAGTTGTGGTATCTTGATCTTTATTGCATGGCAGAATAAATATTACTTTAGGAATCATTGCAAAGGGCTCTTCTTTGTTGTTATGCTTATCTTTTTATAATTTAAACTTTGTAAGACTATCTGACTTGCTTACCGATCTGCAGAAAAATACAAACATCTCAACTCATTTGTCATTTGCCAGTTATTTATTTTTGAAAGAGTGGTGCCAGAGTTTGTCCTGTCTTACTGTTAGTCACAAAAGTAGAATAAATTCCCTTTGATGCCTCCAGCTTGGTCCCAATGTCCAATTATCCTTGGCTGGATAATAAACTCTTCAGAAAACAGTCTACGAAGGGCAGAAATGCAGTCCGAACCCAAAGTAAAGATAATTAGAAATAAACAAACCAACACAAACCACACTGAAGTAATTAACACAGCAGGCCAGGATGATAAATTGCAGACTTTCAAAAGATAACGCAGTGACCACAATTGGGAGGACGCCCAAACTCAGATAAGCCTTGACCAAGATAATACCCGCTTTGCTTCCAGCAAGGAGCTGTGTGCAAACGCTCCACTTATATCCTATTCTCCCAGCTGCAACTAATGAAAGGGATCAGGGCCTTCTTCTCTCTCGTAAGCCATGTTACTTCCTTCTCTGTTCCTCCCTGTGTGCCCTAGGATGAAGAGGGAATGGCCCTGGGTCTTTCTCTGAATGCCCAGCCGGACTGTGCCCTTCTCCTATTTCTTCCACAGCCACCTGAGCCACTCCCTGTCAGCTGCTTAATCTCCCCCTCAGAATCAGACTCCAACAAGGGTATGACAGTCCATCTGGCAGGGAGCAGATTGAATGGTGTGGTGTGTCTTATAGAGAATTGATCAAAGCAGTATAGTACTAATGATATAAATGTGGAAGTTAGCAGTGCACATAGTTGTCTGCAACCTCACATTAGGGGAATAGGTTTTGCAATCAATCCCTCCTTAACGTTATAAGACTATGCCTTCAATCCTTGATCATAGGCTATATACTTCAATGTAGCTAGTGGGAATTGTAGTCCAACAATATATGACGTTCATAAGTTTCTTGGCCCAGTTGAATGGTTTTTTTGGGGTGGAGGGAAGTATCCTGTAATTTCAGCATCATCTTCTGCATAGCACATTCTAGATATATATCCGGAATCCTGGTATGTATTTAGCTGGGTGTTTAGCTGCAGAATTGGATTGATACGTGTGTATTAGCGATTCCAAATTAAAATTCTGCAACTAGCTGAAGCCAGATAGACAATGGCTAGAATGATACGATGGTGAAATCATAAGTACGTTTTTATTGAAAATGCTTTTTTTGTCATAGAAGTTAATTTATTTGGTACCCTTATGGGTGGTGTTTTGTTTATTGGAAATTTTATTCCAGTCTTTTTCTGTCTGCTCTCCACTTAGCTTTTCTACAACACTAAGAGTAAGTTTCTCAAAACAATCATTTTCAGAAACACTGAAGACTTATAATTGTGGCAATGCACAAATAAAATAAAATAAAAAGGGGGGAGCATGAACCCGAGAACCCAGATTCATTCAGCTGATTGAATGAAAAGGAGCTGTGTTTTTTGCTGTTCTTGAGAAATAAGCTATATTTGGAAATCTTTTGGTGGTGCTTCTCTTCTCACTCCAGCAAGCATGCCTCCCTTCTAAACAGAGCGTACTAATCATATGTCAAACTGGTACAGCATTATGGAGTACGACAAGAACAGTCTGTATTGTTAATGCTACATGGCCTGATGATCACATGGCCTGGTTGCTGTGCAACAGGTATGCTACCTCTTGTCCAATTTAGATAGAGGGCAAAGGACTGGCTCTGTTTGCCTTAGAGATTCACCCAGCAAAGACTGGGACTATGAGGTAGTGATAGCTTTATATTCTCTAGTGCAGTGGTGGCTAATCTTTTTGGGCTCCTGTGCAGAAAATTGTGCACGTGCTCGCGTGCGCGTGTCCTCATGCCAGCACCCAAAAGGCAATGTGCGTGGGGGGCCCGTGCCCCCCTGCACATATGTGCATGATCCTCCTGCCTACCCCCTTACTTGGACTGCACATGTGCGTGCCTTCCAGCTGATTTTGGGTCCTTTTTTGGCCTCCCAGAGGCTTGAGGTAAGCCTCTGCAGCTTTTGGAGGCCGAAAAATGGGCCCGTTTAGTCACTTCCAGTATATCCGGGAAGCCATAAAAGGCCTAGAAATCAGTTGGGAGGCACGCGCATGTGCAGTGAGGTAAGTTTGCCTGGGGCTCGCGTGCCCGCACAAATGGCTCTGCGTGCCATAGGTTCACCATCCCAGCTCTAGTGGGTCATTTGGTTTGATGGTGTCACTGGGGGGGAGGAAAAAAGTGGGGTTGAAAACTATAGCTCAGCAATAGAGAAATGGCCAACAATTAATGAAAAGTTAACTGAGGTTTCCTCTGCTTGTTCAGCATGGTGATAACATTTAGTTTGTTAGTCATATTGATACTAAAAATGGCACTGGGAAAATAAATTATGAAGTTCTCACAGATTGTTCAATCTGCTGACTGGGAGAAAAAGGATGTACATTGCCTTCAATGTAGAATATTGAAAGGGTACTTTGCTGGTTGCTAGAAATACCACAGTGGAAGGGCTGTGTTTTGATAGCTCAGTAGGCACTGTCTGCATTCTTTCATGCCTTTCTTATGCAAGTTTCTAATTTTTGTGTGGCTGTGGTATCTTAAAAGAGTCATGAGCTACTGCATGCTGGTCTCCTAAACTAAGAATGTTTTTTGTTGCACCGAAAATCTGTTGCTGGATTTGTGGCTTTATAGGACTAAGGAAGTAAAGTTCAAAAGTGTATTTATTTAAAGAGATGGTGATGCTGTGGAAGTCTCAGGCTGGTCTTTGGACGCTGTCAGAATCTGGATCAGGCAAAAGCAGTCTCAGATTAAATCCTGTCAAGAGAGAATTGCTAGAGGTCAGGAGACATCTGTGCGCTCTGATAACAGTGGCCCAGCAGTTACACTGAATGGACTTGGGCTCCCCTTGAAGGAGGAGGTATTTTGTGACTGAAGGAACTTCCTGGGCTTCCAACCGTGCCTAAGCAGCAGTAGAACTCATGGTTAGGTGGACCCATTGCCAAGCCCAACCAGGACTTCAGAAACTCATGCTTCGATCACCACTTGATTAGACAGTACATGTTCCTCGGAGATGATGTGGAAGCTACAGCTAGCAGCAGAATACTGACAGGACTGTCCCACCTATTAAATTACACCTATACTAAAGCCATTGCACTGCTTTCCTTGTAAGCTTCTAATCTAGGCCCAGTTTAAAGTGCTTGTAAAGTCCTAAATAGTCCTTGGGATTGGGATTCACCAGGCAATAATTTGCCTGAACTGAATCTGCCTATTTAGGCCACAGAAGTTATTAAAAGACCTCCTTCACAGGGTGTAGGAGAGATTGAAGGCTTTTCTGTAGTAACTTAGAAATTAAGGACAGCCCCTAATCTGCTGCAAGTCCATAACCATATTATGTTTGTTTTACTCCATTGTGCTTTCAGTCCCAGCAGTGCCTATTTTGGATTTGATTTTGGATTTCCTTTTTGTGATTAAGGTTTAGAGGTTAATTTGGATGTAGTTATTGTTACCATTTTGTTTTTTTAAGTTTTTGTGTGTTGCCCAGCTTTTGGGGGAATTGGTATATATCATGTGTCTTGCTATCCAGATAGGGAGGGAAAAAGAAAACATAAATACTCATTTATTAGGATCGGTTGTGTAGCTGAAGTTCTTGGGAGTCTTGCCTTGATTAAGGATAGAATAGAAATAATTCAAAAGAGAACACCATCCTAAAATTATGACTTTGCAGTCGAGCCTATGGAATAGCCTGCTTCCTATTTCCTCTCCCTCTATAGCTTGATGGAATGATTTTATACTAGATCATAAAATCATTTTTAAAAATTACTTGTCATATTATAGTATGTGTGATAACCTCTATTTCAAAGAACCATCAGTTGGGTCATAAAAGTATGTTTTAAAGGCTGCCATATGAAAAAATAAGATCTTAAAGTGAAAAAATGTTCCTCATTTTGATTGAAGCTGTATACAGAATAGGTTCCCTTCCCACAGCCTTTTCGTTCTGCATTTCCATGCTGAAGAAGGTGCTTGGATAGGGTTAAGACAGGGCTACTCTTAACAAAAAACATACAATAGAGGAGTGGGAAAAACAAGGAGAATGTGGTCTCATGTCTTATCACAGATGTGAAAAATCTTTGCAGTTTTGGAAAGCTGGAGAAAAATACAAATATTTTTGATAACTGCTGCTAGTTTACTCCTGTTTCTGCTTTACAAGGATAGATCTTAAGTCGTGTTAAAATTATGGTAAATGTGTATATTTTAACCTGGCCAGATAGGCATAATTACTCTTCAGCTTGGAGTGTCATTTCAGAATTCCAGCATTTCAAAGAATATGAAAATGTATAACCCTTCCTCTTCATCCCGCTATTTGTGCAGTCTTTCGTTTTGTGTTGCATTTGTTCTTCCAGAATGTATTCTACAAATGGAAATCTTTACTTTGGGCCCCAACTATCTGTGCTGTAGTGTCTGGGGAGAAAAAAGGTTGCCACTGAGACATATTGCACAATGCTAATATTATGAAAGAGATTGTGGTATAATTGCTTACAGCTTATGTGTCCTGCTTCCTGTTTTCATTTTTTATACATACACATACATATAAGCTATATCTTTTACACAAGGAAAAAGAAATCACATTCACAAATACAACACTCTTCCCCCATCTTTGGCGGGGGGAAACATTTTATTTGTAAAAATAGGGTTACATACTACACTAAAACAGTTTCTGGCTTTGGTCGCAGCTAAATTTGGCTCCCTATCAACCCTTCATTAAAACAGAAATATAATAGCAGCTTTTGTATAGTAATCTCTGTGTGGTTTAATTTTTTTCCCCAGTGTTTATTTCTGAAAGGATTGAACTGTAAAGGTTTTTATATTGTCAAATGTAATTACCTAAAGCTGAAGACTGTGATACCCAAAAGGGGCAGGTGAGGTAGCTCACATGAGATTGTGTGGTTTTCAGAAATAAAAGCTAGCTGGTTGTTGTCTTGTTCACTACATGTACTGTGTTCTGTTGGATGTGGAATTAGCAGTAGTCTGAGTATGTGAAGTGAACCAAATGAAAGCAATCCCCCTCTCCTGCTTTTTACAACATTCTGATTCATAACTTTTGCAAAGTTGACATGGTTTTACTGTGGTGGCATGTCACGCCATTTCTTAAAAAGCATGCTTACAGCTTTTTCTGTAACATTACAGGACTATGTATTCACATCAGGAAGAAGGATACTTAGTGATAATCAAATGTTTGCTGGAATAGTGCAATTTATTTTGATACGTTTCATTCTAAACTCTCTTAGTATTGAGTACTGTTGGGGTAGAGCTAATAAGACTTAAGGTCAAATCCTGGTCATGAATATGGGTTATTTGACCCACATGCCCCATCTACTCAGTCTACTTTACAGAGCTGGTAGAATGGTAAAATAGGGAAGAAGATTCCCCCAAAAGCTCCTTGAAGGAAAGATAAAATAGCAAAAAAAAAAAAAAATAGGACTGGTTGCTTTCGTGGTGTGGAGAGAACAACTTGGTCCTCAACACTAATAAGACCAAGGAGCTTATAGTGGATTATAGAAGGAACAGATCAGACATCCAGCCCTTGCTTATCAGTGGAGACCGAGTGGAGCAAGTGGCCAGTTTTAAGTTTCTGGATGTTACCCTAAAAGAGGACCTGATCTGAGGTGCCCACATTGCAGCCCTGGTCAAAAGGGCCCAGCAGAGATTATACTACCTGAGACTTCTCAGAAAACAACAACTGAGGGCTTCCGGTTTTGCAAGGCTTCGGCGACGGCAGGAATTCGCGATCCTCCGCGATTCCTGCTGCGCTCGCTGCTGAGGTTCCTCTGATCCAGATGGATCCGGAGGATAGGGCTGCCCCGTAGAGGCAGCCGAAGAGAGAGGGGATCCAGATTTGGGTTTGGAGGTATCGCAAACCCCCTCCTCAGCCGGCAAAATCCCTTTTTCCCAAGGCAGTGGAGCGGCAGTCAGCAATGGCCACCACAAAGAAGCCTGCAGCCGGGTAAGATCTGTGCAGGAGGAAGTAGGTGAAGGCGAATGTTTTGGCTGAACTGGGACTACAAGAAACCTCTAAATACCCTGGAAACTAAATCGTTTGAAGGATACATTGTCTCCCAAGGAAGATTGTAAAAGCGGCAGAAAAAAACTGAAAGGGAAAGTTACTTTCTTTCACTCTCCCTTCCCACAGAAACAGCAGTTGGAAATCTGGAAAACCTGCTTGGGCATAGAAGGTAAACTTGAAATTTAAAGCCAAGGGGATAAAGGATTTCTGGACATTGGAATTAAAAACTTAAAATTCTTTTTATTTGCTATAAGTGGAAGGGAAGAGGTAAAGATTTATTTTAAGATCGTACTGAAGGAGACTGCTTTGAGTTTACAAGATCAGAAATAAAAGGTATTACGACTTCTAGAAGATTACTTTGAAACTGTGTATTTGAATTCTACCCTAGGAAGAGAAAATATAGAAATAAGTGCTAAATGAAACTGTTTGCTTTGATTTGGTTTGCTTTGTGACTTTGGGATCTTTGTGAACTATTTCTTGAAAGATTAAAGATATTTGGGTTGTTTTAAAAAAGGGAAAAAATGGCATTATCTTTTGAAGAATTACAAATGGAATTTCAAAAATTGAAAGAAGAGGAACAGGAAGGCATGGGCTCTTCTGGATCTATCTTCCACTTTTTAGAAATGGCGATTTCTACCTATCAAGAAATACAACAGCGACAGGAAGGCTGGGACCAAGAAGAAGAAGCCATCTTTAATTGACAAATACTCTCAGCGGAGGAAGAAAAGCGTAAGGAGGACAAAGAAATGGTGAACTCAGGACTTAAAAAAGCAACCAAGAAAAAGAAAAATAAGATGAACAATCGATATGATGTCAGAAAGCAACAGAAAAGAGAAATACAACAGAGAGGGAAGATAAAGAGAGTAAAACTTAAGAGATGGGGGTGTCAAAAAGCTAGAACTGACAAGAAAGGAAGGGAAAAAGGAAAGAGAAGTCATAAAAGTTTTAAACAAGATGTTAAAAAACAGGGTTTTTTTAGAGATAAGGGGTAAGATATAATTTTATGAAAATGATTCTGCAAAAGTACATAAGATTGTATGGTAGATAGTATTTGAAATTGAATTAGAAAATTAAAATATTTTATGAATTAATGCATTAAAGGGAAGCTATGAAAATGTCTAAGATTTGATAATAGAGTTTAATTTACTATGAAATATTGCTCTTATTATATTATAAACTCAATATTCCTTTTTTCTTGATTTTATTATTACTTATTAAATTCAATATTATTTGCTTGTTTTATTATTTTGAAATGTAGTACTTAGAATGTAGTTATTATTTTGAAATGTAGTACTTAGAATGTACGAAGCAGAATCAGTATGGAAAGTATGTATTATCTTAAGTGTAAAATTTAGGGGAAAGATAAAAAGTTGTCATACTTCAACCAGTGGTTACAGGAGAAATATTGTATTAGAAAGAAAGGCAAAATAGATGATTGAAAGAGAACGGACAAAAGATGCAAGTATAATTAGTTAATTTGAGATGAAATAAATAAAATTAAATTAAAAGAATGAATAGGAGAGAGAAAATATATAGAAAATATGGAATGTTAAATAAGATATGAAATAGTATATTATGTGAGCACGAATTTGATTTATGTCTGTACAAAAAGATTTAACCTGGGGTAAGCCGCTTTCCAAAAAGAAGATTTATGTTTTGTGTAATGTTTGTTTTTGTTTGAAAGGATGTTGGAAGAGAATTAATGAAACTATATATAATGAATATATGTAATTTAAGGCAAAAGAAATACAATTAAACAGAGGAAAGGGAGCAGTAAAGAGAAGTTGGGAAAGGATAAGAAGTTGAACGGATAAGATAAATATATATATTAAATTGTGTTTGTATAGAAATGTTATAATTTGGAATTATCTTGTTTTTAAATAAGATATTCTATGTGTTTTTTAGAAAAAGATATTTTATGTTACTACATCCTATGCTTTGTTTGTGTATGTTTTTTAAAAAAATTAATAAAATTTGTTCAAAAAGAAAAAACAAAACAACAACTGAATGAGAAATTGCTGGTGACCTTGTACCGCTGCACCATAGAGAGCATTTTAACATACTGCACCTCTGTATGGTTTGCCAATTGCACAATGGCAGATAAGAAAGCACTCCAGAGGGTTAACGTCATTACCCAGAAGATCATTGGCTGCCCTATCCCCTCTTTGGAAGAGCTTTATAGCTCCCGCTGCCTTAAGAAAGTTCAAAACATTCTCAAAGATCCATCTCATCCTGGGAACCCTTTTTTTGAACTATTACCATCTGGAAGACGGTACAGAATAATAAAAACAAGGACAGATAGGCTGAAAAACAGCTTCTATCCCAGGGCAGTAGCTCTTTTGAATTCTGCTGTATAGTGCAGTGTTGGTATGGTGTCAGGGGTTTCCGGGCCGGTGTGTGAAGGGTGAAGGATGTATGTGTTTATTTTCACGGTCATGGTCATGATGTGCACTGAAGATGGTGTTTGATTTCGTTGTACGAGGTGCAATGACAATAAAGTAAACTAAACAAATATTCCAAGGGCTTGATTTTTTTTCTTTTTCTGTTGCTTCATATGCAGGTGCCAATATTGCCACAGGAGAAGAAGTAGCCATTAAATTGGAATGTGTGAAAACCAAGCACCCACAGCTCCACATTGAAAGCAAATTTTACAAGATGATGCAAGGTGGAGGTAAGTTCACAGGCTTCAGAGCCTGATGATTATGTTTCAGTATTTCATAAAGGCTTTGGACTGGCCTAAAGAGATTTGTGAATGAATGAATGAAGTGTGTGCACATATCTCCCCCTTGCCAACATCCTCTTCTCATCTCTTTTTAGTGGGCATACCTTCCATTAAGTGGTGCGGGGCAGAGGGTGACTATAATGTGATGGTGATGGAACTTCTGGGGCCCAGCCTAGAAGACCTTTTTAACTTCTGCTCCCGCAAATTCAGTCTCAAGACTGTTCTGCTTTTGGCAGATCAGATGGTAAGTTCTTATTTGATTGTCTGTTCCTTGTGCTCTTCCTGATTCCCTTTCACAGCAATTGCTTGTTCTTTAATAACCAAACCTGAGGCACTCTGATAGAGCTGAAAAACGTTGGCAAGTTCCTATTATCTCTGTAGCTGTTGTAGAAGGAACAGTGCTGTGCTGTAGACTAGCAGCTGGAACAACTTGCCAAAGTTGAAGACGAATTCTGTGTTCTTTTCCCTGTTCCTTTGAAAATTTCTGTCTTTTGGCTCCCAGCTTAGGACTAAATGAATCGGCATGTGTTTCACTTTCGCCTGCTGTGGGTAGGTAGGGCTTCACTTTTGTGTTGAACTGTGGGAAGTATTGAGATCCCCATATTTCTTGTTTGAGGTTACAGTGGGTCTTCCAATTAATGAGTTTACAATGTATATCTTACTATAAAAATTATTGGCACTCTCTTCCTCTCCTTTCTCTCACTTTCCTCCATTCTTCCCAATCTATTTCCAGATCAGCCGTATTGAGTACATTCATTCCAAGAATTTTATCCACCGAGATGTGAAACCGGACAATTTCCTTATGGGACTTGGCAAAAAAGGCAACCTAGTGTACATCATTGATTTTGGTCTGGCCAAGAAGTACCGAGATGCCCGTACCCACCAGCACATTCCCTATCGGGAAAACAAAAACCTAACTGGCACAGCCCGTTATGCCTCTATCAACACTCACCTTGGGATTGGTAAGTATTTTATGTTCCCACATGGTTGAAAATCCAGTATGGTGGTGGGAGATCAGTTAAATCAAAATATCGTTATATTGGTTATCATTTTGGTAGAGCGGGATATATTAATTACCAATTTAATGGAAGCATTGTTCCTTTAATCTGGAGGTATTTTGTTTTTATTGCATGTTATTTTGCCCTATGACAGTGCAAAATGATTGCATTATCTTTCAGATTAGATGTGCGTGTAGAAATTGATTAAATATTCTGTAGAAATTGTAAAGAAGAGTCAACTTGAAAAACTTAAGTCTTAGGCTTCCTTCAGGTTGTATTTCTGAGACAGAATTTATGTAGCAAAGCAAAATGCATCTTGCTGCTTTGTAATGTGTAATAGGTAGTCCTAAACTTATGACCACAGTTGAGCCCCAAAATTTTTTATTAAACGAATCATTGCAGTTGTTAAGTTATTAACATGATTGTTAAGTGAATCTGGCTTCCCCATTGAATTTATTTGTTAATTTGTTTATATCCTACCTTTATTATTTTTGCAAATGAGGTAGCTAATTTATCCAACATACCGTCTTCCTCCTCTTTTCCCCCGCACAACATCCCTGTGAGGTGGGTTGGGCTGAGAGAGTATGCCTGGCCCAAAGTCATCCAGTTTGATTTCATGACGAATTCAGGACTTGGAACTCGTGGTCTCCGGCAGTCACTTTTTTCAGTGGTTGTAAATTGAGGACTACATGTATATGAACCTAGCCACCATATGTAAAGCTATACAAATACAAATTTGCTATTTGAAGCATTTCAGAAGTACTTTTTAAATGCATTCTAAAGAAGGCAACAGTTTATTTAGTCATATCTGTATTGAATCGGCTGCTATTTGGGAATATGTCCCTTGAATTAAATTTGACTGTGGCAAGTTGTTACATTGGCTTGCCTTTCGTTGTAAAGGTGTTTTTCACCAACACCAGTTATTCAGGGACGCATTACAATTTCTGGTTAAAATTTTAATTGAACATGCTGGCAAATCAAAGAATTTTTTTTCTATTCCCATCCTACCACTGTAGTCTTAATATTCAAAAACCAGCCAGCATAGTCTCTATACTCTTACTGACTGCTCCTAATGAAGATTAAAAAGCTAAAGAATGTAGAGAAGAGGATAAAATGCAACAATGCCTTTACAAGGAAAAAAAACAGGTGTTTGGGCTCTTTAATTTTAGGAGAGAAGAGAGACTGATAGGATGATTAATTTAAGTTAGTTGACTCTATTCCAGAGTTCTGAAGTTCAGGTCCCTTTGTCTGGTTTGTAAAAAGGGATCTAAATAACAAACCCAACACTGATAATCATTTATTATTCAAACATGTGAATGTGTGTTTAGGTATTTTAAGACCCATTGCTTGAATTGATATTTTTAAAGCATTGGACAAATGTGCGAATGTTTCAATGGCAACCAAAAACCTCTAGGTTCAGATGCAATATGCTTGCAACAACTAAATATATTTTCTTTGCGCGGTAGCTTACCATGAAACTTTGCTCTCCACTAGGAGATGAAGGGGACTGAATTGATTTAGGCTGTGAGGCAGCAAGAGAGTTTCTGGATCTAGTTAAAATTGTAGGCAGGTTCCAAATCACTTTTCTTGATTCTTCATCACATCACTGCAGAATATGAACCAATGATACAGTATATTATTAGAGTTCCTGTTCTGACTGGTGAATGATTAGATGTCAAATTTTAATCAACCTTGTGCACTGTGTAATACTGGACTGTAGATTGAGAACCAGTTTGGTCTAGTGGTTAAGGCACCAGGCTAGAAACTGGGAGACGTGACTTCTAGCCCTGCCTGAAGCATGAAAGCTGGTTGGTTGACTTTGGGCCAGTCACCCTCTCTCAGCCCAATGTACCTCAGAGGGTTTTTGTTGTAGGGAATGGTCATTTCAGAATGTGGAAAAAAACAAATAACTACATAACTAAAAATAGGAGGGGGAAGGAGCATTAGGTATGTTTACCACTTTAAGTTATTTCTAAAAATAATAAACCTGGGATAAAAATAAATAAAATTGTTACTTGCATTGGCCACTGGCATGATCAAAGAAGGAACCATTATGGCTTCAAAAGCATGCAAAATGGATCCCACATTCCACAAACAGACATGATGTGGTGTTGCTTTTTGGGAGTTTGGATACGGAAATAGTTTTTGCAGCTGCAGAAAAACTTATAGTTGACAGAATTGTCTCTACTTGACTGTGCTGAAACTGATAAAAGAAATGTTGCTACTTGAGAATTGGGAGGTGGGGGTGTTGTAAACCCTGTCCACGTCACACATAGATGAGTGGATGGAGAGACGGTGAGTATTCTACACGCTCTGCATTTTGAACATTGCCCAGAAATACTAGGTTGCACTTCCCCCATAAGTTTCTGTTTTTAGCTGGCTAGAAGTGTGAGAGATGGGCTTCACACTCTTTATCTCAAATAATTACATTTTTAAGACACACTTTCATTTGCCTGGAAAGTTCTTAGCAGCAGGAGTGACCAGCTGCTAGATTTTTCCCTGCATTTATAATTAACTACAACTGAATTGAATGAAATATTCATTTCACTCCAACATTGTGATAACATTTAGTCTGATTTTTCTTAATGCCTGATTTCACAAATAAAAGCCGGTTTGGTCTAGTAGTTTGGTCAAGGCAAGAAACTAGGAGACTGTGAGTTCTAGTGCCCTCTTAGTCATGAAAGCCAGCTGGGTGACTTTGGACAAGTCACTCTTAAACCTATTTACTTCAGAGGGTGGTATTTGTGGGAAAAATAAGAGGAGGAAGTATTGGATAAATAAGTCTGAGTAATTTATAAAAATAATAAAGATAGGATATAAATAAATAAATATGATAGCATAATATATTTTGAGAGGGGCGGGGAAGGGAGGGAGGGAGAGTGGGGGAAGAGTAGGTTGATTGAGATTTGCAGTTGTCATTGTTGGGCTTGACTGGGATGTTCCAACTTCAAAAAAACTCCTTTCCCAAGGATCTGCTTCCCCAAAAAAATTCTTAGGAAAAAAGTATGCATTACTTGAATGCAAGTGATTTGCTCAGAATTCAAACTTGTCTCCTTGATTTATCTGTTCTCTGTGCAACCTAAGCTATATAATCGTCAAGTGTGTTCACTGTTCTCTCTTAGGCAGCATGCAGTGGGAGGATGATTAGTAAGAGGGGCAATCCACACTTTACTACAAGGAACTCCTGGCTTGGTTCCAGCGCTACACCATAATGTTGGGTATCTGTTATGAGGATGACATAAATCCATCCCAAAAAAGAAAATGTGGTTGACTAAACATAATGAATGGATTTACATATTATATTAAACCCAAATTAAACTAGGTTTTAATTTGTTTCTCATAAATGTTTTCCAGGGAGCCCTTGGTTCCTAAGAATGTAGTTAGACTGACAGATTTTAAAATCTTTGTTATGGGCTGTTTCCCTAGCTTGGTGTTCTGCAGATGTTTTGGGATGTAGTTCTTAAGTTTCAGCAATCCTGGCTATATCGTTCCACAGGAGAATTATATTAACTTACTTACAATCCATGGTGCAGGGCCTGGATATCCATTAGATAGCCTTTCCCAGTAGTTTCTGACTACACAACTGGAACAACTGAGAATGCCTGCCAAAGGTACCCATTCTTTTGACTTTGGAGGAGCTAGTGAAAAGGGGATCGTTAGGGATCAGTTGCAATCAATGGCCCATATATAATGTCAAATTGTAGTTAATATTCTCAGTATTAGAACTGTAAATTAGGTTATTGTTTTTAATCAATTCATTTTAACACTGATTTTGTATTTTGTTTTAAGTTGTAAATTGTAAGCCATCTAGAACATCTAGGATTCAAGCAATTGATATAGCACATTAATAAATTTATAATGTCATCTTTTACATCTGTTTATTTATCCAGAGCTCCGAATGGCTAAGGGGTGTTTTAAAAAGTATAACACTTAAAACTGATTTCAACGGCGGTACTTGGCAGAAAAATATATTTGCATTTAAAAAGCCCCAAGATAGGGATATCTGGGCCTAGGAAAGATGAAAATTGCTTTTGACACAAATCGGGGGTTACCGTTGTAAAAGTTGAAGTTAAAGGTGTCATCCACCTTTCTGGATCCTTAAGGAAACACCAGCCTTGGAAAATTTTAGCCTAGAAAGATGAACATGAGAAACATCATAATTAACATGTGGTTCTTTTCTCTGTGATTAAGCTGACATCGTGTGCTAAATCATCTTTAGTTTTGGATTAGCCTGTTTATTAAACCTAGTGCCTGTGGCTTGTTCATATCATAGTTAAAGCAAATTATGACTTAGTAAGATTTGTGAGTCTATTCCTAATTTTTGGCAAAAGTGGCTATTGTTGAATTCCAACAACAAGTTTAAGGTCTGGAAGAGAGTCAGGGAGTGAGTATAATCAAATCTGCTGGGATAGAAGATTAGAGCTCAAAGTTGGGAGGGGAATTTCAGCCAGAGACTTTAGAATTGGGAGGAGCAACATGAAAAGGCATCTCTTGAATCATACATTCCAGTCAATTTTCACATGCTCAGAAGATGACTTCTTGCATATCCTGCCCCTTTCAAAGCTCAAGATATCTGAAATGCACACTCCAAGGTGCCCAGAAAAAGGGCCTGTAACAGGGCCGTGTCTAAATAGCTGGAAGAGGATAAAAATACGCTAGTAATTTCTCCTTTCTTGCTTTTTAGAACTTTTGTTCACTTCCCCCAGTATTGAATTGTACAGCAGAGGGCTAGGATCTTTCTAATTCTGCTGGTCATTTTTTCCCAGGACCCATAAGGGACTTCATGCTGAAATAAATCACTTTCTATGTGAACTTTTCATGCAGAATTCATAAAAGGAATTGAATGTGGGAGCTAGGGAGAGAAACGTAAAATGCAGTAAGGTTTGGTTTTAGCAGCTGTGGATTTAGTCCCTTAGTTATAGCCATGCAAATGTTTGCATAGTCCCCTTTATGTTTGTATGTTGTTATTAATAACAGCTTACACACATGACGAAGAGGGTCACAGTGACAAGAGCTGAGCTGTTCCTCCTGCCACTCTGCAGTGAAACACCTTCCCCCCCAGTCATGTTGATGGCCTGCCCACATAGTAGCTTTGTGCAGGAGCCATTTGGGTCAATACACAGATGTCCAGGGGCACGGTCAGAACAACAGATGAGGCGAACCTGAGGATCAGAATTCATTTGATGGCAGGAAAATCTTGAGCTTGTAGGAAGCTCAATATGTGGCTTATTTCCCTGAATTAGTAAAATGTGGGCATGATAGCAGGGAATTAAAACTAAAGTGTCACAGCAGATTCATATCTTCAAATGAAAATCACTTTGCTTGTAGCCTGATTTAAGCTAGGGAAAACAGAGTTAAAAGATGGGCGTAAAAGCTGTGGATAAGAGACTTTGCTCAATGCTATTCCTTGGCAATAAATCATCCTCCAACCTTTTGATGGCAACTTACGTTGGAAGACAGCTATCTGCTTGTGTCAGATTTCATTGTTTCATTCATCCAGACTAAGGAAAGAAAAAAAATATCAAACAGCTGGGTGTCTTCACAGCATAAGAAGATGGCAGGTATGAGGGAGAACACTAGAAGGATAAGGATGGCAGTCCTATGTTTTGTTCCTATTAATGATGCAAAATGGCTTCCAGCATTGAGGGAAGCAGTAAAAAATGGGTTCTTGGTTGGCTTTGTATCTGGCTTCATTATGAAGCTGTGACAAAGTCAGTGACAGAAGCTGTGTGAATACTCATAAATCTTTCAGGAAATTAGCATTTTTTATTTTTGTTTTTTGCCTTTTAAACAAGGAGTTTTGCAATTTTGCTCTGTGCTTTATGAAATTGTTTTCACGGAGAAGAATCAACAGATTGTTAAACACATTGATTAAACCGAAATAACCTTGTGACTGAATTGTGCTGCAATTAATGCATTAGTTTATTTTAATGTACCGCAGGGACCTTGCTATTTGTAACAGTACAGTGCCAAATAGATAATGGCAGAGAATTTAAAATGCAGATCTGCCTGAAGTATATTAGAGGTCAGGAGAGACTTCGAAGTCCAAAGCACAGACAAGTGAAAAAAGGTTAATCTTTGCCCCGCTAGTATGGATGTGAAAACTCTGATACGTTAACCCTTTGTATTACCTGAATTTTGATTTGTACAAAGATGTGAACATTAAAGGAAAAATGTACATTGTGACGACGATACATGGAACATTTTAAACTAATTTACTTTATCTTTGGCGGGGAAAGGTAAGCTTTTTCTGTAGTGAACCCATCTCGATGGAACAAACTCTGTAGCCTTTGTAAGACCCTAAAAAACTGCTGTGTTTCTGAGCCTGGGGCGCTGAATGTACCAATAACCCCGTTTCCTGGCTATATTGCGTTTCCTGGCTACATTGCATCTGTATTTCTTGGCCCAATATCCTGCTCTTGTATGTGTTGAATGGAGTTTTTTAAAATATTACTTACTGGTTTTGTGGTTTTTATTGTTTTAAAATGTTTTTAGATGTTTAAGCATAATTTATTTTCTGAATTGTAAGCTGCCCAGAGTCATTGACTGAGATGAGTGAACACAGAAATTGAGTGAATAAACAAACAAATAAAATGCATTCATATCAATGTGCAAAGTTGGGTGGAAAAAAAACACACAGATGTCCCTTCTCTTAAAATGGATTGCCAGTATCCTACCTTTATATAGAGGTGACAGAGTTGCTTTAAGAAATCCTATTTGTCCCAGCACACCTAATTCTGACAGATGTCACCTTTTTATTCTGTGTTTGTTAAATAGGGTTCAGGAAGGTATTTGGTTAAATGTGAAATAAAATATAAAACATGGCTCTGCCTCTGGGATTTTGCATGAGACAATGTTTGGGTCCTCTTTTCTGTCTTTAAAATAGACAGTTTGAGAGATCTGTTTGATATTAAGGCCAAACAGGAGCTCAAGAGTTCAACACAGAAAGATGCTGACATCTCACCTGTTTGCAGCTCCTTTAAGGCAGCATTAGTGTCTTTTCTTGGGATTGCAGCATAGTCTCAGGAAAAGGCAAGTTTCGTTTCAGGAATTACAAAGCGGTCGTTGTGTGTGCCTCTTTGCGCTTAGAAGCATTTTTAAGTAATACATAGCCCTCTTAGATAGCCTGTGGCATTGCCTTGTAGCATCTTGTGTTGTGATACGGTCACTTAAGGATAGTGGTTTGGGTAATACATATACAGGTAGTCCTTAACTAGGAACCACTCATTTAGTGACCCTTTGAAGTTACAATGGCACTGGAAAAAGTGACAGGACTATTTTTCAGACTTAAAACCATTGCAGCATGCCCATGGTCATGTGATCAGAATTTGGGCAGTAGGCAGGGAGCATGTATTTATGACAGTAGCGCTGTCCTGGGGTCATGTGATCGCCATTTGTAATCTTTCCAGCAAGCTTCCGACAAGCAAGGTCAATTGGGAAAGCTGGATTTGTTTAACAACTGTAGTGATTCACTTAACAACTGCCTTGCATAGCAGTGGAGATTTTTGGGGCTTACTTGTGTCCATATGTCGAGGATTAACATTTATATGGGGAACTTCTTCTGGGGAGCTTAGAATGATGTGCTGGTTCTTCTTATTCCAGATTGTTCTTGCAGCAACTCTTAAATGGTAAGCCAGCCTGAGAATGACTGACCCAACATTACCCAGAGGGTATATCCTGAACTAGAATATCCTAGTACCTCATTCAGCACTGACGCAAAGATACTATTACAGTGTCCCCGACTGACTAATTTAAAAACTTACTGGGGCTGTGGGCTTTCCAACATATAATAGGAATAAAACTGGATAAAATATGTCCAGTTATAAAATATATTGAAATCTCATTAAGTAGATTTTTTTTAGTAGACAGTGTGGGTAAAAAAAGAAAAGCATACATTTGTACAGATCTCCCTTTTTTCAGAGTGTGGAGAATATGATCATTAATGAAAACAATCTCATATTTTTAAAGAATATTTTTTCCACTGTTCTGGATGTAATCCCAATAAGAAAATGCCATAATATACAGACAAACCAAAAATTCAGGATTATAAAACAGATTATTTTTTTTGACAAAATAGACTCTTTTTCTTTTTTTGCCCATGGGCTAAATTTTAGTCAAAACCCACCATAGTTGACCAAATGTTCATTGAATTTGCTTAATTATCAGTTTCCCCCTATTTCTACTTTTAACCCCATCTCACATCCCACAATTTAAATATAAAATAATTATTTTCTTTTAAATTAGAGGTCCTTTTCTTAGTTTTAGAAGACATAATGGAAAAATGGTTACTCTATGAAAAAGGTTAGAAGTTCAAAATTTATGAGGGTGAAATAACATGTATTTTATTGTGTCTCTACTTTGAGGATAGTAATCATGATTAAAGTCATTATCTGGATGTTGGAGAGAATTTAAAGTGGAAAGTAAAAATATAAGACCAACTCTAAATCTGGCAATCTGGCTCTGAAATCAATAGGATACGACAATAGCATGTATAATAAGAAATCAAAAGAACCTCTTTTGATTTATACTTTTTGTATATACTCTTTATATACAAAACACTATTTTTTAATGTTAGAGAATGCTGGATTTTTAAACATTGGTGTTTATATCATTAATTCAGCTTCTGTTGTGGGGAAACAAACATTGACATTACAAAACTGTAGCAGGTTTACTAGATGTTGCACATATATTTTTAATATCTTTCATAAGGATTTAATTAGTTTCTGTTTTTTTTATGAACACTGGGCTGTTAAGGGATACAACTTCAGAGGCTTCCTTATAACTTCCTGCATAGTTTTTCAGGACTTCATAAGAAGCAATGGAACATTTAACATGCATTTTAAATGCAAGCATAAATAAATGCCTGGATTCCTGGCAAATTCCACCAAATAGCAGATTATGTAGCTTTCAGTTTGTCTTTTTCTCTTTCCCTAGTGTTGTTTTGAGCTGTTGCAAGATGACAATAATTTTCCTTTGTTTTGAGTTGTTGCTGGAACATCTCTAGCTATGCCTGTATTTGCATCTGTCTTTTTCCAGAACAAAGTCGCCGTGATGATTTGGAGAGCTTGGGCTACGTACTGATGTACTTCAATCTTGGCTCATTGCCTTGGCAAGGTCTAAAAGCTGCCACAAAGCGACAGAAATACGAGCGCATCAGTGAAAAGAAGATGTCGACACCCATCGAAGTACTCTGCAAAGGCTATCCTTGTAAGATTTCCCTGTACTTATTTTCAAGTTATAGGTTCTTTTTTTAGTGGTGTGTGCGCAGGTATGCCCAATTTAACAGTCCTAGTCTAGTTTTTTGTAGCCCATCTTATCAATTTAGGTGGAAGTTCTTTATTCTGTTTGCAAAACACTGGACAGCAGTACATTTTTGAAATAAAAAACCATAGAGGACAATAGCTGTTAGAAAGACAGTATGCAGATTATATGTAGCTTGTCTGAATTTAGAAGGGAAAGTTGCATGTTTAGATGGCTCTATAAGTGGATTGGAGGAAAAAGATGAAAACAGGACCAAGGACTAGCGTGAATAAATAATGTGATTACTTGAGCAGGGTTGGGGGGCGGGAGTACAGAATTAGGTTCAGCTTTGGAAAAGATCCAGAAAGCCATGGCCAAAATAGCTAGATCTTCTTTTAGTGACAAGGAGTCAAAGGGGAACTCCAGGGAGGATTTTAATAGTTGGAATAGATTAATCCTGTCTTCAGCATATCCAGCTTAATTTTAATTTTAAAAGAATCAAAAGGCAGAATGAACTTTCATCGTTTGGGCCTTTAGCATGATATCTGCAAACCTCAATGTGCCATTGATGTCTTGATGTTTGCCTGGCATATTTTTTCTATTTTTGTAGCTAGCACAATTGAGAACTGCAAATATTCCAAGAATATTTCAGTAGTCTGTGTATGTACTAGGGGTTTTTCTAAAACCCCTGGTATATACAAACTGGCATATACCAGGTTTTTTTTTTCTAAACAGAAAAAAAATTGTAGGGATCTATAGCTCAGTTTGGGGATCCACCTGTTTACGAAAAAGGCAAATGATTTGGAGATGGTCAGAAAGGACAATTGAGAGCAGGTCTCCCCAAGTTTGTCTTTTAATATAAGCCGTGGTGGTGCAGTGGTTAGAATGCAGTATTGCAGGCTAATTCTGCTGATTGCCAACTGCCAGCAATTAGGCAGTTTGATTCTCACCAGCTTAAGGTTGACTCAGCCTTCCATCCTTCTGAGATCAGTAAAATGAGGACCCAGATTGTTGGGGACAATATGCTAACTCTGTAAACTGCTTAGAGAGGGCTGTAAAGCACGGTGAAGTGGTATATAAGTCTAAGTGCTATTGCTAAGTGCTGTTAAAAACAGTTATTTTGTGACTGGCCACATCCATCATGGCAGTCATTTTGAGGAATGTCCCCACTGGGCTTTCAGAATTCCAAATTTTATCTCTGTCTCCAAATGTTTGGAGGCTCCTATTTTATCTAGATGACTAAGATGACCCCCTTCACTCCTCAGGATTAATGTGTGCATTGCAGACAGAAGGCTTTCACTGCCCTCTGAACAGGACTAGTGCTGTTGGGATCTATAGCATGAAACTATATATAGGCAGGGTGGGGGTGGTGAAATAACAGTGCCCAGAGAGGAATAAAATTGTTCTTGCTAATTATTCCTTGTTGCCGTCTCTCATTTCTGCCCCAGCTGAGTTCTCTACATACCTCAACTTCTGCCGTTCACTGCGGTTTGATGACAAACCAGATTACTCTTATCTGAGGCAGCTGTTCCGCAATCTTTTCCACCGTCAGGGTTTCTCCTATGACTATGTATTTGACTGGAATATGCTCAAATTTGTAAGTAATCATAACTTTTTCAAAAGGGTGGTGATTGGTGTAGTAAAATTATTTGCGTACCAGGGAGTTGCATGTGCATGTAGATGGGAGGGGCTGAAAGCTAAGGATACCTATGAAGCCTTTCTCTCTTTAATGCTGGATTATGTTTTGGGGTCCCTGTAGTGTATATTTGCCAATATTTTCAACCTGATTCCCTCCAATCTGTTCAACTTTGGTTCCTGTAATATCCAACTAGTAGGAGGTGGGGGGAATGGGATGAAATCCTGTATTGTATTTATGGGGTTCTAAATTGAGAAGATTTCCTTGTGAAATAAACTTTTCAATGGGCTGGTTATAATGGCTTCTATAGTGGTTGCCTAAAAAGTAGCATCAAGATCTAAGTGCATAGGAACTCCAAAGACAGCTGAAGACAGAGCAAGGTCCTGTATATTTTCTTATTGACCCTTAGCCACAAGCTCTGTGCCCACGTTTTACTGCTTTCTAAGTAGATAGCTACTACAGCAAAACAAGTTTAATTTTTCTATATGTTAAATTCCAACAGTGCATCTGTTCTCCTTTATGTTTTACAACTACAATAATGGATTCTGATATTTTACTGAATCTTCAGTCAGAATATTGCTTGCCCAGATTTCTTTTCCCTTAGGACAGAAAAACTGAAAGGATAAATACTAATGTGCAGCAAAAGCTGAATTTGTAAGCAAAGAGCTTGATGGCTACAGGCTGACACACACTTCTTGTCCCACTCAGAAGTGGAGGAAGTTGGGAAAGCTCTGCAAAATAGACTCTGACTCAATAGGCAGAAATTGGGGAGTTTTGCTTCTTAGTTTTTTTCTCGGCTGCTGTTGCAATTGTTCATGCATGTGCATAAAGTGACTGATACCTCATAGCAGTTATTAAAGCATTGTGGGCCATTAAATGTTTCAGGGAGCAGCCCGGAATCCTGAGGATATGGACCGGGAGAGGCGAGAGCATGAACGAGAGGAAAGGATGGGGCAGCTCCGGGGTTCTGCTACGCGGGCACTGCCTCCTGGCCCTCCTGCTGGGGCCACTGCTAACCGCCTCCGCAATGTCGCTGAACCCATGGCCTCCACACCCACTTCCCGCATCCAGCAGTCTGGTGAGTGGACAGAAAATGGCATGCACAATTTTAGTGGTAGCAGAAGTATGGCCAGCCATGCTGATCTCTTCCGCACTTTCTTTTCATCCCAAATCCTGACTAGTCGACCCTATCTTCTATTTTGGAAAATTTATCCCTCTGATAAATAAGTTTTAAATTTTTTTAAAGGAATCTCTTATTAAAGCCAATAAAGAGTAAATCTATTTCAGTTTCAAAACTTGAACAGATTAATCCCAATTATGGAATCTGTTGAGGAACAAGTCAATCTCTCTTCCAGTATTAGAAGCAGGAGCTCTCCTTCTTTTCAGAGTACAAATCCAATAAACCCACCATCGCAGGGCCATTAGACCTTAGTATGCCATGGACATTTCCCTGTTCCCACCCTATAACTTTTCCTTCCTTTTTCTTTTCTTCCTTCCTTCTTTCTTCTCTCAACTTCGTCTTGTTTGTATAACTTCAAAATATCAGCGTTATAAATAATTATTCCCTTCTTGCCAGGAAACACATCTCCCAGGGCAATTTCACGGGTAGACAGGGAACGCAAGGTCAGCATGAGGTTACACCGAGGAGCCCCTGCCAACATCTCCTCTTCTGACCTCACAGGACGGCAAGAAGTGTCACGGATTTCAGCATCACAGGTGAGTTTCTTTTGATGATCCTATTTCATTGAAAAAAACATTTCTGTACTATCTTTTCTGATAAAAATAATCAGAGCAATATCTTATTACAATAAGACCAGCAATAAAAGCTTAAGTATATCCCATCCTAACCCACTGGACTATCCATCTGATCAGGCAAAGGGAGAATAAATATTATTGATATGTGATACGTCAACTTCCTTGGATTCTGAGTAGTATCTACAGGTAGTCTCCTTGGTTTACAGTCACTTATTCAGTGATTATTTGAATTTACAATGTAGTTACGGTGGCTCTTTCAAGTTCTGGACATCACAGCAGACCTCCTACACTCACACTATGCCTCCCCCATCACTCACACACACTCTTCCATTTGGCAGCAGCCATTTACCTATGTGCTGGTTGGCTTTCTTCCTGCCAGCTTCCCTGCTGACTTTGATTGTTGGAAGCTAGCAGGAACTTGCAAGGAAGTGCTTGCTCAATAGGAACTGCAGAGATTTCTGTCATTAAAGCAGTGCAGTCACCTGCGTAGAAAGCAAGGTCCAGGAAGTGCAGGCTTTCACAGACCATACAAACACTGTGGATTCAAATATCAAGTAACACCAACTCTTGGTAAGACATCAAGGATAACAGACTGGCATTCCTAGACCGAAGTTCTGATTGGGACCATTGGCACTCTAGAAATAGAGATCTATAGGAAACCCATACATAGAGTCCAGTATCTGCTGTTTGACTCCCACCATCCATTTCAGCACAAACTAGGAATCATCAGGACACTACATCACAGGACAGAAAACATCTCCACCATCAGAGATGCCTGAAAAAAGAAAAACAGGCATCTGGTGATTCTTAAAACCGGTGTGTATCCAAATTGGGCTTTTATTAAATCAGCATCTGGATCCAACAAAAGAATTGCAGACAGAGCTGAGACAGAAGAACCTGGTCATTTCTTACACCGCTGATTTAGTGGAGAAACTAAAACGGATATTTGGGAAATGCCTCATATCTGTGTTCTTCAAACGCACCAACACACCAAGAGAGAGAGGCTTGTCAGCCCTAAATAGCAGATACCAAAAGCTAAGGGCAATGTTGTGTATGCCATCCAGTGCAGTGAGGAATGTTCAGAATTTTAAATTGGAGAAACCAAGCAGCCTCTACACAAGAGGGTGGCCCAGCACAGGGAAAGCAACGCTACAGGACCAGAATCGACCGCACGCCTTCATTTAGAAAAAAAAGAACACACTTTTTTAGATAGGGAAGATGGATGGTTTGAGAGAGGAGTGAAGGAGTCCATCTATGCCAGAATGGGAAATCCTTCCCTCAGTAGAGATGGAGGCCTCAGACACAGTCTGCCCATTGGGGTTTTTTTTATGCTGCTCTTTCATCAATCTCTAAGATTGAGGCCAGTTCACAGGTTCACCAGGGAGGCCACTTTTAATGACCCAACTAGGGTAGAGGATTTAGCAGTTGGAACATTTACATCCCAATAACTCTCTGCCTACCCACCTAACAAGCCTATGCAGATTAGATGAGAAATGAAACCTCCCTGGAGGACATATATGGGATCTTTCGAACCAACTTGTTCAGGCTGAAGAAGCTATTTGGATAAGCAGTGAAATGTTTTGAACCAACAAGAAAAGTAGTCCAGTTGCCATGACTGAACTTCCAAACGACTCTGCCTGGATGACTGGGAATCTTCATTGACATACAGTCAGTCCCATGATGTTGCACTTTATGACTGTATTGCTTAGCGGCAGAAATTATGATTCCAATTGCCTTTGTAACTCAAGAGTATCTGAATTGGTGTCATAATCTATTTTTGTGGATTAGTGTATATCACACTTGTCACTTAAGTGTGAAGTAGATTTCCAGTAGATTCAAGAATATCAGTCATCTCTACATTTTTTTAAAAATGCATTCACCTGTTGTCCACTTAATGCAGGGATATCAAACGGGAGGGGGGCTCTTGGGCCAGATACGTCATGTGCAGGCCATGTAACTTAATACATCGATGAAAATCTTACTCAGGGTGAGGACAGAGGGATCCATTTTGGGAGAAGGAATATAATGGGATCACCTCTTCAGAAGGGAAAAAAAGAAACTATGGCAGTCCCTATGTACCTTTCCTATGGTCCTTTTCTGCAGCCTATTCAGTTCTTGTTTATTTGCAGACCAGTGTGCCATTTGATCACCTGGGGAAATAAAGAATGGATTCCACCAGACCAGTGTTTGCTCAGGTGAGTGTCTGCCTTGCCAGCCTGTTCTGTGACGACAGCATTATTATGCGATCAAGTGAATGGTAGCTCATGCAGGGCCCACCTATTTTCTGCTTAAATCTCAATGGAATGGAAATGGGATAGTCGTGTTTATAGTCGTCTCATCCCATGACGAGAAAACTGGACTGTTTTTTTTCTGTCCTGGCAATAAGGGACATAATGTTCTAAATAATAATAATAATAATAACAACAACAACAATAACAATATTAATAATAATAATACAGCCAGTTCTTTCAATTAGTGTGTGTTAGATGGGGTGACACGCTAATTTACTACCGTGGAATTGTGCAAGTGTAGTCATATAAGATTTCACAGAAGTATTGATCCCCACTGGCCAAGTGAGTGCTAGGTTTCAATCCTGAGTAGCAGGCTATTGGCATTGTTTCACCAGAGACATTCTTGAAAGCCTGAATCTGAAGAATTACGATGTAACATTTGTTGAAGAGCTGTACTGTAGTGTTTATGGTGTTGGACTAGAGATAGGGTTATGAGTTTCACATTCCCATTTGATTATGGCTAAATTATAATACTAGGTCTGTCATTTGAGGGGGGGAACAATTTATATTATTGTTTCAAGTTCCTGAAAGAAAATCAGGTATAGATTTAATAGAAAAAAATATTACTTTTGTTTTTAAGGATTTATATAACAGTGAATATTTGTCCAGGGGGATAGGTCAGTTTTTCTCAATTTCAGCATCTTTAAGATATGTGGACTTCAATTCCCAGAATTCCCCAGCTAGCCTGCTAGGAGACGTCCATGAATCTTAAAGTTGCTGAGGTTGAGAAAAAACACCATAGAATCAGGAGAATTGCCATTATTTAATTTTACTGCCAATACATTAGAATTTGATGTTCTTTTCTTTGAAAAGCAGATCTAGATCTGTGCAGCTGTGGGTTTCACATCATGGAAGCCGGAAACATAGCTAGTATACACAAAGTAAATACAGTACTTTAGACAATTTTGTGTTTCTCTTTTGTCTCTGAGGTTTCAGTTCGGTTCTTTATTCACCGTGAATTGGTAAAAAATTTCTTAAAAGCAACGTAATCAAACATGAAAATACCTTAAAGCTTCAGAGATAACTTTGCACTCCTTGCAAATAAAATAATATTGCATAAATTCTGATTGGTGTATAGCTTGAAAAACACACGAGGGCAGATACGAGATTATTTTCCCTGTTTACTTTTCTTCTTTCAGTGCAGTTTCTAGTCCTTAGAAGCTCCAAAGATTGATGGGCATGGGGAATCCTTCATGAAATAAGTGGTAACTTATTTAGGGCTAAGCCAATGTATCAGAAGAAAATCCAGTGTTTGAATTTCTGAGACGAAACCACTTTTTAATGCTCTGTTCTTTTCTTCTTCTTTTTCTAGTGTCTTCACTGTATTTTTCTTTTAAAAAACAAAACAACAAAAACAAATTAAAAGGAAAAAACAAACAAAAAAAGCCAACCTTTTTTTTCCCCCGCCAGCGACAAGGAGAGGATCTGCCCTGTGCTGGCATTCTTGTCTTTCCTGAGATCATCGGCTGTGTTCCCGAACCAAATTGCCTTTGACAAGTCACTCATGCAGGAGCCTTGCAGGAACACCTTTGCTGCTGTTGTGCAGCTTCCTCTCCATAGGCCTTGCCCGTCTCATGCCAGCAAGCTGTGGCCACCACCCAGATCTTTCTGCTCCCCTTTCCGATCTATATGTATCGTTCACAAAAAAAGAGAAGCCTTATTCGATATTGTTTTGAAAGCCCAGTTAGTTAAGAAAAGAAGGTTTCCAACGTAATTTTAATCACATCTTTGTTCTCTGGTTCTTGGGTGGGGAGGAGGATGTTTACAGGAGACTTTAAAAATTCCAGCTCCAAGGAGCTTGAGGAGGTGGTTTAACATTCATTTCAAATTTGGCTGCACTAGTAAGCTGGCACTGCCTCCAGGGGAGATTCAGTGGACGAAGGCTGCTATTTGTATTCAGGCATTCTTTCTTTTGGGGACACCACTGCCCCTGTGTGTGCATTCGTGTGGGATGCTATAGGCATACCAATAAGGTGAACAGGACTGGCACGGCAGCAGTTGTGTGTTAAGGGTGTGGATGTGGGTAGCAATATCTGCTGTGCAAGACAGCAACAAATGTGAAGGGTGTAGAAATGTACCCTGATTCTAGTGCAAGGGATGGCAGTCTCTCTCTCTCTCTCTCTTTCTCTCTCTCAAGCAACCAGTTTGGATGTGTTTAGTTTTATTATTATTATTATTATTATTATTTTGTTTTTATTATTTTCCTGCAGGAGTCAGGGGATGGAGCTGAGGGAAAGGGAGGGATATGTGAATGATGGGGGCGGGAGGAGAAGCCACAGTGATCGCAGAGGTTACTCCCTGTACCATCGATTTTGAAGGACAAACACATCTTCCCTCCTCAGTAAGAAGATTTCTTCTACTTTTTTGCCCCATTCTTGTTTTTAAATTTTTAGGTTTTATTCAAGAAAATCTGTCTTTAGTTCTGCATCACAGCCATCACCAACTGTCCTCCAGTCCTTGGCTTGGTTTTTTTTTTTTTTTTAAACGTTGGGCAGTCTGGAATGTTTGGAAGTGGAACAGCCTTGGCGTTTTTGGGTTGTTTTTTTTTAATTCTTCTATTTAACACAGGTTTTTTGTTGTTGTTTTCCCCTAATTTATTTACCCTGCTTACTGTGTCTCTCTCCTTTTTTTAATTAAGTAAAAAAACCTTTTTATTACTTTGTAATTTTAAAACAAAAACAAAAAAAAACAAAAAATTGAACTTTGGGGGGGTGGGAATTTTGTACTTTTTTCCTGTGTAAATATTGGACTTTTTTGAGCTTTATTGTGGTTGTTAATTTGAAGTAATAAAGTAGAAAATGATAAAGTGATAGAAGTTTCTGCCTTTGTTTCCCCTCTTCTCTGCAGTCAACCTTGTGATATAGGCAAGAAGTATCATTTTACGTGCAACCTCATCCGTTGCTCTGTTTCCAAGTTCCAGGAAAAATATTGACTCAAGAAGAGTATGTACATCATTTGCTCACCTAAAAATAAAGCAGATATAGCTTTCACTTTCTTAATTGATTCTGATATAATAACAGAAAAGCAAATTGTACATGCTTCAAACTATGCAATCTTTGTTTTGGACCTAAACCACACAGGTTCTTGAAATTGAAATTTCTTTTCAGATTACATTAAAGCCAATCCAAATTAACTCAAAATCAATATTTCCAAGAATGCATTAGCCAGAGATCCTTTTAGAATTTAAATAATAAAAAATAAAAATACCTTTTGGAATTTCAGCAGTAGACAGTGCATCATTTTTAAACTAACAGGATTCCATTGTATGTAATTTAGGAATAATGCATTAATTGCTCCCTGTCATTTATGTAAGAAAAAATCATTGCTAACCTCTAATATACTTCCCCAAAATTCTGGTATGTTATGTTTGTTTTTGGTTAATTTTTACTTTAAATTATAAGATCACCCAAATGGTGATTCTGGGTAGCTAATGTAAGATTAAAAACAAAGTAACGTGAAAGAATGTAGATTTCATCTTCGGAAGGAAGAATAGAGCATTGAAACATTAAAGGACACGAGAAAATAGAAAGTGTGAGAAAGGAACTCAAAATACAGAGAAAGAGTTGGAAAGGACCTCGGAGGTCATTTAGTTTAACCCACTCCTCAAGCAGTAGACCATTCAGGACAAATCATTGCCCAATCTCTTCAAAATTTCCGGTGATGGGGCACCCACAACTTCTGAAGGCAAGCTGTTCCATTGGTTGAATGAATGAATGAATGAATCTGCTTCCGAAAGGTACATTGCTCCAACCAATAAATTGGAGCAAAAGTTAAAAAGTGGTTAAGAAATTCAGAAGGATTCAAAGGTTCAAAATTTCACAGGTGCATGTGACACCCACCCAAACATGCTCTCACTGACCAGCCATGACTTTCATCGAGCAGAAATGCCATCTGGTTTCTCTGCTCAGAAGTACCTTATGTGAAAACTGCTTTGTAGTGCAACATTTACTTTCAAATCAACCTCACTTTGTGTGATACTGCAAATCAATCCCTCCTTGATTTTGTATGATGTAAAATGAGGCAGAGGAAACTCTTGATAGGCTTAAAGTCTGTAGAGATTCTCAGTCATCCAGGTCATGGTTATCCCAGAGATGCTTTTTCAGGAGGAAACTGGACTTTCTTGTTTTTTTTGTTTGAAAATGTTTCGCTTATCATCCAAGAAGCTTCTATAAATCCTTCCATTCCCCACTATCCTGTCAGAGCTGAAGAAGCTTCTTGGATAAACGTCTTCAAAAAAAAGGCCAATTGCCTCTTGAAAAAGCACTTTGGGGATCTTGACAGACTTTCAAGATGTTTTCATCCCATTCTGCAACAATAAAAGTATTCTTGGAATTTTTTCTGCTTCTGAGGCCTGACCTTGCCTACCCTAAAGGCTAAAAAAAAAAAAATACAGCAGAGCCAAATCAACCCACAAATATATTCCAGCCTGGAATATCGGGGCTATTTTAAATAATTTATACCTGTCTCCTTATGATGCTTAATTCCTATGAATAAAAGCACTTTTTAATGTTCTATTCATATTGTATCTGACAATTTTCATATGAAGAATCCCAGCATACCAACCATATATTCCAGTGATCAAAAGTCTGCCTTGTGTCTGAACAAGATGCTGCAATATTCAGCACAAACTTGTCGTTTCCCTCATAACCCTATATAAATATAGGCCAATAGCACCCAGCCATGGCAATCAAATCCGGTTAATAGTGATTATCTTTTCAGCCAGCTTCATACATGGTTAAGTGCAGCTTTGTCTTTCACTCTGACTAGGGTCTTCAAACTTTGCAAGTTTAAGACTTGTGGACTTCAACTCCCAGAGGTCCTGAGCTAACATGACTAGAGGAGGAAGTCTTACAGCTGTCAAGTTTGAAGACCCCTGGCCTAATATATGAAAGGCATTGCAGACAGGGGTAGGATTCTACCAGTTTGCACCTATTTGCTAGAACAGGTTGTTAACATTCTAAGCAGTTCAGAGAACCAGTTGTTAGAAGAAATTACTGGCCTAATCCTGTAAGGAAGGCAGGAAGGAAACATTCTGGTGCTGCTTACAGAAACTGCCTCTCCATTAACCCTTATTACATTCTTGGCAGGACTAGACTTCCTGTCTCAGGAATGTCTCTGGAGTTTTTTTCCCCTCCTTTGCTGGTACTTCGCTTGTGTGAAGTGACCAAAGTTACAATGGCACTGAAAAAAGTGACTTATGACCATTTTTCAAACTTATGACTGTTGCAGCATCCCCATAGTCATGAAAGACCAGCCACGCCTACCACCTAAGCCACGCCCACAGAACCGGTTGTTACAAATTTGAATCCCACCCCTGGCCATAGCATTGTCAAATGAATGTTCTGCATTGATGTTCTTTTCATGTAGCTGCACTCTGCCCTGCAATCCCCATGTCTTCCACAGTAGCCCATTTAAATTGGGAGGGGGGGGAAGAGGGGTACTTCATGCCCTGTTGGGCCAAAATGTTTTCCTTGGTTATCTATCTTCTCTGCTTCTGCCTCAATATGTTGCTCCTAAATTTGGGAAAGCTGTACCAGATTTCTTCACTCTGTTCAGCTGTTTCCTGCAGGAGCCTAGTTGAGATCTGATGTTTCAGTTCAATCCCTTAGTGGTGTCATTGCCGCTTAACAACGGTAGAATCAAGCAAAAAACCCGCCTTCCCTCAGTCTTTTCCACCAGTGGTGCGTTTCAAAATAGTTTACCACCAGTTTGGAGGGCGTGGCTTGGATGAGCTTGGCACACACGCACACACTTTGCTCACATGCCGAAGCTTTCTGACTCTCCTGCAATCCTGCACTCACCCTGTCACTTCAGCATCTGAAGCGCGGCAATCTGTGCCGCGCCAAGCAGCTGCGCTTCAAAAGCAGGGAATAAAGGTAAGTATGAAAGCCCAGGTGGGCAGCTCCTCAGAACCGGTTCATTTTCCGCTAATCTTCGGCGCTACCGGTACACCAGAACTGGGTCGAACTGGTAGAATTACACCACTGTTTCCCACCACAGACCTGTTACTTTGAATGTAACGCTACTGTTGACTCTACAAAGGGTCTTCCTTGAAAAGGGAGGCTGGCTTCCAATAGTGAATATTCTAAACTACAACGAAGCTGCAGCAGCTGCTTCTGCCAATGATAACTGGGCAGTTGTGATGGTTGGATCTTAATTGGGCACGTGTACCACCAGAAAAGTGCTATCTTGGTGGGCACCGTGTGCTTTACCATTTTATACTACTGGGTTACAGAATTGATTAATATGCTTATATGTACATTAAGATACATATTAAAAAATCACCCAAACTAAGACCTATCACTATGCGAATTTGAAAGTACAATGTAATATTGGCACAGTAATGAAATAGAAAATTGAACTTGATTCAAAATAAAACAATCTTAAAAACTGCAACAGCGACTGGGTTATATAAATAATTAGGAGAGGTTAAATACACAAGCCATTGAATTCTTCAAATATTCTTGCTCAGCTGACCTGGAACAGAACAAATCTGCTTCATGCATCACATTAAAGTCCAGTCTACTTTATTATTTGTTTTAATTATTAATTACTTCACTATGATTTGAATAAATCTCCATTAATTTACTCCATGCTATACCATGGACAGTAATTTATCAACCACGATTGGTCCACATAAAATTCAAAACAATCCCCCAGTTTCAAGTATAAGAATAATTCACTATTTTCTCTTAAAAGAGAAAAAAAAAAGACTTGTTATAGGTACAGATTTCATTGTTGCCAATCTATAGTAAGAAAAACAATTATTGGCACAGAAGCCAACATGAATCTGCTACTCTTAGTCAGATGGAGCCTCTGCAGAGAAGGATCAGAACTGGTTGTACTTAAGTGGCACAGTCAATGCCCTCCTATTGTAGACACCCAACTGCCATCATCAGATCAGCTGGTGGAGGCAAGAACTATGGCATGACGAATAGCAGTGCCTTTATTGCTAGCTCATCTTGTCTAAATTGGGACTTGGAATATGAATGTGCAGGAGGGGAGAGAGTTTCCTGGGGCTGGAATTGGTTTCTGAGAACAATCTCCACGGCTTTAACAGGAAGGATGAAAAGGCAAGGAAGAATCTATTTCCTATACCATATTTATAAGAAAATCTGTAGTCTGCAGTGAAAACCCTTTCATTCAAAAGTGCTGTATACATAGAAGCATGTGTACATGCACACTTTTTCACTATTATTTATCCAAAATAAAAGCTTAAGTAGTTTGTTCCAATAATTTATTTTTAAATAATTTCTTGCTGCTGAGAATAGAAATATAGATAAAACTTTTTGGGGTGGGTGGGGGTGGGGTTGTCTAATCTTTTTTGAGAATAATCATCTTAAATTTAAAGTGTAGCAGGAAAATCATGTTAGTAGTATTCTAAAAATGTAATTTTGCCTGTTCTTTTTGTGGTTTATATAGCAATCAATCTTTATATGGTCATAAACCAGCAGATATTTTGATGTAATAAAGCTTTGTTATGGAATTCCCATTGAATTAATTAATATCTAGCATAGCTTTAGGCATGCAAAAAATACACATTGATATTAATTTCTTCCCTTTCTATTAGTGATGTACTATAAACTGGGACAGCTGGATCACAAATTGTTTATCTCATTCATTCATTCAAAAGAATTTTCTTTGTCATTATTTGGGCAACTCACAAAATCATAATAAAACCAACAGTCAAACCCAAATCCTGACACCCTAACAATTACAGACAACCACTGAACTCTAGCCTCACTTCATCCCAGTAGTTGTGGGAAGAACCAGCTTTTCTTTAAAAAAAAAACTTATTAATTATACAACTAAAATGTCAAACAAACACATACACAGCGCACAGAAAGAAAAAGAAAAAAGAAAAAAACGATTAAAAAAACTAGCAATTCTATTATCGACAGTCTATGGTTCCTCGTTTGTTATCAATATTGGTGACATATTTACAAATATATCTTATTGCGAGCATATAATTACTACCTCTTTTACATTTTATGGTGTTTACTAATATATTTTCTATTTTTGTTCTATCCAGTCATACCAGCATTCCCAGCTATAATATTCTGATGTTTCTTTTTCCTTAAGTGCTAAGGTTAATTTATCCGTCTCTGCACAGGCTGTTATTTTCTGAATGATCATTTCCTCTGTTGGAATATCTGTGCAAAGGTTATTCTGACTGCAGTAAGAATGTGCAGTATTATATATTTGACTTTTTTATAAATTTGTCTATTAAATATCCCCAGTAAGAAGAATTCTGGTTTTAATTCAGTTTGCTCCGCCACTATTTCCTCTAACCATTTTTTTATTCTGTGCCAGTATCTTTGAGCTTCAGTGCAGGACCATCACATGTGAAAGAATGTTCCGTGTTTCTTTTTACATTTCCAGCAATTCGGATTCATGTTAGGAGACATCTTCGCTATTCTTGAGGGTGAGAGATGCCATCTATAAAACATTTTATAGGCATTTTCTTTATATGTTGCTGTTTCTGTGATTTTATTGTTCCTTGTCCAGACCTTTTCCCATTCCAATAATGTAATGCTACATCCTATGTTTCTACTCCAAGCTATCATGTTGCCTTTGACGACTTCTTCTAATTCTATCTCTAATAAATAATTATAAAATTTAGTTATATATTTTTTTAATCTGGGCCTAATAGGATTTTATCTAATTGTGGCTTAGCATAAATTCCAAAATTTTTCTTATCCTGACTATATCTATTTTAAATTTGCAGGTAAGCCCACTGGTCTACTTGTAGCCCTTGTTCTTGGAGATCTTGTCATGATTTTAAAGTTCCTTGTGCATCACGAAGGTCTTTGTATTTTATCATTTTGTTAAGATCTAGATTATCTGGATGTATCATCGCCTCCATCATTGATATCCAGATTGGGATTTTTAAATAATGTTTTTATTTTATTTTATTCCAATTAGCCAATAAGGAATCTCTAATTATATGTCTGTGGAAATAGTTCTGTTTGATTTTTCCAGTGTCCCATAAAAATGCATGCCACCCCCTCTGTAAGTCGTGGCCTTCTAGAAATAAGATTCTTTTATTCAATAGGTTTACCCACTCTTTCAACCAAAGTAAGGAGGCTGACTATAGTATATTTCCCAATTTGGGAGTGCCATACCTCCCCTGCTCTTCATATCTTGCATTGCCTTTAGGTTTATCCTCGTTTTTTTTTCCCTTGCCAAATAAATTTGGTGATTATCTTGTTAAGTTCTACAAAGTAATTTTTATGTATTTTTATTGGTATTGTTTGGAATAAGTAAATACATTTGGTCAGAATGTTCATTTTTATAGTGGCAATCCTCCCTAGTAAGGAGATTTGCGATTTGACCCCTATCTCTAAATCTTTTTTGACTTGCTGTAGTAGTTTATTATAATTATTTTCCATTAGGGTTTTGCATTGAGCTGTCAACCAAATTCCTAAGTATTTAACTTTTTAAACTATTTATAATCCCATTATCCTTTCCAATTTTAATTTCTGTTTTTCTGTTAAATTTTTAGTTATTAATTTCATATTTCCCTATTGATTTTAAGTCCCGCAACTTTCCCAAATTGATCTAACTGTTTCAATAGTTCTTGATCTGTTTCAATTGGTTCCTCTATGAAAAAAACCATATCGTCCGCAAATGACTGGAGTTTATATTCTTCTTTCTTAATTTTTAGTCCTTTTATTCCTGGGTTCTGTCTAATTCATGTAAGCAATGTTTCCAAAGATAATATGAAGAGCAGGGGAGATAATGGACATCCCTGCCTAACTCCTTCCTCTGTTTTTATTGAGCGCGTGTACTCTCCATTAATTATAATATTCGCCTTTTGTGAATCGTAAATTGTAGTCACAATGTTTTCAAATTTAGTGCCTAAATTCATATTGTAAATTTGTTGGATTAGGAATTGCCAATTTAGGTTGTCAAAGGCCTTCTGTGCATCCAAGAATACAAGGGCTATTTGTTTTTCTGGGTAGGCTTCGTAGTATTCCAAAACATTTAGTACTATTTTTAAATTATTCCTAATTTGTCTATTGGGAAGGAATCTTTGATCTTTATTCATTCAATATCTTTATTCATTCAATATTTTTTTTAATCTATTTGCTATAATTGCGGTAAATATTTTATAATCAGTATTTAACAGGGAAATTGGTCCATAATTTTGTATAAGTCATAAGTCTGAGTCTTCTTTCGGGATCAACGATATCAGTGTCTGCTTCCATGAATCCCGCATTCTTGCTGCAAGTAGGACCTCATTATATGCTTCCATCATGAGAGGTCCTATTTATTCTCCTACTTTCTTATAAGGTTCCCCTGGTATCCCATCAGGTCCTCCTTTTATTGTTCTTTTGGTTTTCTATTGCTGTTTTTAACTCGGGGCACATAATGTCTTTAGTTAACTTTTCCTTCATCTCTTCCTTGATTATTTTATCTTTAGTAATACCCAAATAATTTCTTATCATGTCCTCATTTACCTCCTCCTTTTTATAAAGATCTTCAAAAAATTTACATGCAATTTCTTTTTTCTGTTCTATTCCTTGGTGGGCATCCCCATTTTCATCTATTAGTTGGTAGATCAATCTTTTTTGTTTTTCTTTTTTAAGTTTGTAGGCCAACCACCTTCCTGGTTTATTGGCCTGTTCAAAGAATATCTGTCTAGCTGTATTCAACTTTGAAACCATTCACTCTTGTTCGATTAAATTTAATTTATGTTTAGTTATTATAATCTGATTTTTCAATTTACAATCTTTTGGGGTGTATTGTAGCTGAGTTTCTAATTCTTTGATTCTTTGTTCTAATTTATTTTGTTGGGCATATTTTTCTTTATTTCTTTTAGCGGTGTATGATATCGTTGTGCCTCTTATTATTGCCTTCATTGTATCCCAAATATTCTGTTTCATAATTGCCTCATTGTTATTTTCTTTTAAGAAATAGTTTAATTCCTCCTTAAGTCTATTCATAAATTCTTTCTGTTTAATTAGCTGTGTATTTAAAGTCCACCTTTTCCTTGGTTTTTTCCTACCTTTCCACATTATCTGAATCGGATTGTGATCTGCCCATTTGTTTGGTAAAATTTCAATCTCTTTTAATTCATTTACTAGCTCGCCATTCATCCACACCATATCAATTCGTGTCCATAACTGATGAGGATTAGAGTAAAATGTAAATTGCTTTTTCTCAGGGTTTAATTTCCTCCACATGTCTATCAAATTTAGTTCAATCATCATTTCCTCACATGTTTTCGATAGTTCTCTTTTTCTCCCCCCCGCTACTGTGATTTTTCTGATGGTCCACAAAAGCATTGAAATCCCCCAGGATACAAATATTCCTTTTCTCTGATTCACTATTTTCCCATGTAATTGTTTAAAAAATTCCTTTTGGTTATCGTTAGGGGCATAAATTACCACTAATAGAATTGGAACTGATTTAATCCAAATTTGTAACACCAGAATTCTTCCATTGGGGTCTGTCCAAATTAGCTCTGCTTTCATGTCTTCCTTCACATAGACTGCTATCCCTTTCTTTTTCCTAAGATCTGCTGGTGATGTATACAAATTTCCTAGCTTCGGGCATTCTAGATATTTTTCTTCTTCCTTCCTTATATGAGTTTCCTGTAAACATATTATATCTGCATTTTGTTTAATTAGTTTGGTTAGTATTCTTTTCCTTTTTATCCTAGAGTTTAGGCCATTTATGTTAATTGATAATATTTTCTTTTCTTCGTCCATCACCTAATTGACTCTTGCTCTTTTTCTTGTAGTTACTCCTGTCTGTCTTTGTGGCTGATTGTGTGTCTTCGGTTCTTCTCTCTCTTGATGTTGTATATTTTTTGAGTTCCTATGATTCCCATCTCTATCCTTTTGACAGTCTTGGTTGTCTTGTGAATTTGTTTCTAATTCATCTCTACTACTCGATTCTTCAGGGTATACTAATCGTTCATAGAATTCTTGGGCTTTTTTTTTTTGGAATGGAATGAGGGTTTATAATTACATATATTTACAATCTTTCTTTTTTTTAAAGAATATAGTGTGTATTATAAGAATGTGCCAAGCAGAATTCGATTGGAAGTTATGTATTATGTATTATATTGAAGGTCATAAACTTAAGGTATATATTGAAGTTTAAATAAGAGTTGAATGGATGTAATTAAAAGATATAAAGGTGTCATACTCCAATTAGCAACTACAGGAGAAAATTTGTTTAATGAGAAAAGATAATATGAAATTGAAACAGAACAGACAAAAGTATAAATATAATGATTTGAATTTAGATGAGATAATCAAAATAAAATTGAGAAAATTAAAAGAGGGAAAAAACTATATAGAAAATGTAAAATAGTATAAAATATGGAATAGAATACAAAAAGGAACATGAAATTGAGTTTTGTGTCTGTATAAAGAAGTTCAACCCGGGACCATGCTATTTTCAAAAAAGATGTTTTACCTGTATTTTGTGTGTGAAAACCCAAATAAAACTTTATTAAAAAAAAAAAAGAATTCTTGGGCTTTTTCCATGGAGTCTACTTTAATTTTTCTTTCTTCCCATGTGATTAGCATTTCCTCTGGGATTAGCCATCTGAATATGATGCCTTTTGGGTTTAACTGGTTTGCCAAGAATTTATAATCTCACCTCTGCTCTCTCACTCTTCTTGGGGTTTGTTTAAGCACCAAGATTTCTTTTCCTTTATATGTAATTGTTTCTTCTCTAGAAATTTTATATATAACATCCTGAACTTTTCTTCTGGCAAATCTCATGTGGACCTCTTTTGGATATTTATGTCGTCTTGCATAATTTGTGCTCACTCTGTATACTTCGTCTAGCTCTTTCAGGATATCATCCTTATCTTTTTCCAATAGGTCTGCTAATATTCCTGCCATCACTTGTTCCAAATCCTCTTCTTTAGATTCCATTATATTTTGGAATCTCAAATATGCTGCAGCCTTGTCCATTTCCAGATATACCAAGGAATTGTCCATTTCTTTACGCACATTTCTTAATTGCTCACCAGCCATTTCCAGCTTCTTTTCCATTTGTTTCGTCCTTTTCTCAATCTCCTTTGTTGTTGATTCATTCCTTTCTAGTGCTTGCTGTATTGTTTCAATTTTTTGATCCAGCTTTAAGATGTCTAATTTCATTTCTGCCTTTAAGTTCCCCATCTCTTCTTTTAATTCATTTGTGTCAGCTCTTGTTTCAGTATGATTTTTCATCATTATTTCCTGACGTTTCACCATGGATTCTTGTAAAGTAAGAAGGTTTGATTGGATACTGGCATTCGTGATGACAGGTTCTTTCTCTCCAGGGAGAGTTTCTTCAATTGTCTTTTGTGCCATCACCAAGGGTGATGGCATCACAGTTGTTTGTATTGAAGAGGTCTTCTTTCCAGTTTTAAGCGTTGTCTTAGTCATAGAGGTCATTTCTTGTAAAATTTGTTTTTGTTTTTGTATTATACTAAATATGTTGTCCCAACTTAGCATTCACTATTGAGAAGTATCAGCTATATATGGCCACTACTCTAATTAATATGATATGTTACAGGGTTAACCTCTTTTGTCAATATGTATATTCTCCAGAACAATTTTAGAGCTATTTTCTAAATCAAATACCTGGATTTGTAGATCTTAATAATATATCAAATTCCTCTATTTAAATTTAAGTACTATTAATTTGTATATCTATAAATGCTATAAGATCCCTAATCTCAAAATAGTGTTATAAGATAATATTTCAAATACTTACAAATCTAAATGAAAATATATGAACCTTGCTATACAATAATTAATTAGTTAATCTGTAGTAATCTCAATTAGTCACAATTAATTATTTAATTCAATATAATCAACGCCTATAATCAAGTATCAATACCTAAACAATTAATTATCATCTCCTTTTTTGTGTGTGTTATAACCAAATACAAACTTCAATATTTACTAATGTATCAATTAAATCATTTATAAATAACATTTACCACATTTGAAAGTCAGTTAAGTTGGTGTCAAGAAATAATTATTACAATCCACAAAGTTTAAAAGCTTAAAGTGTCTTAATGTAGTTGTTCAGTTCTTCATCTCTAAATCAAAATTCCTTCACCGAGCACACCGGAAGCACAGACTTGCTGAGTAATGTCTCTGGTTTCACCATCTCACCTCACTTTCTGCTGTAGCTGTTTCTCCTTTTGTTTAAAAATCTTGTAAATCAATCTTTAAATTCATATAGTCTCTTTCTTTAATAAATCTTCTCCACTTACTACAGCTCCAGTCCAATAATCCAAAAAGAATCCAGTAAATTATTCAGTTTTGTCCATGGAATATTTAAAGTTGTAATAAGACTATTTAATTCCTTATTTCAGATCTCCCCCGATCTCAAGTTCGTCCTTCCAATTTTCCCCAAAATCCACAGTTCAAATCTCTTGAAGTTCCTTTAAATTAAATTTGTCGTTCTTTCTTTCTTTCCCCCCTCCCCCAATTATTGTCAGTCACTCAGGTCCCTTCGATTCTCTTATCTTCTCTATCCAATTGCTCGCGTCCTTACCCTCTTTCATCTCACAAGCCCTTTTGCTTTCACCGGCACTCGTATCTTCTTTGCTCGCTGTTTTCAGGCTTCGCTCCGACTAAGGTTCTCCAATATTCAGTGCTCAGTCAGGATCGCAAATTCTTTCACTTGCACTCTTCGTTCACCACAGTCTGTCACTCACTCGCTTCCTCTGTTTTTAGTCTCAGTTTATACAAAGTGGAAGAAAATCATCACCTGCCACATTTGTAATATTGAATGTTGTTGGTCCGGTGATATTCCATCTCTGATGTTATTAGCAAACCTATTAAATCAGAAAATTATCTGCCTTTCTAATAACCATTATTGAAATGATAAAGGCACCAATCAGTCTTCACTGTTTGAACCTTATATTAAAAAGGCATCAGGTCCAATTTAACTAATTTATTGCTAAAAACCTAAGCACAGGAATCTTCTGTGAATGGCAATCAAAGTGGAGAGTGGACTTAGTTCATTGGTGACTATGCAATGATTCTAGGTTGATCCATCTTTTCATCCCTCCCCCTGGCTCGCCAGTTCTTCTCCTATATCAGGTTCATATAGAAAGATCTTTTTTTAGGAACAAACGATGAATTCTGTCTATTCAGGCCTCTCAAAATGGGGATTAATTTACGAGGTATTTTAAGAGGCACTGTAGTGCTAAACCAAAAACATGAAGATTGTTATATTATTTAGCCTAATGTGGGAATCCATTATGGACACTTATCTTCTACTCTAGGCAAGGATGCCTGCATCCAAACTCTGCAGCTACTTGATTTACCAACAGTCTCCCTGAAGCTCTTTACTTTTTGCCACTAAATCCTGCAGACGACTGAACATTGTTGTCATCACTGACCTCAGGTAAGCTCTTCTCTCCTTACCTCTCCTCTCCCTGTCCCTTTCCTTCAGCTTTCCCTCCATTTTTAGCTCTTTGGCACTTATTTTTGTGGTGCTATGTCACAGTAGTTGAGCCCATGTTGACAACTCATCTGCCACCACTTGTCTCCAGAGAGGACTTCTTGAGGTGGCTGCTGATTGCCAGGCAACTCTTCTGGCCAGACATGGGGTAGAATTAAAATGGCTCTGAGCTAGCTGAATGCAATATACCACATGAATATACGAACGTAAGAAAAGGAACTCTAAGGGAAGACTCCAGTAAACTATAGAAACAGGTGGATAAGGAGACAGGTAGCTAGAAAGATAAAGCGATCAAATAAATGGAATAAGCATAAAAGAGAAAAATAATAAGACAGGAAACAGTGAAATAAATCGGAAGTTTTGAATAGATCTTAGAAGATTGTCAGCTTGTAGAAGTTCATTGTAAATATGAAAGCAATGGGTGGCCTTTTTAAATAAAGGTAACCTTTCTTTTATAACACAACAGCATATTTTTATAATAAAAACACTTTTCCAAAGAATTGGCATATCTGTGTTCTGCCTTAGTTTGTCACCATGGTATGCATCCACAACAGTATGCTTTAGTGATAAGTGTGTGTGTGTGTGTGTGTGTGTGTGTGTATTCCAGTCTACTCTTTCAGCTATGGCAATGGTGTAAAATATAACAGTAAAAATCAACTTCAGTTGAACAAAATAGTATGATAAATTCTTAAACTTTGAGCAAATCCTCAACACTGAGCTATACATGAAAAAATGATGCAGGGACAAGAAAGAGACTGAGAAAAGGGACTCAGAAATATGCTGCCAGCATTCAAATAAAAGTAAATGTTGACTTGATCCCATGCAAAAGAGATTGGAGCAAGAGGCTTACATAAAACTGAATGTTTATAATGCTGCTTCTGGATAGCAACCAGATACAGTAATTCTGTCAACAGTTTCAACCAAATAATTCTGTGTGGGTTGCTATTTATCAAAGATGTTCACTGCATGGGATTGTTTTTTGATAAAACCATGTATAAATACTGAAATACAATAAATAACAAAAGATTTAGATGACTAAAGTTGTGGTGAGAATACAAATTGATTAGGGAGGCTGTATTACCTTGAACTGGGCATGCCCAACAAGGACAAAGGGGTAGAGGTAGGCTGTTGCCAGCTGAGTATTTCCCAATTTTAATTATTCTGAAACTGATTTAATATTTACACCTACACAACCTTACATTCATGTGATTATTATACATACATTCATTTCAATGGTATTTCTTTTATTAAGTGGAAAATATAGGTCTCACTCACTATTACAAGATGATGTTGGAACAACCACATTGGCAAGATCCGCATTCTGGCAAACCTTTGACTAAGAATGACATCATCAGCTCTACCAATACAGCAATTACAAAGGCATTTTGTTCACCTATTCCAATGGTACAGCCTGATGGATTGTATACCAGGAAATCTTCCACCTCATCCTGCTGGTATAGCATCTCAAAAGGTATTTGGCTCTGGCCAATGGGAACAGATTTAGTTTAAAGCCTCCATATATTGGTTGCACCAAAAAAGTGCCATTTATATCCTGGCTTTTCCCAGCAGTTGGAAAGTTAATAACAATTTTTAATAAATGTTTTTAAATGACAATATGATATCCTATTTTTAACTTGGGAAAAAAAGATCCCAGCTTATTACAGAGGTTTACTTAAAATTGCACAAGAGCGAAGAAGCAAATACTGTCCCCTTCTTCAAGAAGGAGGAGGACCTGGATCTATAGATCTCTCAACTTCACCTTTATAGATGGCAAGATGGGATTCAAATATTTTTACTAGCGGTTCTGTGGGCGTGGCTTGGAGGGCATGGCAGGGGAAGGATACTGTAAAATCTCCAGTCAGAGGTGGTATTTGCTGGTTCTCTGAACTACTCAAAATTTCTGCTACCAGTTCTCCAGAATTGGTCAGAACCTGCTGAATACCTCCTCTGGATATTCTCAAACAGATTTAAGCAATAATGATTGGCTAAGCATGCCAGGTGTCAGCATGGGTTTGTCATATACAAATTATTGCCAGACTAACCTCATCTTCTTTGATAATTACTACTTAGTAGATCAAGAAAAAACATAGAGCAGGGGTGTCAAAGTCAAGTTGTCACAGCAGCATTCTGTGATGTATCAGGACTTTTTTCCTCTGGGCATGGGCGTGGCCAGCACGTGATGCATCCAGCCCACAGGTTGTGAGTTTGACACCCCTGGCATAGGGCATAGAGATAGGGCTACACCATCCTAAACAGCTTATCTCCCTCTAATAATTAGATGAACAATCTACTTTAACCTGAAGAGAAGTATTGAGTAGAATGCCTCAGGGACCTTCATTGTATCAATGATTTGATAAAAATGAAGGAATGTGCAGATGAAACAAAGCTGGAAGGAATGGCTTGTACTTCAACAAAGAGAAGAATAAAAAAGATCTAGGAAACTTTAAAAAGTGGACTGAAAGGAATTTAACAGGGAGAAATTAATGTCCCATATTGGGTAAAAAAATTAAAGGCACATGAAAAGAGATCCAGTTTGGCAATAGTATATGTGAAAAGGATCTGATGTCCAAACTATGAGCCAGTATATTCAACTTTTTATACGTTGTCTCAGTCATCCTACCAAATGCAATGGCATCAAGCCAGCATTCTCTTGGGGAAATAAATGATTGCTGCAACTGAAAATTTAAATCTAGTTCTTCTATTCAAGTGAAGAGCTAAACCTGAGAATATCCTTCTTCAGCTTGGCATTTTCTAATTGTGCTGGTCTAACAATTCACAGCCAGCATTGTTTACAACAGAAATAACATTCACCTGAATACATTTTAATCCTCAGTAGATCTCTTCAGGGATTCAGAAATGAATGTTTGAACAGGCTGTGAATGAGTCTCAATGTTATAAGCCTTGGTGTGAGAATCCAGCCTTTTCCAAGTTTATTTAATTGGCAGAACTGGTTGTGTTCACACTACACTCCTAATATTCTTTATCTGAGTTTGACTTAGCACTTTGTGTTGGCCCAGCTCATTTTGATCTATCTCACAAACCATGACCCACAGCAATATCAGCACAGCTGTTATGTCTCACATAGACTGTGAAAAGTCACACCAACTTTCTACACTCCCTGAAGTGGCTGCCTCATGGTTAAGCCTGGCAGAACAGAAGGACATTTATGACAACAGTCACTTGCATGGGAAGCATTAGAAGAAGAAGCAAAAGGACAGGCAACACATACAGGGTCTGTATGAAAGATATTCACTAACCATAGTTTACATATCTCTGACAAAGAGTTTTGTGGAGCCCTTCTTTAAGAATACAGACTTCTCTAATCAGACATAAAAGAGGTTTGTATCAGGGGTGCGATTCAGAATTTTTAACAACCGATTCTGTGGGCATGGCTTAGGTGGTGGGCATGGCTTCGTGGTCATGTGACTGGGTGGACAAGGTCATGTTATTGGCTGAGCGTGGCCAACTCAATATCACTCACATCGAGGCACGCATCTCCTTTCCTGGCCTCTCATGGCTGTGGGGATGCTGCAACAGTTGTGAAAAATGGTCATAAGTCACTTTTTTCAGTGCCATTGTAATTTTAAATGGTCACTCCACACAAGCAAAGTACCAGCAAAGGAGGGGACAAAAACTCCAGAGATGTTCCTGAGACAGGAAGTCTAGTCCTGCCAAGAATGTAATAAGGGAGGGGCAGTTTCTGTAAGCAACACCAGAATGTTTCTTTCCTTCCTTCCTTCCTTACAGGATTAGGCCAGTATTTTCTTCTAACTGGTTCTCCAAACTGCTTAGAATGTTAACAACCGGTTCTAGCGAATAGGTGCGAACTGGTAGAATCCCACCCCTGGTTTGCATTTAAAAAGCACACAAACATTCTTAACCTGCTAAGCTTAATGACATATTTCTCAGAGGAAGCAGGGCGATATGGCTCAGATAATCCAGCATGGAAGAGCTCTTGTGTGTGTGAGACATGCCTGAGCGTGTTTGTAATTATCTTTTCAATTTGTCTATATGTAAATTACTATAGCTGGCAGAATATTCCTCATGTGCATTATCAGAAGTATTCTGGCTGTTTTATTAAAATTTTTTACATATAACATATCCACATCGCTAACACATTTTTAAATAGTATTGTTGAAAGATTGAATAGCATATGATTTTAAATTATTAAATAAAACCGATAAAAAGAAAAAGAAAGAAAGCTTTACTTGCAGGTAAAGCATGTCAAGAAAACTATTGGAATGGTATTATAGATGTTTCCATGTGGCAATGAAGAATTCATCCAGAATTGCACTTCTCATAAGCAGTAGTGGCCTTGAAGAAATTAAAGTTGTATTGTTTACCCCACAAAACAGAAAAAAAAATTAAAAACCTGAGCATTTGTTACAAGATGCAGCTACCCAGCTATTGAACCACTATTGGATCGTAATAGAAATTCTATTAAGCATGATTAAGGTAGCATGAAATTCAGTCACCTACTCTGAAATTAGATGCTTTTCTCAAAGCCTCTGATCATGGTCATAGACAGTGCCTCAAGTGAGGGAAAGGATTCAGAGATGTAACCAAAATACATATTTCTTAGGATGTAGGGATTGGAAATCACTCACTTATAATGTTTCCATTCCATTGGAGTAAAGAATTTTCAACTCCACACAAAAGGGAAAGAAAACAACTTTTTAAAAACCCAAGCAGCCTGCCCTCCTCTGTGCCCACTAACCCCCTTCAAAGTGGTGTAAATTGAAGAAACCCTTGTCAATTTTCATTACCGCAAAAAGATAAGAAGGAAACAAAAACACCAGAACATATCCTCTCCAGCAACTGACACCCAGATAATTAACAGCAGACAAGCAATCAAGTAAAAACAATATCCTAATCTAAGAACTACCACAGAAAAAACCACTTCCCCACAGCAGAGCAAACTACTGTGTATAAACAGGAAGCAAACCTCATACTCACAAGCACTGATAATGTTATCTAGTTGGGTACTGAAATGTCTGCAAGCAAATAACCAAGCTCAGAGAACACTAAGGACTCCACATGTGTAATACTGAAGCTGGTTGGATAGAGGTTAAAATTTCTATGAAATATGAAAAATAACCCACCAGTCTGAACAATAGTACTGAAGAATTCTTAAAGAATAAATGAACATGAATGATGAATCTGAATGAATTATTGAACTACTAAGTTTTGTAGTACCAAAAATGCTTACCATATGAAAGCATTCTCTTTACTGGAAAACCAGGAAGTAGATAACCTTATCTACAACTTTAAAAAAAATTATCCTAAATAATTATAGACCTGTTGTCTAATGTCAATATGTAGAAAAAAGATCTGAAAGCCAAAATGGTTAGGTTATAGTGTGGGAAACTCTTGCTCAGAAATGAAACATGGCCTATGGAATCTTTGATTCCAGTCTGCAGCATCAGCTCTTCATCTGTGTCATACAAAAAATAAGCGTGGGATAGGGAAAAAAAAGACATTATTCATATGAATGGAAGCTTATTTTTAAGCCTAAGTGTAGAACTGAGAGAAAAATGTTCAAGAGACTGTAGCATATGAGGAGGGGGAAAGGTCCATTAGGGAAAGAGAAAAAAGAGGACTACGAGAAGGAATATTTATTTTTATGTATTTATTTATAAATTTGTTATAACCACCCAACTCCAATTTATATAGTTTCAGAGGAAACCTGAAAACTGAGAGAAAGAAGATGTTCAAGGGACAGTAGCATGTGAGAGGAAAAGGCCCATTTAGATCAAACTCATGGTCTATAGACCAGGTGTGTCATGTGCTGGCCACACCCACACCCAGTTTAGCAAAGGGGAAAAAAGTTGTGATATGTCATGTGATGCCGCTGTGACGACATGAGTTTGACACCCGTGATTAAAATGTAGGGAAAAGGAGAACTATGAGAAGGAATATTTATGTATGTATGTATTTGTTTCTTTGTTTCTTATAGCCACCCAATCCAATTTATACAGTTTCAGAGGAAACCTGGCAGGTGTAGCCCTTGTGAAAGGTTGGAGTATTGATATACGAGATATTTAATGCTATATTTCCAAAATGCATATCAAGTTATTTGCCAATAAATTTACACTGGTGAAAAATTTACCCAGTGGAAGTAGGAGTGGAGTTCTTCAGAGAACTGCATTGAGAATAGGACTGCTTAAGAATGTGATCGTCCTGGATAGTTTTTAATAGAAAAGCAGAAGAGATTCACTTTCAAACATTTGCACGGAAGTTGTTCCTTGTTTATCTTGCCTATTTCTATAAAATGATTCAAAGCAGCTAAATCTGCTTACGTCTGTGTCTGCAGAGCAAAATGGAATTTTATTCTAAAAGGTATGAAAAAAACACTTACGTATATTTAGAGGATTATTTGTGGGCTGCAAATGTTTGCCTGAAGTAGCAAAAACAATATCATATTTGTTGATATTGAATTTGATTATCTACTAGACTTTAACAGCTTTAATGCCAAATATCTGTTATTCACAAATTCTATTTATATAATTTACAACTTGCAAGGTGCTCCTCAAAACTTAATTTTGTTTGTCTTCACAGTAACAGTGGCTGTTCTTATTTGATAAGAGGAGACTAACAGTGAAAAATATGTTGTATAACAGCTGAACTTGGGTGTAAATCAGTCTTTTTATCCTTTCTATAAGTTTCTTCTTTGAATAGAGTACAATATTTTTGCAGATATAATGTTTTGCAGATATAGCAGAAGTGGCAATAAACTGATAAATCACATATAAATATACTTATGAGAAGTGATACATAACAGTATTTTGTAAATTATAGACTCCCAAATTGCGGCAACTGAGTATCAGGTAGAGCATTCAGGATATGGAACATGCTGGGGAGGAAGTTTCAGTGCCCAGCTGTATGTCCCCATGACAAGAATTATAGAGTGTATATAAATACCTGAATCCTATTTTTAAAATAACTTAATCAGAGAATAGAAGTTCTCATTAAATAACAATGTGGCAGATTCATTTTGTTATCATTGATCAAACTAATTTTTAGTATGTTTTTTTTATATTTTTTGACCAGAATATGATTTACTAAATCATCTAATGGAGAGCCAGTTTTACGAAGTGGTTATGGTACCAGAACTGGGAAAGTAGGAGTTCTAGCCAGGAAAGCCAGCTGGGTGACTTTGGGCCAGTGACTGTCTCTCAGCCCTAAGAAGGAGGCTGTAGGAGATGACCAGGCTGCACCCAAGACAGGAGTCAAACATATCATTACTCTTGAATCCCTTCGGACCCACAAGAGACTTATATTCAGCTCATCTTGAATTCCATTGACTTTTAACTACAGCCAGTTTGCTTTGATCGTAAATAGCTCATATTGTTATAGAGAGGATTAAAGATATAGGTAAAGGTTTCCACTGTCCAGTTGTGTCCTTCGGGATGGTGTTCATCTCCATTTCTTAGCTGAGGGAGCCAGCGTTGTCCAAAGCCACTTCCATAGTCATGTGGACTGCACAACTATATGTTGATGCAAGTGGAACACTGTTACCTTCCCACCAAAGTGATACCTATTTATCTACTTGCATTTGCATTATTTCAAAAAGCTAGATTGGCAAGAACTGCAGCACATAATGGGAGCTCACCCCATTATGCAATGCTTCAGCCTTGAACCCGGGTTGTTAGCTTTCCAGCTGACAAACTTAATGTCTTTAACTCTATATTCATTTGAAGTGCCTGGACTCCTGATTTTCTGTGCTTGACATAGGCAATGGCAAACTACTTCCAAAATGGTCAGTAGACCTGTCCAGGTACTTGCCAGAGTTAAACCATAATTTTTTGGGGGGAGGGGGGCAAATCATCTGATAATATTGTTTAATAATAAATGCAAATGTCATTTAAATGCAAGAGTTTATGCTGGGGACAGAGTATGCTGGATATGGTGAAGGTACTTATCCTTATATACTAATTCAGAGCACTTAAAACTTTCAGTCAGTTGACAATTGATTCAAAAACTAACTACTATATATGGAAAAACTGGTCAGTTAATAAACAGAAGGACCAATGAAATGGCAAGATTAAGAGCTAATTAAATAGGATAACTCCAAGATTGTGACAGCAATCAAAGGAGAAATGGTTCAGAGGAAAATCTGAATAAAATAAGAGTAACAAGGGAATTTTTTTTTACATAGTGTTTGGATTTTTAAGGGAGATGTGTATACATTAAGATTACAGTAAAGACTACAAGAGCCAGTTTGATCTAGTGGTTAAGGCATCAGGCTGGAAAACAAAAGACTGTGAGTTCTAGTCTCAATGTAGCCATGAAAACTGGCCAGGTGACTTTGGGACAGTCATTCTCTTTCAGCCCAACTCACCATACAGGATAGTTCTTTTGGGAAAAACAGGAAGAGGAAGATGTGTTAGATATGTTCACTGTCTTAGTTATTTATAAAAATACTAAAAGTGGAATATAAATAAAATAAAAAATGATAAAATTATGCTATCAAAACATTTTGCAGCCCCAGATAAACAATATTTCTAGATTTTTGTCTTTACTGTACTATATCCAGAACTGAAAATTATCTAGCTACATCACTCAGTAAGAGTGCACACATTCTATAATAAGGGAAGGATGGAACTGAGATTCCCATGAGAAATTATTAACGATATGACAAAATATTTGATAGGAAAAACAAGACCAGAAAGAAGAGGAGCTAAAATCCTGGTTCATATTCATTAGCCAGTAGAAAATACTCTGGTTTGGGAATGAGTGACATGTGCTGCAGTATAAAGCAGGCAGCAGATCTCTGAAACTGGGTTTTCCAGGAAGAAAAATCTGTTGTACTGTTGGAAGAATTGTCCATCTGGGTTCAATTCCAAGTGAACTGGAAACATGATGACTGCTTGGAAAGATGGTTTAATGGTGGACAGGACCACATTGGTCCTGGGCAAAAAAAGTACACGGGTGAGAGAGGGACCGAGATTTATAACCTCTGTTGGGCTTTGAACTTGCTTCCTGTTCTTGTGGCAAGAAATGTATCCTGATTGGTTGTCAGACTCCCATGGGGCCATGCAGGGGTAACTTTGTAGGTTGTCTTCTTGAGTCCCAAGTCTGGTTGAATCTTGCTGGGTGATGTAATCTTCCCATGTGCCATGTGGTGAGATGGGTAGAGGGCTAATCCTATCATGTCCTAGGGCCATGTCTTAATCCCATCACACTGGAGCTGAAGGTCTTTTGGGTTGTAGATAAGATGTATTTTGTCTTTCTGGAACTATTAACAAAGGTGGGAGCCACTTTCCAAGAGCATATTTCTCCTTTTCTCATCCAGGAAGGTATAATATTCTGCCTTTTTAATATTTCTTAGAATATTTCATTTTTCTAGGAGGGGGTGGGTGCTAATTTTCTACAGCACCAGCAATTCTGCACAAATACAGCCTTTACTTGCTGTGTAAAATATAAATGGCGTTAGGATTAGTTTAGAAGTATATAATTTGACTTTGGAATTGGAATTCAGTAGGAAGTTTCTCAGAGGCTGGGGAACTTAGTTACTACTGCAGAGCTGCTGGCAAAGCTTTATGATATCACCAATTCCTTCCCCATTGGTTGGAGAGGAAGCACATATCTGTACAGGAAACATAGAAACAAAAGGAGAGAAGGAAAGCAAAAAACAAGAACAAAAAACCAAGGACCAGCATGCTTCAAGCAGCAACACAAATATTTACACACACACACAATTTCCTCTGTGACTTTGATTATCTTCCCTTCTAAAAAATTACTCAGCCTCTGCCATTTAAATCCCTAATCCTCTCCCAGCAGCAACTTCTCCTTGAGTACCCTGAGTGTAAGGCAACTATAAAAAAAAAAGGTCTTTGGAAAACAGACACTCCTTGAAAGAGAACAAAGATTTTAAAGAGGGTCAAAAGTAGAGGTGATATTCAGCAGGTTCTGACCAGTTCTGGAGAACTGGTAGAGGAAATTTTGAGTAGTTTGGAGAACCGGCAAATACCACCTTTGAGGGGAGATTTTACAGTATCCTTCCCCTGCCACGCCCACCAAGCCACGCCCACAGAACCAGTAGTAAAAAATTTTGAATCCCACCACTGGCCAAAAGGATTACAAACTACAAGCTTCATGGATCCTGGAGTAACTGATGGGTGGGGGAGTAAAAACAGAAATATACATCAATGATTATAAGCTCATCCCTGGCATCCAGGAGACACTGAATTGGGAAGCCTCATAAAATAGGTCAGGAGACCCACAGTCCTACTCCTAGATAGCACGTGTGAGAGGTTCTCCTAAATAGACTCTGCCAAATATGAATAGAAAGCCTTGTGTCTTCTGACAGATGGCACTATTAGCCTAAAGATTGGGGGTGGGATTTGCTTTGGAATGGCATCTGCCACAGCACCTTCAGTAGGCAGAGCAGAGGCATTATCCATCAACACATGCCATGAAAGTCAATGTGGTATTAGCAAACCAAGTGTTGGGCTGGTACTCCAGTTTCCACTGTGAAAACTCCAGGAGTGATTTTAGTTACTCTTTCAACCAATCTCACACAAACTGTAGGGAACGAGGATGGAATACTATAGATACTGCTTTGAGCTAGTAAATGAAAAAGCAGGATTTAATTCTAAGAAATAAATCCCCATGGATCTTAACAGATATTCTGAAGTATGTAAGATGCAGGGATCACATGTGAAGCTAAATTTAGATTTACTTCAAGGATGGTATATTCATGTTATCTTGCCATCATATAATCAAAAGCTAATTCTGTTATGATGGGTGCTCAGCTGTGATAGCAGTTGAAAAATTGCTACTGTGGGATGTAGAGGATATAATCTGGATGTCAAATGTATAGTTCCCAAGAATGATGGGGCAAAATGACAACCCATTATACTTTCTTTCAGGATGCTGCATGATCCAGAGAAGATAGCAAAGCTATTGCCACAGAAATGGATGACCCATTTGAGATTAGAAGTTACTTTTCTTCCATTCTTTGGATATATACATGCCTTGTTCTCAAGTCCCTTGATTGATACCTGGACTCAAGGGAACCATCTTTTTGGATGAAAATTCTCTTCTCATTTATCTCGACATTAGCCTTGTGATTCAATAGACTCAAGGTATAAAGATATGCTATAGTGTTTAATGCTAAATGAAAGCTTTTTCTGTCTGTCTGTCTAATCTATCTGTTTATCTATTTATCATCATTTATCTATTGTCTATCTCTATTTTCAAATATATAAAGGAAGTTGGTCCAGCATATCTGGACTTCAAAAAACAGGCAAACATTTGGAGTAAAGATATCAATTTTGAGAAGGGCAAAGGCTTTAAATAAATAGAGCAAAAGGGTAGTGCAATGTGTATCCGCATACTTATGTTTGTGCTTATACTTGAGGATGTGTGAGAGGGAAAGAAAGAAGGTGCCATCACATTCATATTAACATATTTTTTTCTCAAATCCTTGCCTCAGATATTTCTTTCTCTCTGGCTTCAAGAGCATCCCCTAGTGTCGTCTTGCAACAAGATCACCAAGAAATATTTTATTCATATTATCAATCAACAATAGGAATAGTGAATTAAGTGAAAAACTGCAATATTTTATTCATTAAACAATGTTTTTTTTTCCTTTCCAGTTTCCACTTTCAAATCTGGTTTACCAAGCTTAACCAAAACTTTCTAGATTAGAGATTCCTAAACAATTTCATTGTAGAGCAATGCTTTCATTATTTATTTTTGTTGATGGTGGTGTTTGGGTTTTTAAGGGACATGTGTATATATTAAGATTACACCAAAAGGAAGTGTGAAAACAAAATGTTTTGGAATCCCTACTCTAGATGCATATCCCTAGTTTATCTTTACCATACTGTATCTATCAACCAAAAAATATCTAACTACACGACTCAAAGAAAGCACACATATTAACTTCACTGGCCAACAAGAAAACTTTCCCCAATTCTAGAATTTCTCCAAAATGTTACAAAGTGGACAACAAATTTGTAGTACCCCAGGATTCTTTGGTTGGGCTTGCAGATTACATAAAGCAGTTGGTGATCATTAAAATCTAAAGAAATTAGATCTAACTTAATCTCACGCTCTATTACCAGACTGCCTGCAACCTAAAGATCCAATGAGAAGCTCTTCTTTCATATGTTTATATTTTGAAGTACAAATTGAAACGGATGTTAAATAATTGAAACTGTTCTTGGACTTTCGCTCCAAGAACATTAACTGTTGAAAGATGGAGAGCGAGAAAAACACGACGCCACGTCCCCCGCTCTGAGGCCCATCGGAGAACCTCTCTCCGAAGGCGGGTGGGAAATGGGAAGCGAGGCTAGGAAAAGAGGAGAAGACGGCGCCACCTCCTGAGAGGCCACTGGTTATGTCACCCGCTTGTGGCTCCTCCCTCTCCCTCTCAGGCGGGAGGGGAGCAGTGAGCGAGGAGGTGCTCGAAAAGGGCAGCCAGAGGCGTTGCGCCTGCGCAGTAGAATTTCTCGGCTTCGTCTGTACAATTTCTCGTTCTTCCACCCTCCCCCTTTCTTCTTCCAAGCCCGTTAGGGCCGCGTCGGTGAGCCCCAGTGGAGGATTTACGAGTGGCTCCGCGACGGGACGGAGAAGAGCTGCTAAACCAGGGAGTTGACCGGGGAAGCCTCGGCCCGGCCATGGGGTCCTGAGGGCCTTTCCCTCTCCCCGTTCCCTTGAGCCCCGGAGAGTCGGGTTCCCTAGCAAGAGAAGGGAAGGGGAGCGGCGGCAGCGGCGGCGGCAGGGCGGCTGGTGTTTGGCAGTGCCTCGTGGCGGTGAGGGCACAGTGGGAAGGTGGAGGGATGGGGAGGAGGGATCGGTGCTGAGATGATGGGCATAGCGGCAAAGGCTGAGAGCGGTGGCCTGACTTCCCCGGGTGGGGTGAGGAGTTTATTGCCTGGCACTTGGAGCGGTGTTGACGGGCATCCGGCCGCGATAATGCTCAGAGTGAGTTGAGTGTAAGAAAGATGTGGAAAAGCGAACGGCAGCAAACTCCTGCCCGGGATTGATGGCGCAGGAGGATGGGAGGTCCTGGGATACGCTTTGGTGTTGCCCACTTGTGTGGAGCGGCAGTAGAAATAGCAGTGGGTGGTGAGTAGGCACTGCCTAGGAGGTCTAAGCAGATCAACGTGGCACCACTGAAAGTGGGTTTGGAGTTGCCTATCAGCAACAGTATCTGGACTCAATTTGTGATAATAAGAGTATGAGTTTTACAGGTAGTCCTCAACTTACAACCACAATTGAGCCCAGAGTTTATGTTGCTAAGTGAGAAATTTGTTAAGTCCCATTTTTCGACTTTGCTTGCCTATTTGTTAAGTGAATCACTGCAGTTGTTAAATTAATAACATGGTTGTTAAGTGAATCTAGTTTGCCCATTAATTCTGCTGGTCAAAAGGTGATCACATGACACCTCCCCACACACACTATAACCATCATAAATGTGAGTCAGGTGCCAAGCATCTGAATGTAAATCATGTGACCGTGGGGATGCTGCAACAGTCGTAAGTGTGAAAAATGGTCATAAGTCACTTTTCAGTGCTGTTGTAACTTCGAAGATCACTAAGTGAACTGTTGTAAGTTGAGGACTACCTGTACCTATATAAATTGACAGCTCAGCTTTTTTTCAAGTGAAGTTAAAGCAATTTAAACATTTATAGTACAGAATGATAACCCCATGGTTTGTCCGTAGGTGCAGCATGGTTCTTAAGTACATTGTGTGGGGTTAAATATGGGTACTGTGCACAGTGAAACAAAAATAAGTTTTGATAGGAGTGGTTGTAGGAGAAATGGCACATTTAGTGCCACATTACTCAATGGCTTGTGTGATTACCTGACTAATTATGTACACTTTTCTAGGACATACTTTGTTCTTTCCATCTGAGAACTTGCATGCAAATACTAAAATTTGAAGGGTCATCATTTTTTTAAAAAAATGGAGAATGTTTATATAAGTTAAGCGTGCTAATTTAGAAAATCTCTTCCTCCAGTCTTTCCACTAGTTGAATCTCCTACCTTTTTCATCCAGTTTCAGTGCTATTGATTATTTCCTGTCGCTTGACAATGGAAATCATGACATACTTTAAATTGAAAACCCCATATTTCAAAATACAGAAATGCCTATTATTCTTACTAAGTAGAAATCTATTGATTATGTAAAGTATTATGTACACAGTATTTCATAGCGCAGCAGCCTATCTTCATTTTTTTCTAATTTTCATTATCCGCTAAATGTAAGTCAGTCTTCTGAAAAGAATAAATAGATATTATTGTATGTTACTGTATATAGTGGTCAATTACTTTTTATATCTTAGAAACAAACTCTAATGATCAACAGCAGCAATTCCTTAAAATTGCTGCCAAGTTATCATAGATGCCAAGGCGAAAGAGGGCAATAATGAACTAATGAAGACAGTATACATTAACTTATTTAAAATTACTTTATACCTACCTAATTTGTTCTTGAAAAATTACATTTAGAATTACACTTAGATTTCTATCAAGATACTTAATCCTGTTTAATCCTTTGGGAGTGTTTTTAAAAACCAACTCACAATGGTTAAAAAAAAACAAAGCAACTTTAAGATGGGATGGAACTTGCAAATCACAATTTTCAATACATGGCAGATTACTTTCTGAAAGAATAACGCCATTTTGCATTCATGTTGTCAACTTATCAAAGTTGTATGTTTTAATTAGAATATTAGTGTCTGATGTAATTTGACTCAAGCTTTTCTGACTTGGAGTTTCATTTTTAATAAAGACAAACTAGCAACAAGCAAAAGTATTCACTGCAGGTTAGTTTTGTTTGTCAATGCAAATACTGAATGAGAAGGCAATGGATTAGTTTGTGTCCAGGGAGTATGAACATGAAGACTTGAACATGTAATGCAGCATGGTGATCATTTTAATCATCCCTGTGGGATGCAATTTACTGGAAACAAATAGAGGAGGGGTGAATTAAAATTCTATCTGCTGCACAATATGCTTTTAAACATATACCCTATATTAATATTGTTGCTCATGTTATGTTATACAGTAACATTTAGCCTTGATCATATTTTGCAGATTAAGAGCATTTATGTTGAAAACTATTGTATATGAAATTGCAGAAGTTGTACAGGTAAATCTCAATTTACAACCACAATTGGGACCAGAATATCAGTCACTAAATGAAGTTGTGAAGCAAGGCATCATGATTGGAGCTGGATTTATGACCATTTTTACTGCATCAAACCTGGCTTCCTCAGTTGACTTGTTGGAAGCCAACTAGGAAGGTTTTAAATTGTGATCACATGACCACAAGATGCTGTAGCTGTGGTAAATGCTAACTGGTAGTGTGACAGCAATACAAGTGCAAGTCAAGTACAGGCTGTCACTTTTCTGAAGCCGTCATAAGTTCAAACTGTTGTTAAGTGATAAGTCATAAATTGAGATTACCTGAAATACTCTAAGGCAGGGATGTCAAACTTAATTTCATTGAGGGCCACATCAGGGTTATGTTTGACCTCAGGGGGACAGGGTGGGCATGGCCAGCTCAACATCACTCGTGTTGGGGGCACCTGTGGTGGCCCAAGCGCTTGGCCAGTGAAAACACACTCCCAAGCTCCATTTTTGGCTGCAACGGCATCCTGCAATCCTCTGCCACCAAAAATGGAACTCTGTTTTCGCTGGCAGAGGCACTGCGAGCCGGTCCTTTATATTTCCAGGGCAGCCCTGCAGGCCAGTTCTGGCCCCTAGGGCTTGAGTTTGACACCTCTGCTCTAAGGCATGTTTCCAGCTATTATGTTCTGCAGCAGTCATATATTTTCTTGCATAGAAGGCTCATCTTATATATAAAGATCTTTAATTAAGTACTGTACATATTGAAAATTTAAACATATGACATTACTTTTCAACTTATATTTGCTCACATTCACACCTGTCTAACTTTCTTTTATTAGAGTTAGCCCGTTCCACCCATATTAGTTATTTCTCTTTTTTAACTTTCTTGCACTGTTCCATATGCAAGCGATCAAGTTATTTTACATTATTTATCTTCCTTCTATGTTAAATAAGTTATGCAGATGAACAGTGAAAGCCTTTTTTTATCAAGAAATTCTTTTTCCAGAGAGTTTTTCTCCTCTATTAACTTCTATTTTCCTTTGGTGCATGTGTTGGGGAGGGGTTTGTAAAATATATGTATGTGGTATAGTCAGGACATTCTTTTTTTGAAAAGAGACAGGAAATTAATCAAAAGGGAGTAGTCTAGTTACAACTTACTACTTTTCCTTTGAATGTATCAGACAAAGGCTACTGTAGGGTGTGTCTATTTCCTAGCATCATTATGGCAATCTATATTCACAGTATTAAGAAACAAAACAAAAACTGAATGCTGCAAGGAGATATTTGTTTTCATAAACCGTTCAAGTTAGAATAGAAATGGGCATAGTTTTTTCCCCCTAATTCTTCAAAATAATATCCAGTTATTTTTGAGATGGATCAACTAAGTGGATTTGCATCTAAGGTTGTTTTGAATAATCAAATTATCTAGTTCTAGTTACACAGATTATTTATCAACAATAAAACATGTTGTGGTAGTTAGTTTGTGGGGCTTAAGATATTTATTATGTCTTCAGTTATACAAGCAAGACTAGAAGCTTTAAACCTCCTACCTGTCCAGATGGAGAAGAAAAGTCAGTTCTATTAGCTATTCAGTACTACATAGCACCACTCACTCAAAAACAACTACTACATCTACAACAATAGAAATTCTATACAGGTAGTCCTCAACTTATAATCATTTGTTTAGTGACTGAAGTTACAACACTGAAAACAGTGACTTATGGTTGTTTTTCTACCCAACTGTTGCAGCCTCCCCAGGGTCATGTGATCAAAATTTGGATGTTAGCTGTTTTCTATTTATGATGGTTGTAATGTCCCAGGGTTATGTGATTCCCTTTGTCCACCTTCTGACAACCAAAGTCAATGGGGAAGCCAGATTCACTTAACCATATTACTAATTTAACAACTGCAGTGATTCACTTAACAACTGTGGCAAGAAAGGTCGCAAAATGGGACAAAACTCACTCTAACAATCATCTCTCTTAGTAACAAAAATTTTAGGCTCAATTGTGGTTATAAGTCGAGGACTACCTATAATGCTTCTTTGATCCTAGTAACAAATATCCTAGTAACAAACAGAAAAAATATTTCTGTTTTCCTGATTTCTGTTACTAAATACTGAAAGCTCAAAAAAAAAAAAAAGGTCAGAATTTGCACTACTATTCCATTCAGGTTTTCTGTCTTTGACATATGTAGGATCAGTGAAGAAAGCCCAGGTACAACTCTGGGACAAAGTTCAGAGCATCATTTAGGAAAATTAGCAGAAAGATTCCTTTATTCAGCAAGACTGTTTTATTTTGGGTTTTTTTGCATTTAGGTGAAAGTAAAATATATTTTCCAAAGAAGACGCCCTCCAATATCTGTTCTAAAATAAATAGTTCTAAACTAACTTCACCATTATTCATATATTTTCCCTTTATCAACTGTTTTACAAACTTCACATTGTCCTACAATCATGTGCTTAAAATTTCAGCACTTGGCAAACTGGTATGTAATTACAATAGTTGCAGGAGTCACATCTTTGCAGATTCCCAGGGGGCTTCCCACAAGCACACTCGGGGGGGGGGGATTCAGATTGCTTAACCGCTGTTTGATATGACCACGGCAAAAAAAGGTGATAAAATTGGGCAAGTTTCACTTAATGATTGCATCACTTAGTGTACCAAGTATGATCATAAGTAGACAGGTAGCTCCTGAAACCATTTGTTTGATGAGAGTTTAAAGATACGACAGTGATGAAAAGAGTTATTTCCAACCACTCCTCGCACTGTTGCAGCATTTCTGCAGTCATGGGATTCAGGCACTTGGCACCCAGCATGTATTTATGATGGCTGGAGCATCCTGGCGGCAAGTCATTGTCATTTGTGACCTTCCCAACTAGCTTCTGACAAACAAGTCAATGGAAGAAGCAAGATTCTCTTAATGATTTGTTTAATCGTTGTGGGGGGGAAAAGGTTGTAAAATTGGGTGTGACTCACTTAACAACCACAGAACTTAGTGACAGAAGTTTCATGACCAATTGTGATTGTAAGTCAAGAACTATCAGTATTGTAGAGTATAATTTCAGGATTTTGACATTATTTTGTCCAGAATAAAAATCAACAGGCCAATGTTGTTGAAGAAAATACAGTAACTACAGTAACATTTCTACATTTGTTCTTTCTTCTGTGTTTTTTAAACTCACGGATAACCATGCTGTATATATTATAAATGCATAAATGGGTTGTATCAATTATTTCCTCTCTATGTTTAGCATTGAAAGCAATTTTCTCCCCAAAATGCATGTAGTTTTGTCCTAGCATTTTTGGATTATGTCTTATGTTATTTCAAGTCATTCTGCTGATTTTTTCCTCTTTTAATTTTCCTGTAGGTTTGAACAACCAAAAAAAAAAAAAATGATGATTGTAGTAACTGGAGCCATGTCAGTGCCTGAGTCAGAATTCCCTGCCAGCACTCCTGCCACAGCCCCTAATTTATCCAGGATGCCTGAGGATGGCAGCCTCACTGCAGTGGAGCAGCCAATATTCCTAATGACAACAGCTGCCCAGGCCATCTCAGGTTTCTTTGTGTGGACAGCTGTGCTGATCACCTGCCACCAGGTAAAACAAACAAGTTAACATTTTGAATTGCTCTCCATCAACTTCATCTAGAGAGAAGGAGCTTGTTTTCCAAGGTGTTGTTATTCCATAAATATATCTCAGTCTCCGTTCAGCTATAAGCACTTTTGTTTTGCATGATGTAATATCCTGCAGTATGTATAAGCTGATCCTCAACAGTTTTAGTTCAGGATTGTCAGGGGTGTCAAACTCGTAGTGTCATGTTGTCATCATGTGACATTTTTTCCCTTTGTGGAGCTGGGGTGGGCGTGCCTGTGCATAATGCATCCGGCCTGTGGGCCGCCAGTTTGATACCCCTGATATAAGCAATCCTCAACTGAGACTTTTATAAGGGGGTACAATATATGTAATTGCATTAAGCTCCAAATAAAAAATGGAGGCCAGGGATTAACAGAGTACCTGGTAACATGACTTCAGGTTACAACTACATTGTGTACATACAATCACAATTGGGACCAGAATTTGTGTTGTAAGTTGTTGTAATAGTGAGTCAAGTTGGACCCAATTTTATGACAATTTTATAACAGCCATTAAGCAACTCATCATAGTCATTAAAAGAATCGGCTTCCCCAATGGACATATTTTGCCAGAAATAGGCCAAAAAGCTTGCAAATTGTGATCACTGGATACTGTAGGCAGTTTTAAGTGTGAGATGGTTGCCAAGTGCCCAAATTTCAGTCGTGGGAAGTGATGCAGCAATCCTACATACAAGTATAGGTTGAAAGTCACTTTTTCCAAGGCCATCATAACTTTGTAACTCTCATTAAATGATTGATCATAAATCAAGGACTACTTCTGTGTGCAAACAGTCTGAGGGTGTGAAATTACATATTTCTTACATACAGCATAGAGCTGGAAGGGACCTTGGAGGTCTTCTAGTCCAACCCCCTGCTAAAATGGGAGACTCTATACCAATCATTAGTTGCCTCTGTTGGTCTGTCCACAAGAAGGCACCTTGTAGCCAGTATGGATTTAAGGCAGGCCCATCTACCTAGTGGTTAGCACAGTTCTGTGTTATCCAATTGTTACATTGGGCTGACAGGATTTTTAAAGGTCCTTGTCCACTCTCCGGATAACAGGTTCCATTTTACAACAAGGAAGATGAAGCCAATAGATCAATCTTCTAAGCAAGATTTTACTGCATAGTGACTGGTTTTATTGTACTCACAGATCTCTTGTCAGAACAAAGGGCTACAAAGCATGCTGTTTCTCTTTCCTTCTCTTCCTCTACCGTGTTTTCTTGTTTTGCATTTTTTTTCAAGCTGTCCTATCTGCAATTTAGAGCAAAGGCATTGCTTCATATATTTTATATGACTTGGATTTTGAATTATATTTTGGTTGAACAGCTTTCCTGGCAGTATGGAAGGGTTACTGCTTCTATGTCGTTCCAAATCCTCTGCACTTTTAAGAGAAAGTAGGTCACTGTAATTCAGAGTGATATAACTTGACTTTGAGCACTGATAAACTCATGGCAATAATTGTAGGACAATTTGTTTTTTTGAATAAACAGCTTTTTTCTGCCAATGGAAGTATGATTCTTTAAAGAAGAATTTCAATGTTTTAAAATGAAAACTGTTTATATTTTGATTTTATACCTAGGAGGTTACTCTGAGATATATGGATAATTTTTAGTTCAAGTTTTGTGAGTATTCTATTGATTGAATGCATAATTTAAATACATACTTTTAATTTATTTTATAGTAACCCTTCTGCAACATTAAATTTAGAGGTGGAGAGGCTACAAACCTGATATGCATTCAGTCTCCAAATTTTTTAAACTGGTCCTTTCTCCAGCATTGTTTTCCTTAATGTACAGATGTGATCATGTTTTGATACCTTGTTTTGGGACAATCGAAAAAAAGTGCATGGGGCTTTTTTCCCCTTTAGTTGCAATACAAATGATTATTGATGATAATTCCTTAAAAACAAGGTTACTGAAAAAGACAAATGTAAATCAATAGTGTATAAGAGAAATAAGATTCAAAATTTTGCAGATATGCCAATGGAAATTGAAATGACTAGGAAGCTACTGGTATGTGTATTTTTTTTCAACTTGCTTTTTAATTTATTATGCCCCCTTCTTTTCAAAAAAGGAATCTAGATAGTAATTTATAGGAAAAAGTGGAGGAGTGTGAAATTTATGAAAATCAAATATCTCTTTTAGTTTTTAAAACAATGAGGCAAATGGTCATTTTAGGCCTGGAGACATTTAGATAAGGAGACATTTAGATAAGGTAGGGTGTGATGGGATAGGATAAGATAGGACCTTTATTGTCACTTTTTTCTGTGAACACACTGGCACACATTAAAAAATGAAATTGTAATTTCCACTTTCAATACACACACACACACACGTATATGTTAATCACATTCTATTTTGAATATATAGCAGAAAAAAGAGTCTATTCTATTCTTGAACTCTTCATCATTTGTGGTATATAAGTAAAGCACATCACTCATGATAATATATTTGGCTAATTTAGGAATGTTGTACATTTAATTATATAGGGATAGGTGGGAAGATGAGATGATGAAAAGCTGTGATTCATAAGGTTTAACAACCCTTTGGCATTATCTTCCCGCTTTGTACCTCTGTTGGTCTTAGTACATGGAATAAATAGCAATGTTTGATTCTTTCTTCCCATTCTATCTGTCATCATCCTTATGACTAATTTCACTGCAGTGAGAAGAAGAGATAAATCCACTTTTCTCCCACGTTAGCCTTTATACCACTAGTCTAGCTGCTGACTTTTATAGATACCACTGCAAAACAAATACGACTTTCTCTTTTGCAATATTATACTTACATAGGTAGACTCTGCCATTTATCAATCTTGTTGAGCGCTTTTTAATTGTTAGATAGTGACTATCAGTTATACAATTTCTGCATGCTGTTAGTGGATTAGGATTTAGAAGTGGTTTACTGTCACTGCCCCAGACCAAGAATAACTTTGGTAATTCTTCCAATATGAATTGTTGTTTCACACCTATACACAACATCTTGCCAGACTTGCCAGACTGACTTCACCATGAACATGTATATGTGAACTATTAGGGGGCTCTTACTGAATGATATCTAAAATTACCATTTACTCCCCTGGAATATACTCCTTCACTTCTGAGGATCCATCTCTTTACTAAATTCCATCACATCTTTTTATTAATAAAAAGTACTCTTATCTTCATTTATTGAGGCAGAAGTAATTGATCTTGTTAATTCTACTTCAAAATGTGACCTGGTCCTTGGATTAGGTATACATGACTCTTAATTTAATTCTAGAGTACAGGAAAGGAGAATTCATGTTCCATTATCTATTTACTGTTCTAGAATTGGTACAAAAGATTGTCATGGGTACTGATCTAACAGTTTTTAAAGACATCCATGGATTGTCTATAGATTACAGATGTGATTTTATAGTTAAATGAGTGTTGTATTTTCTAATTGCCAGATGCTAGGAATAAACAAAAAAACTATTTGCTTCCAGTTTGTAAGTCTTCCAAAGTATTTTGTTGGCTATCCATGAAAACAAGATGAAACTTTTAATCAACCAAAACAAATTTCCTATGCAGTTATTTTGCATGGTATTGTTATATTAACTATATTCTAATTAAAAGGTTATATCAAAGGTTTGATTTGAACTGTTTGAAGCAATAATGGAACATTTCATCTTGAACACGTTCCTATTTTGAATATGAAACACGACATGCTCCCAATGACCAATTTCACCCTCAAACTAGTTTTGTACTTTTAATGGAATGTAACATGAAGTTTCACAGAATGATTCAGATCAACTTGTTTGTGTACAAAGAAACCTCTTTTTCTTTTTTCAGTGGTTCCTGTATTGAAATACTTGGTATTTTGCTATCTAGAAAAACATTTAGCCTGGAAAAAGCCTATTTCAGAATTATTTATTATATATTTTTTAAATTATTGTAAAAATTGAACTTTTTGGCTTTTGAAAGCATGATGTACATTAATGCCTGTTGCAAATTTAAATGTGTTCAATAGTGTTTCCTGCTTCTGGTTTTCAAAAATACAATAGAATTATAATAGTAATCACATGATAAAATGCATTGCCACAACACAAAGATGGGATAATCTGCTGTATGTAATGTGCATTTGTGTTTTAGTACTATATTGAAACTGTTTTTTAGTACTATATTGAAATTGTGTTTTAGATAGGTGACTGATCAGGTTATAAGCTGTATTTAATTAGTCTGATAGTGAAGCTGTTTGGCTTTCCTATCTTTATCTTTTACTAGAAGACAGAATTTTGTGACTAATCATAGATTGCACCCTGTTAGATCAAAATACAAGCATGAGAGGGTATACTTTGAAATTAAAATTAACCCCAATAGAAAAGAATGTCATTATAATTCCCAGTGTTGCTTTTGTAACATGTTTTGTGATATCATTGGAATTTCACTGAAAACAATTACATCTTCATCTTATATGAACTGCAGGATAATTGCTTTTTTATTAGATTAAAGGTATTATGGAGAATATAATTGAAATGATTTTGGAGCATGTTGTATGTTTACTAATTAGTTTTGTAAGTCAATCTCACGGGTTATTTTCTAGAATAACATTAGAAGGGTAATATGATCTATATCAAGTTCAGTTCCTGGAGAAAAAGGAGAATCTAACTATAATCAATAAAGACACAACTTCCAGTGAACACATATTATCATTCAATATAAGAAAGCTAGGGAAAAATACTCTAGTTTGGGGTGTCCAGTTGTTTGAGTTTTGCATTGGTTTTCTTTACTTCATGATTGGTTTCTGATCACAGCTTCCATTTTCTCTTATTTAGATCTACATGCACCTTCGCTGCTACAGTTGCCCCAATGAGCAACGCTATATTGTCAGGATTCTTTTCATTGTTCCCATTTATGCTGTTGACTCATGGCTCAGTCTCCTTTTCTTCACCAATGACCAGTACTATGTTTACTTTGGGACAATACGGGATTGTTATGAAGGTAAGGTGTTTGAAAGCTTGGGAAGTGGGGAAAAGGAAAGGATGGTAACCATATTAAAAATGATATGACGTTGTTTCTCTTACATTTGATTCTGTGAAAATACATGCAGTTTCTGACCAAGATAATAAGACATCCATAATCCCTCCCTCAGTATATTGCTTACTGACAATTCATTTCTGGGTTCCAAAGTTGAAGTTATCTGAAGTAGCCAATTGGGATATTGGGTGAAAAGGTCTTTTTTTACAGATAAAGTTTGTGGTATTGTACAATAGAGACAAAGAGATGTAAGTAAATATTGCTTATTATGTAGAAAAGGAAGCTACGTATAAACTGACAGGTATTCTAGATTCTCTGGGTGCAGGACAGAACCCCATTGTACATGCAGCTGAAAGGCACTTGTTTCTGGGGTCTGTCTGCAAACACCCCATGCAGCAAACATTTCTTGCCAAAATCCTGCTTGGATTTCAGGATGAACTTTTTTCAGCTAGCCTGTAGAAACTAAAAAGAGTCCTGTTGTCTCTGGGGTCTGGCTGCAAACACTATGCTACAAACAGTTTGTGTCAAAATTCTGCTTGGTTTTCAACACAGACCTTTTCCAACCAGTCCTCAGAAATCAGAGGGAGTTCTTCTCCAGGAGTGGGATTCAAATTTCTTAACAACTGGTTCTGTGGGCATGGCCTAACTTGTGTGTGTGTGGTTGGTGGTCATGTGACTGGGTGGGCATGGCTTGTATGTAAATATTGGTTTTTGTTTTATGAAAAAGAACAACTTTTACCCAAAATCAGGCAAAGCAGGCAGGCAGATTGAGTTGCTCACAGAATCACAGTCACTCACAGATCTACCTTTCTGCAATCTGCTCCCTGAGTCTGCACTGAAAAATAGAAGCTTCAGTCCTAAGGAAGGTTTCTGAACTCTGCTCTCAGGCCACTTTTCTGCCCCCCCCCCGCCCCCCCAACCCCCTAAATACCATCTCTGACTGGGCCTAAGGGAAGCCTCCTGTGTGAAGGTGAAGCAGTAAAACAGCGATTTAGATTAGTTAGAAAGCAAGAAATCTGACAATTTCCTGCTTTCTAGCTAATCTAAATCATGCAGCACAGCTAATCGTTGGAACATCTGATCATCGGGGGAAAAAGGAAAAATAGCAACTTACCAAAAATTAGGCCAAGGCACAACGCAGGCAAGTTGGATGGTGTGCATGTGAGATAAGGAGTGATGGGGCAGGGTGGGGCCAGCCAGTGGCACAATTTGTCATGCAGCACAGCTAAAAGTCAAAATCTTAAAGTCAAAATCATTCCAAATTCGGAGAATTTGACAGTTCTCCGAACTGCACAGAATCATAATCGATTCTATAGAACTGGTCCGAGCTGGTAGAATCCCACCCCTGGAGTCCTGTCAGCAGGCAGTAGCAACTTGGGACTTCCCTGCTAGCTTCCCCATTGACTTTTGGGGGAAGCCATCAGGTAAGATTTCAAATGGCAATTACATGATTGTGGGGTACTTGGCAATCCATTGTAAATGCAAAATAGTTGCCAAGCATTTCGATCACAATCACATAACTGAGGGCGCTGCAACAGCAATAACTTTGGGCACAGTTATAAGTCTCTTCATTCAGCGCCACTGTAATTTTGAATTATCATTGAATGAATGGTCTTGTATGTAACGTTCTTTTAAGTACTCGAAGAATGCGATCATACTCCTTTAATCATCTTTTCTTGAAACTAAAACTATCCAACTCTTTCCAGTTCTCTTTGTGGACCCTAGCTCTAGTCCCCAGTCATTCTCACTGCATTTCTAAGAATTTGTTCCAAAGAGATTTAAAAGTATGGGTCAAATTAGAGCAGAATCAAGGAAAACAATTGTTTTCTAATTTAAAAATATATTGATGCAGTATAAAAGTGAATTTTTTCCATCTTTGTAATCTTAACATACTGCTGGCTTATATTCCAAAATCTTTTTCATAAGTACCAATATTAGCAAGATAACCCAAACATTTAATGTTTGTTTCCTAACTGAAAATTTTTACAAAATTTTGTGCTTTTTAGGACATTTCTCCAATGAATGTATGAATTATTTATTTATCAAATTTAGAGGCCAACTCACTCACAGGGCAACAGTAATAGGGTTTTAGATATCCCATCACATTGTACACTATCTGCAGATGTTATGAGCATTTTCTCCATTAACACTGTATTTATTTATTTGGTTTACATCCTGCCATTCATTCAGAAGCTCATTTCAGCAGCTCCCAGGTTTCTTCACAAGAGTAACCCTGTGAATTAGGTGGGCTGAAAGGGAGTAGCTGGCCCAAAACACCAGTGGTTTAGTTTTGTTACGTTCTGCATGTGCAAGATTACAAATAAGCTTTTGCCTTAAAATATATATTTTTAATTATAAGGTCACCCTATGTGCAACACTGTAGTCAAAGGACAAAAATTGCAATTATTTATATACATTTTAAGGATGGATATTTTTTTTCTAAGTTCAGTATTGCGACAAAAACAACACTTTATATAAAACATTGAACCAGGACATCAGTTAGTTTTTTTTCCGTATTTCAGGGAACTAATAACCAGGATCTGGAAATTTAAAGTAATTGAAAATAAATAAACATTTCCTGACTTTGTTTGTATTAGCTCAAGCTTCAGGCCTGCCTTTTCTCTTTGTTGTAATATCATAGTAGAGCATGTATGATTTGTTTGTAGAAAACAACCAAATAGCAACCAAAAGCTCTACGTTTCTTTAACTTTTTGCCAGCATCATTAAGCAACTAGTATACTAATTCATTTTTGTTTTATTTTGAACATACCTAAAAATGTTCACCTTTTTTATATTCATTGCCTCCTTTGCTAAGCTGAGCTCATTATGAGCATTCTCTTTCCAGCTCTACAATTCCAGGTTTCCTATCTTCTTTTATGACCACACAAATGTCATCCTCTTTTCAGTCTCTTGTGGATTGTGGGGTTTTTTGTTTGTTTTTTTGCTTTCAAGTCTGCCGCAAACATTTCTACAACTATTCCAGCTTTTTCATGTTCTCCTCTGTTATTTGAGTTATTTATAATTGTGTTTCTAATGCCTCTTTCTTTAGGAATTTCTACCCATTGTAGGACCCTTTTCCCACCAGCTTCTCCTATCATATGGTCCTACTTTTCATTTCTCAGTACTAAATAAAATTCACTTTTTGGAAGACCAAGATACATATTAGATGGTGGTCAGTTTTAGTTTCTCTTAAAGTCAAAATCATTCTATGATGACTTTCCCTGGAGTGTACCCAACTCAAGTTTCCTTAACTAGCTCTTCTTTATTGATTAGTTTTAGGCCAAGAATCCTGTTGGGCCTTTCTTTTACCCCTGGAGCAGGAAAGTGACACAGAAACCATCAATCTAAAAATAATGCACTTGTATTCGTTATCTTCAGCAGAAAAATGTCGCTTCTGGGTTTTTTTTTATGCTGTGGTTAGTTTGATCACACAATTCAAGAGAATAGATATTCTCATTCCCAGAACATGATTATCTTAAAAACATTTTGGCATGACATCTTTTTTGTTCTGAGACAAGCTCTTTAAGGGAATTGATGTCATGCCCTCCTTAGGTGACTAAGAGTAAGAGGATGACTGGAAGGTGGCTAAACCAGGATATCCACAGAGCTAGGCCCAAACATAAGGATTTGCAAAGAACCAATCCCCAAGTTTGAGGTTTGTTTCTTATAACACTATGCAGATTCTTTCCAGCTTCAAGAGAGGCCCAAGCAGAATACAGTCAAATATCAAAGAATGGAAATGTACAGAAATACATGACAGTAGGAAAGGCCTTTGTGAAAATGATTACTTTTACTTTTGTTTTCTGAGTAAAACATCTGCCCACCAGCTGTGGTGAAGGTATGAGAGCACTAGTATAAAACATTCTCCCTTGAAATCTGCTGATAGTTAAAAATAATATTTTTGTAGCCTTGCTTCTAATCCTCCAGGACTTGAAGTCAATTCATTCATCTGGATTTCTGAAGTATGGCTTGAACCTTTAGAGTCTGCTTATTTTGTACAGTTTTCTCCTTTCTCTAGTTATGCCATATTCCTTCATTTTCAGGGTTTGTGGGTATGCTGTTTTGCTTGGACCACTGGGACCATTTGGGTTTCACAAGAGGTTATGAAAATCCCCAAATTCTTTCTTTTAGAGAAATGTGGAATCCTTCATAGAGATAACAGTTCATTGGAGTATGATACCCAGTGGCAGAAATATACTGTATACTCACCTGGTAACTTTGAGCCAGTGACATATTTTCTGTCCAACCTACTTCACAGTGTTATGTTTTTCAAATAAAATAAATACAGGATTTTTTTGGTAAGCTGTCCTAAGCCTCCTGCAAAAAGACAGGATAAAAATCAAGCAATTGCACAGTCAGAAATTATTTTTGTTTGGTTGAGTGTCCCCATTCCTATCTGTTACTGTGTATGTATAAATACAAAGTCATAGGAAGAAGCCTGTTGTTCTGTAGATCTCATCTCCTAGCAACAGCTGTTATTCCCTTTGCTTCACTTAGGGAGATTGCAAACATCATAACATCTGCTTGGAGGGTCAGCTCACATTCTAAAATTTGCCACTTTGTCCAGTTCAATATCCTGTGTATTAATGGTGTTTTATTTCCCCTCATTTTCTGTGTTTCTGCTCATGAACTGTTTAGAACTATTTCTAGAAAAAGCAAGAGCAGACAAGGAGAAGAATCTGCCTTCATTTTAAGGGAGATTTTTTTTTTTGCTAGGGAAAGACTGCCTTATGCAAATGTTAATGAACACATTGTGTTATATGCGAACCAAATGTATTCCATTCTTCCTTCCACCTTCCCCACATCACCTTTTTGTTTGTTTCTTAAATTTCTTAACATGGTCTGATGACAAACATTAGTTCTAGAATTTTAAATTGTAAATAATAAGCATATTTGATAATCAAAACATTGTGGCCAAACTATTTGCAGATATTTCCATGCAATCTTATATATATCTTCTTGGAAGTTAATTCCTTCCTGGGTGAAATGGACATAAGACTGTTCTATCCTGTTGAAAACATCTTGTGATAGACTACTGCTTTTACATTGTTTGTTATTTATAAAGAAAGAAAGAAAGAAAGAAAGAAAGAAAGAAAGAAAGAAAGAAAGAAAGAAAGAAAGAAAGAAAGAAAGAAAGAAAGAAAGAAAGAAATTATTGTAAATAATCTCTACTTTCTAGGAGGATAAAGGCGATTGCCTCCTGGACATCATGATTTCTTACCTACTTTGACCTGCATCCCTCTTCTGTCTGCCACAGTACTACTATTGATAAGTTGGGCTATTTCCCCCTTTTGCGTAAAAGTTGGTGAAAAGAAGGAATTAAGCTGATGCACTTTCTCCCTGCAGCCAGTCACCTTCTTACCATCTTCTCCCATTAGTGGACTGACTTTTCTTCTTGACTTTTCTTCTTGTTCCTTACATATTGAAATAAATTGTTTTTGTTACCTTTGGCATTTTTTTCCCTGCAAGATTTAGTTCATTCAGAGCCTCAGTCCTCCTGACTTCATCCTTATAGATTTGACCTATTAATTTTGTTTTAGTTATGTGTCACTCTTTCCATTTTTTATACCCGTCCTTCCTTTGACTCAGTTTGTCAGAGAGCTCTTTGTGCAACCATGCTGGTCTCATCTAGCATCTTTTGTTTTTCTTTTGGGCTTTTCGTATTTTCAGTTTTCAGAGTTTCCCATGCATTCTGAACTGTTTTTTCTTCTAGGATTTCCACCCATGGAATCCTTCCTAATCTCTTCCTTAGTTTGTTGAAGTCAGCTCTTTTAATGTCTAAAACACAGGTCTGATTTTGTTCAGTCATCCATGCCTATATTGTGGCACATTCTAGTATAACCTGGTCACTGTCAAACGCAGGATATCAGGAATCCAGGCAGTTTCAAATGAAAATATAGGTTTATTGTACACTGAAGCTTCCATAAGAATCTGAAGTACTACCTATCAAAGCGAGTTGGCAGTAGATAAAAGTTAATGAAATTCAAAGTGGGTTGAAGGTGGGCACAAAGGGACTCATGATTGAGGACGCATTTGACCCCTCCCTCAGGCTCAGCCCAGTTATCTCCTACATTCATTCTTCCCCGAAATTCCTACAACTTCCACTCCTTCAATCATTCCATCCCTATTAGTTTAGGATTAAATCCAGTATAGCTGATCCTCTAGTCTAGTTTCCACCTCCACCTTTCAGGTGACATAGTTGTCAGCTAGGCTCATAAGAAGAAATCTGTTTGATCTACTCACTGCAGAGTTTTTTTCCAAGTTGATGTAAAGATAATTAACTTCTCATTACTATAGTGTGTTTTTTGCACACCTTGGCTAACTGATTAGCAAAGAGTCCCATCTATTTCCTCTGCTTGGTTGGGTGTTCTATAGCACATGCCTATGGCAATGTCATTTAGTTTTCCTCTGATAGTCACCCAAATACTTTCAGGAAGGCACTCATTCCTACCTTCCTTCATGTCATTCTTACTATTTATTCTTATCAAAGAAGGAAGTGTATAAGAGCCAACATCCTGCACATGTCATGTCAGTTGCATGTAAATAATATGGAATTGAATCATAGTGGCATCTACAGTAGGCCCATAATTACAGGATAAAAGAATTAAGACCCTCATATCTGCAATTCGGTGTGTCATATGATAGTTGAAACATCCAGCAACAATCCATTGGCAAGTCAGTAAATTGGCAAAACATAAATTGGGAAAATATACCATAGCTTAAATACTGGACAAATAAAATAGGGTCCAAAAAAGGAATGACACTTTCTTTCTGTTGAGAAGATATGCTGTGTTAAAATAAGCATATATTGTTAGAAGTTTATTATTTCATAATGGTTTATTCAGTTAACTAAGACTAAAGCTAATTATACCGTTGATAGGAGTATGTGACATTTCAGTTGTTGAAAGGCCTCATGTATATATTCTCAATAATTTTTGAAAATAGACACGTAAACTGTTACAATGGGCTGGTGGTGGCATCTGCTCGCTTTGGATGAGAGACCGATTTGAATTAGGAACTCACCAAATTATATTATGAGTTCTGAGAAACTACTATTATTCTAGGTGGGCAGAAACATAGACTGTTCTTTTTATAAGAACCTTTAAATGCTGGGTTAATGTTCAAATGTGATAATCAGGCTAAAATATGCTATTTTATCCTAAAGGGTAGATTTTTATTTTTATGAACAGGCTTAGCATGTAATAGCTGACTAGTATTTGGATAAGAAACCTTGTTAAGTCACTTCTTCATTAAACATACTAACAATGTCACAGACACTAGGGAGCACTATGATTCTAAAAATATGTTTATGTTGCAGTGAAAAAGACATCTGAACATGTTACTTATTGAATGCTGCAGTTTTTCTTTTGGTTGCAGAGCACTTTCTAAAAGAACAAATCAATGCTCAGAATTCATAACTACTTTCAAAATGGCTGGTTTGACAGTATAACGGTGGATCGTGAATTTTATGTACATCCTTGCTTGAATAGTAAATTATCAATTATCTAAAATTCTGATCTGGATTTCTTTTTAGAGAACATAGAGATCATTGTAGAATCCGACTTGCTTGCTCAAGGTGCTTCAGTCAGAATAATTTTGAGATAAATTTTGTCTAGTGGAAACATTAATTGATTGTTTTCTAATTTCATTTAATGATAATTACATACATGGATGTATATATTATGAAATGCTGTATAGATTTCCTTATTGCTTTCTCCCCACTATTTCTGTTTACTCTGCTAGCTCTGGCAACAAGCAAATAATTTTATCTTCAGCTATTTATTTGCTGTAGCTGCCAATAATAGCCTTTTTGTATTATAGTGTTTAGCAGCATCCACCATATCTCTAAAACTTTTTTTTAATGAGCCATTTAAAAGAGCACATCCCATTATTAAAACAACAGATTTTTAAAAATGACAAGCACATGCAAAAATGGAGGGCATTTTTCAAACACTCATTCTTACAGTGATATTTTGCTTACAGTGAGTGATATTTTACTAGTTTAATCTATGTTTTTCTATTTTCCTTCCTTCCTCCCCGCCCCCCACTTTCCTTTTTGCAGCTTTTGTCATCTATAACTTTCTTAGCCTCTGCTATGAGTACCTAGGTGGAGAGAGTTCCATCATGTCTGAGATTAGAGGAAAGCCTATAGAGTGAGTATTTGGTATCTAAATATATACATATGCATATTTTATATATTTTAGGACTGCAGGAGATTTGAAAGAGGTGCTTTCAGCTGGTTGATTAATTGGATTGGATTGTAATGTTAGGAGCCTTTTTGCTCTTAATCCATCCAGAATTTAATTTTAAGCATTCACATTGTCCAACACCATTTCTGTCTCTGTTCCTATTTCAAATTAACATTGAAATTAATGTGTTCCACATTGGGAACTTGTGGAATTTGCAATACTTTGGAAATACAAATAATGTAGTGTAGCTCTGTTAAAATTAGTGAGAGTTTTGTCTTAGAGCAGTGAAAGGAGTATTGAATCTTCCAGATTTAATTTGGCATGAGTGAAAGAAATATTTGTGTGCCTATTTATTTATTTGCTTCTTTGATTGATTTTACTTAAAAGAGGTACCATATTGTCATTCCTTTGTTATATGCATAAACATATATTTATTTTTATTAATCTAGTTCCTCATAAAAATTTATTTTATTCTAATTTGACAGACTGTTTTGTTGCTTTTAGGTCCAGCTGCATGTATGGGACTTGTTGCTTATGGGGAAAGACATACTCGATTGGTTTTCTGAGATTTTGTAAACAGGTATGGATTAACAGTATCAAACTGAAAAACTCAAGTACTATCACAGTGTTTTTCTTTTCTCATCCATGGCATATTTCAAGGGGGAACTCTTGAGATTCTTCAAGATTTATCTCATTGCTTGAGGTTTGACTTCAGTGTTGATTGATATGAGTGATGTATCCAGGAAATTCTTTCCTTCTTCTCATAATATTTTAATTTCAAATCATACAAGTAGTTATGGAAATTTAGTCCTCTGTTTGTGATAACTTTAAAAATTAGAACTAGGAAAAAAACAAAATTATTAAGTTCCCGTTTAAGCCATGAGTTTGTGGCAATGAAGTGCAAGTTATGGAACAGAAAATTATGAATTGAAATTCACTAGCTGCACTAACATGATTTGTCACTTCAGTTTTCAGCCAAGAGCCTTGCAATTGAAGAAACTTTTTGGTATATAATTTTATTTAAAAATTTATTATAGTAATAAAAACTAATCCAAACTAGACTTAAAGACAAGAAAATAGAAAGTGCAAGGAAAGAGAAAAAGAGTGGGAGAAGAAAGGGGAAAATAAGAATATAACTAAGAAAATAAGAGAAGTGATTTCCAATAACAACAAATGTATAACAAATTAGTAACTTAGTAACTTTTTGCCTTCTCTAAAGTTATAAATATTTATCACCTTCAGTATTGGTGTCAGCAGAAAGTCCAAAAAAATAGCCAGAAGTAACAGCATATCTTATTTTTTGATCAACAAAGCAACATTCTGTTTCTTTTGCTTTTAGCAGTCTTAATCTTTAATTCAAACTTTATTGTAGGATTTGATTCCTTTTCATTTCTTATTTATCCCATTGCACATAATTTTTTAGTTTCTTTTGTATGTCCCATGAAACATCCTTTTCTAAATAATTTTCTTTGCCTGTCATCCAGTATTGATACCATCTCTTGTTTTGTCAGATAAAATTTGTTTTACATCTGACGTTTCTTCAATAATATTTTTGGACATAATCCACCCATAGAAGAGACATCATTATTGACATTATTGATATTGCAGCTACTATTTTTGGATTTCATTCTTCAGAAATCTCTTCATAACAATATTTCAGGCCTATATATCTTTCCTCTACCTGAAATCTTTAGACTCTTCTCATTTTTGACTCTTCCTGTTTTTGAAATCATGAAATTGTTTGTCTATGCCTATATCTTATAAAAATCAAAACAATCAAAACAAAACAACATATTTCTCATGAGGAGCAGCTTGTACTTTATAATTATTTCCAAAATCATTTTGTAAAAGTTTAAATGTTCCAAATTTATCTGGACCCTTGGTCCATTTATATATTTCTAAGATACAAATTTAGGTTTTTGTTGTTTATTTCAGACTCTTTGGTTTCTTAAGGCTATAATTAAAGGTTTTTTTCATTCAGGATTAAACATAAACTCACCTGACATTTTCAAACTTTTCATTCTGAAAGTCACTAAGAAGTAGTTAATCAGTTATTTTTAAAAGTGATTAGAAAATGAAGTTTACAAACTTAGTGTCCTTTGAAAGTCTCTGCTGGACTTGTGAGCAAGATGGCTAATCCCACCATCTCCTGACACACAAGTCCATTAAAAAATCATCCTGAAATCTCTGCATGGGTGAAAGCATATATGGTGACCACCTGTTGTCTCCTTATCTGGAGATGTTTCAATGAACAGGTCTATTCACCACTTCCTTGGACTTTTCTGCAATTGTTGGTGTCACTTTTGCAGAGACATCTTCAGTTAGCTGTACCTCTTCTGGAAGCTTCCAGCAATAGAAGAAACTGACATGCTACTTCACTGAAAAAATAAGGAGACTTGTGCAGGAACAGGAAGATAACTGAATATCAGGATGGTTGTTCTGAAGTAATTGTTCATTTTAACCAATTGATATTCGACAGTCATATCCATTTCATGGGAACATAGAAACATTGTATGATTTAACCATGCATAACTTTTAGTATGGCTTATTGCTTTTACTGCTGTAATTATTTTGAGTTCGCTCTTCTTTCACATCTACCTACTACTGACAAATTGTTGAAGAATTTAATAGTTTAAGTAGTAATTTGTGAATACTAAAATGAACATGTTTAATGTTTATGTATGCTGAACAGTATATGCGTAAGAAGACAGGTCATAACGAAAAGGCTGTGATCCTTTAATTTTTGTTTACAACTCAAAAGTTTGGCTTGAAGAAATTATGTACATTGCTTACATGGATAACAAAGAGTTTCTTTGAAAACAACGGTTGAAACTACAGGTTTGACTGGATCATCAATCCATTCATTTCTAGGAACAAGGAGCTGCTGTATGCTTTCTCCTGACATTCTGTTTGCCTCGGGCAAAAATGGCATTCTTAGGTCTCAGAAAGTGATAGGTGAAGAGATTCTGAAGAGCCATCATAGGCTTTGATTTGTCACTTTCTCAGACATCTGCCTGATGACTGGGTAGTTGTGTAGGTCATTTGCTTCCACTTGTTCTTCCACTATGTCTTAATACTTTTTTCACGAGGAAGTGCTTAAAAATAAACACTTGTGGTATTGGACTACAGGAAAATGATTAAACAGCACCCAGACTGAAGAAGAAGAAGCTCAAATGCACAGTTTAACAATTAGCTTGACATGTTCCAGTTCACAAGTTGATTATGACTCACTGTTTGGATTGTGCTTAAATTTTAATCTCGTCAAGTCTTATGATCATCATTCAAGAATTATCAAAAACAAACCTTTTTTTTGACTTTCTTTTCTGTCTGACTGAATAGGCAGCTTCTAGTGTGTATATTATAAAAAGTATTTCCTTTGAAACTATCTTACAGTTTCACTAGGTAGATTATATCTGGGCTGCAAAACATCAGGATGACATAAAATGGCAAACATTTCTGTATCTCTGAGATAAAGTAAACATTTCTGTATCTCTGAGATACCATTGAGAGGTTGCCTGTGTTTTGCAGCCTAGATATGATAGTCCTACTCATTTTTGAATTCCTCTGTGATTGTTAGGTCTAGTTTACATTCAGCTGCATCCAAGACATATAGCTAACATTTCCCATACTTGAATCATTTCACAGGCTTCTCAAAGATCTAGTACCCTAGTCTAAGATAGCATGGTACATAGCTAAAACATTTCTAAAGTGCTATTTAGGCAGTCACTTAGACCAATATTCGCTAGTATTGTTCCCTCCCTTCCAACAATAAACAAAATCACTGCTTTATTTTAATAAGCAGTGGAAAACAAATTTAATAAATAAATGAGGGTTAGAACACCCTTGACAATAATGATCGTTAGCAATTTTAAATTTTTTTTAAAAAAATCTTAACAAAAGAAACAAATACAAGAAATCCAATAAAATCTATATAGTATATGATCTGCCTATTGCTAGGTTTATGTATCTGCCAATAAATAGTACAGGAGTATGAAGTTATGTATGAATCTGACAGGGTTTTTTCCTTGATCTATGTGAATTTCGGTCTGCTATTTTTAAGTACTGTATTAATTTTATTTGTATTAATCTATGTTTGTAAAATAATGATCTGAGAGTCTAGATTGCTGTGAAGTATCTAATTTTTTGTGTAGGCAAAGGTTCTTTGAATTCAAGGAAGTTTTTTGTGTACTTTATTCACAAAATTTGCCTTTAAATTGAACTCAGCTTCGAATAACTTGTATATGTGCTACATTTCTTGAACTGCCTCATAACCTATAGTTCTGTTCCTCCAAGATGGACGCTTTTCCACTTTGGGAATCAAGTATAGAGCAAAGTCTGACTCTGTCTTATAGAATTTAAGTCAGAGAAGTCACATCAGCCATATTTTTTTTTACCTTAAGTACAGTTAATTAGTATTCAAACCATCTGCTTAAACAGAAGAATGAAAGAAAGTAGGTGATCAGAGTTAAAGAACCCAGGTTTGGATGATTGAGATGCATTGGGACAACAGTTTCACAATTCCCAATCCTGCTGGTGAGCAATGGTCAACTGTCCCTCTGGCATGCACAGCAAACTCCTGGGACATTTTTATTACCAAGAGTAAAACTTTACTGATAGATCCATACAGGCACAGAAGAAGAAAAGCCAGTTCTAAAGTTTTGGTGCAAAGCGCAGCATTATGATTTCCCGCTGCCCAGTGTTCATTGTCCACCAATCCAGGTCAAGCATTTTATTTTGGGAAAACAGTCTGCACCTTTCAAAAGTCTTCAGCTCATAACCTTGGGGTTGTACAATTTTGTCAAGCTGCAAATGGCTAACTTAAATTCCTTCTCTCCCTCCCAACTTCCCACACATTCCAATCATACCCCTCCCCCCTTCCATATTTCAAGCTACAAGCAGAAAGAAGTGTTTTGCGCGTCAACCTTGACAACAATATTGGGAATTACGCATAAAGGAGAAGATTAAAGAAGTCTACCTCTGTATATTCTTATCCTCATTTTTGTCTGCCTTTCTGTTTTCCTTTTCTCCAGGCCACACTGCAATTCTGTGTGGTAAAGCCCCTCATGGCAATTATTACAGTTGTTCTTCAGGCATTTGGAAAGTACCAGGATGGAGACTTTGAGTAAGTAAATAGTTTAATTGTAATTTAATTCTTTGTTAAATAACACATACCTGACATGTGAAAACAAATCAAGTCTTTATTGCAATCACTGGCCAACAAAATAAAGCTTTGAATGGGAATTAGTTTTAGTAAACAGTGAATGCTTTTGCCATAAGAACTGTGAGAACAAAAGAAGACTATGTGCATAAGAGAGAGTAGCATAATAATAACAATAGTATTAGAGGTGAAAGATCAGAGCCAAATAATTATTTTGGCATTGTATTTTATATTATTGCAGACCGGATGGGCAGAAGATAGGGGGAAAACAGTATATTGATTTTGTACATGATCAAGCATGGATGTTTTTCTGCCTGTAATTAGTATTTCTTCAGATACTTTCAGGCCCTATATTTATGTATTATATATATTTATGTGAATATAAGTGCCTTATATTAGTGGACTTCAGATAGAACAAAACAAAAAGACAATAAACCAGATTATAAATGGAGCTGATCTTAAATACAAAACCTTAGATTAGTATCATATGATCTTCATTTGACTTCAGAACAAAAGAAGTGTTGGCAGTGACTTAAATTCTGGAAAGGGGAATTACATTCCATAATTGGAGTGCCACAGCCAGAACTTCACACATTGTACTGCACCCAACGATAAACAGAGCAAAACCATTTAGAGCTTAATAAATCAAGTGCATACAGAATCTAATACTTCATCAGATACCAAAGCTTCATAGCATTACAGATTTGAGCATTATTACCAACATCTTGATTTTGGATTGAATACACGTTGCCTATCAATATTACTTCTTTAAAACCAGTATAATATAATTCCTAAATCATATTTCTTCCAACAACCTAGCTGTCCATTCTGTGATAATTCTGTAGACTTCTTGTGGTCTCTAGACATTGTCCCAGCATCTGTACAGTTCTACCTGATTCTGGCATCAGGGAAAAATAACAGCTAAGCATTATTAGCACCCTGATGTCATCCAAATCCTAAGGCATGATGGAATCACCCAGTTCATATAGATGTAACTAATGAGTTGGACAAAAAAACTTTTGGCATAACCCAGTAGCCATTGAGTTGAATGTAGCTGCCATAATACAGCCTCTTGGAATATGGAGCAGTTATGTGCAGATTCAGTCATAAGGCCATTTCCCCAATTTTCATTTTCACTGGTTTCACTGTTCAGTAAAACATCACTGTTACTCTTTTTAGGACAATTCAATATATTTTTAATTGGGCTTACCATAATATTATAGAAACAATTAACCTGTGTGTGCCTCTTGGCAATGGCCCATTTTTTAGTGATTGGAGGTTATATTTGGCTAAGAGAAAGTCTACACTGTAACTTTTCTTAAGATAAACAGTACTAAAAACATTGACATGTTCTTTTTTTTCCTTTCCAGTGTCACAAGTGGATATCTCTATGTGACAATCATTTACAATATTTCAGTCAGCTTGGCTTTGTATGCCCTCTTCCTCTTCTATTTTGCCACCCGTGAACTTCTCAGTCCTTATAGTCCTGTCCTAAAATTTTTCATGGTCAAGTCTGTTATTTTCCTGTCCTTTTGGCAAGGTGAGATATTAATATACATGCTTACAACTCGCAGGCACAAATAATTGGGAACATTTAGTAGCTCCTTATAATTGAATAATGTTACATTTGACTTTTTTTATTTCCAGTGCCATTTTTGTATGTTGACTTCATTTATAAATCAGTTATAATTCAGACCTCTTATTTAATCCTTCCACTCTGGTGTATTAAGGCAATCCATTCAGTCAAGCCAGGAAGTTTGAGAATCAGATTATTTCCAATTTTCATGAATAGAAGGTGCTAAATAAACAAATCAATCCTGCAGCAGTTTTTAGAATATATACTTAAGTTTATTCATTGTACTTTGTGCAATAAATCCCCCATTTGAATTTAGCATCCTTTCTGGATTGGTACACAATATACATAATCAACCACTGGTTACCATATCTATGTTTTACATTCAAATTAACATAAAACCATAACAAATGAAAGCCTGGATTGGCGAGTGAAAACCTGACATCATGTCTTGTATAATATAAATAATTACTTTTCTGAGTGATTAGTCATCACTCCAGTTTTTGGATGGCATAAACAGACATAGAAGGGTTTTTAAAAACTTTTTAAAGATATATCATCAGCACTGTCTTTCCTAAACAGATTCTGATCTGAACTGGGTTTTTTTGAAGTTTACTCTTTTAGGCCGTCAGACATGGACTGTTGTTTACAGTGGTTCAGATCCTTCATCTTATCTGAAGTATAGAAAGAGGTGTCAGGTGGTGTCATACTTCTAGAGAAGTATGGTTTAATAACATAGGCCACGGGTTCTGTCTTATTTCCTATGCTACGTGAAACTACTGGGAGAGGTCATTTGGTTCTTTGGAATAGGATGCTATTCAGCTCAACTGCTCCCTATGTTCTAACTCCAAAGAAGAAATAGTTACCTTTTAACACAGACTAAATCTCAATAATGAGCTGTATGTTGAAAAAAATGCTGATATTAAATTCAGAGAAAACAGAGGTCTCTTGGTAAGGAGAAAAGAAAGTTGAACTCTGGGGTTGAGATTATCTCTGGATTGGGTTGGAGTCCCCCAGAAAAAGTAGGTTTACAGCAGGGGTGTGAAACTCTATTTCATTGAGGGCCACATCAGTGTTGTGTTTGACCTTGGGAGCCGTAGTGGGCGTGGCCAGCTCGAAGTCACTCATGTCAGGGGGCACCTTTGGGGGCCCGAGTACCAGCAAAAACGGCCTGCCAAGCTCCATTTTTGGCCGCGATAGCTTCCTGCAACCCTCTGCCAGTGAAAACTGAGCTTGCAAGGACCACGTGCAGACCCCCCCCAGCTCTTCTTTCATTGGCAGAGGCACTGTAAACTGGTCCCTTGCTGTTTCCAGGATGGCCCCATGGGCCAGATCTAAGCACCCTGGGCCTTCAATTTAACACCCCTGGTTTACAGTTTGGGAGTCCTCCATGACCCTCAACTATCACTGATTTTGCAACTGAGGTGAAGAGCACTTTTGCACAGTTCGGACTAATATATCGACTGCAACTTTCTTTTAGCTGATTGTATGCAGTGACTGCCCTAAGGAGCTGCATTTGGCTCCTATCGTTTAGGAAGAAGTAAAAATACATCTCCTTCCCCAAACACTTAACAGTTAACTAGTTCATTTGTTTTCATTTTTGGTTTTGCTACTAATTGCACCCTGAAGTTAAAAACAAAGTTGAACATTAAGTATATTATACACTCTCTTTTATATTGTTATATTCTATTTTGAGATTTGGAATAAACTGTAGTAGAATAAAAACACAGGAACATTTAAATCATAGAGTCCAACTCCTTGCTTCGCATAGTAATTGAAATGAAATCATCTACACAATGTAGTTGTGAATGCCGCAATGAAGGTTAACTTTCTAGATAATTGGCTTCATTGTTAAACCATTCTTATCTTTTACTTTTCAGTGTGAATCTATTTTTCTTTAACTTAAAACCATTGCTCCCTGATGAAAGAAACAGTATGACCTTCCCCCTCCCCCCAAAAAGAGAGAGAGAGGGTGAAGGGAGGGAGGGAGGGAAAGAGAGGGAGAGGGAATAGAATGAAACAAAATACATTAAGCAAAAAGATTTAACAACTAAAATGAATGAGAACATGAACCAAAATCAGTGATAATCGTAATGAGAAATGTTTGTACTAAGATATCAGCAATGAATAATAATCCACAGTAAAACATGCAAAAATGAATACGCTGGGGAAAGGGACTTCAGAATATTCCTTTCATTTCAGGGATGCTATTGGCCATTTTGGAGAAGTGTGGTGCAATCCCTAAGATCCGCTCGGCCAATGTATCTGTGGGGACCGTAGCGGCTGGCTATCAGGATTTCATCATCTGCGTGGAAATGTTCTTTGCAGCTATTGCTCTGCGGTATGCATTCACTTACAAGGTCTATGCAGACAAGCATCTTGATGCACAAGGTATGGAGGTCATTACTGAATTTGCAATAAAAAGCTGACTTAATTCAATTTCTGAATACTTCATTTGAAAAATAGAATGTGTTTTCCTTCTGTTGTATTTGATCATAGATTTGTACCAGATCTGGTTTTCATTTCTCTGAACATCACTACATAGAAGTGAAAGACCATTTTATGTAGGATGTAGGATTATAGGTCACTGTCCTGTGAGTTCCACCAGCAGTTTTATAGACTTAACAAGGATTCCCCTGCATAGATTATGAAATGAGCAAAAGGCAACTAGAAGGCATATCCCTGTTGAATTGTGCATCTATGTGAAAATAAGAAAAGTCGTTTTGGAATAACAGTCTTAAAATGAAGAGAGTAGAAATATTGAAGGCACAGGAAAGCCAAGTTGTATTTTGACCATTAGAACACATCTCCAAAGATTTAAATACAGACAGTCAGCATTAAAGTCTGATGTTCACTTTCTTTTTTAATACTAAAAGTGGGGTGAGTGCTTTTATTTCTATTATAAGGGGTCCTTGATGCTCATTGTGCTTGGCTGTTTTCTTGCAGCAGTTTAATTATCCAAACTAGGTAACATCATCAGTGCTAGCAGGGAGTGAGGTTTCCTCTTAGTTTGTGTTCTAGTTCAGTGATAGCTAACCTTTTCGTCATCGTAATGCAATGATCACGCAACCCCTGTGCATGCGTGCGCAACCCCCATGTGCACCGCGTGCTTCTGCACATGTGCACATGACCCCTGCACACCATGCACGTATGTGCATGTATGTGCGACCCCGCCATGTGCCTCTGCGCATGCATCTCCCATGCGTGCCCCACGCATGCACGGCAGATACTCAACAATCAGCTGGCTGGCGGGAGGTGCATGGGCATGCGCAGTGGATCTGTTTCGGGTGACAGCTCACGTTCCGCAGAAATAGCTCTGCATGCCACTTCTGGCACACATGCCATAGGTTCACCATCATGGTCCTAATGGCTTGTCCAGTCAGTGTTGGTGGGAGTGGTCTTGGGGATTCTTTGATTAGCCTATTTGCTGCTAGCATGTTTGTCAATTCCTTGATTGCAATATGTTTACTTTTTGATTGTTGGTCTGATATTAACCTTGGTGCAGGGGTGGGATTCTACAGGTTCACACCTATTCACTAGAACCGGTTGTTAACATTCTAAGCAGTTCAGAGAACCAGTTGTTAGAAGAAATTACTGGCCTAATCCTGTAAGGAAGGCAGGAAGGAAACATTCTGGTGTTGCTTACAGAAACTGCCTCTCCGTTAACCCTTATTACATTCTTGGCAGGAGTAGATTTCCTGTCTCAGGAACATCTCTGGAGTTTTTTTTCCTCCTTTGCTGGTACTTTGCTTGTGTGAAGTGACCATTCAAAGTTACAATGGCACTGAAAAAAGTGACTTATGACCATTTTTCACACTTATGACTGCTGCAGCATCCCCACAGTCATGAGAGGCCAGGCAAGGAGATGCGTGCCTTGATGTGAGTGATATTGAGTTGGCCATGTCCAGGCAATAACATGACCACCAAGCTACACCCACCAACTAAGCCATGCTCACAGAACCTGTTGTTAAAAAATTTGAATCCCATCCCTGTCTTGGTGTCAAAGAAGTAAACGGTACCCCAATCGAGGAACCGCCGAAGAAGCTAATAGTAAACAGGCCAATCAAAGAATAACTAAAACCACTCCCACCAACACTGACAGGGCAAGCCACTGGAATTTATATTGAGAAGAAACATCTCAACTGGAATTTATATTGAGGAGAAACCCCACTCCTTACTAGCATTGTTGATGTTTGGGAAATGAAACAGCTGCAAGAAAATAACCAAGCTCAGAGAACACCAAGGACCCCCTCTTATTTCAACCCTGAGCTACAAATATTCTCCTTTATTAGTATTTCAATTGTGCTGTTCAGCATTGATTGTATAGAATTTTTTTTTACATGTATTGCTTGAGTAAGACTTCCGGGTCAAGAGCTTTGGTGAAATTGGGTGGAGGGTGAGAGTAAAGATTTCAACTTGCTATACAACCTGAGAATTGCTTGCCATTTCAGACTGTTGTTTCCCATATCTTCCTCTTTTTTTCTCTCCTCCTTTTTCTCTTTTCCTTTGCTTTGGGCTCTGGTATCTGGCGCAGCTGTTCCATCATATGGTCCATATGGTAGGTGCCAAGCTCTCTCTGCATTTGTTTGTTTCTTTATTGTTGAGATACTTCAGCTTCCTGCACTATTTCTCCTAAATCATATTTTAGAAGCAGCGAATACTTGTACTTTGGGGAAATAGCGAAAGGCCTCATTAAACATATTTCCTGAACACTACAAAAGTTCTGCCTGATAGGAACAGTTGTAATTAAAACTTTAAAAAAACCTACAGCTGAAGATCGTCTCTAATGGGTTTGTATGCAATATGACTCAGTATGCCTTTAGTAGTGAAGTATTAGTAGATAAAATGATATGAAACACTATGGCTTTTGCTGCAGTAGATGACAGGTAGTCCTCACTTACTAACTGCCTCATTTAGTGACCATTAATTTATCAATTTATGATCATCCCAGCGTTCTGCAGTCACATGATTGCCATTTGTATACTTCCCATGGAGTTAAGGGAGAACACCAAGGTAAAATCGTATGTTGGCAGTCAGTTGCTGTTTCCTTTTTATAGAGAGTTTCTGGTGCTAAGCAAGGACCATTTGGAATATGCCCACACCTCTGGAAAATATCTATACTGAAGATTATAACAGCTTTTGTTTCTTTAATTGCAATAGTGTACTATCCAAAATATCCTGATGATCTTTTTTACTTCACTGTTTTAGTTCAATCATAGTAGACATATTGTGAATAAAAGTAGCAAAGGCATTATTCTCCCCCATCCCACCCCGGTAACTATGTGATCTACACTAGCGGCCCCTAAGTTTTTTGGACACCAGGGACTGGTTCTATAGAGAATTTTTTGCGGATGGGGGGGGGGGTTGGTTTTGCACACTACCTACATCCCGCACGTGCCCAGATGGGGCTTTGCTCATCTGCATGGCCTGGTTCCTGGCGTGCTGCAGACCAGGGCTGGTCTATGGCCTCGGAGTTGAGGACCCCGGATCTACACCATTGGTAGGCATAATATAGATTTTCTAATTTATGATAGATCTCTAGATGATTCACAACTTACAGGAGCTTTTTAACAGGAGCAACAATAAAATGACCCACTTACTTCAAATTATATGCTAAAGAAATAAAGTTTTATAGTTTTATGTATTTATTTAAGAAAATTTACTCTGGGCAGCTTACAAAGATAAGATTTAGAGTTGGAGTCAATATTTTTTATGAAAGAACTGAAAAAAAAAAAACCCAAAATATACTTAAAATACATTTACTCCAAATTTGAGGTAGTATCCAAATTCTTTAGTTGTCAAAATTAATTCCTGCCTAATTCATGCCCTTGTTAATATATGGGCACTAGGAAAAACTTCTGTAGGTAGTTTTTGAAAAGGTTTATGGGATAGCTGGAGAAAAACTTCGGTTTTTCATATGCGGTGTTTCTTTCTAGGACGGTGTGCCCCAATGAAGAGCATCTCTAGCAGCCTTAAGGAGACCATGAACCCCCACGATATTGTCCAGGATGCTATCCATAACTTCTCCCCAGCCTACCAGCAATACACACAGCAGTCCACCCTGGAACATGGACCAGCATGGCGGAATGGCAGTCACATCATTTCACGTTCTCATAGCACCTCTGGTGTCCGTGACAATGAGAAGACCCTGCTTTTGAGCTCGGATGATGAGTTTTAAGGGGTTGGTGGACCATGCCATAGCCTGGAACTTTCTTTTATTTATTGAACTAGAAAACAGGTTATATTCCTTTTTTACATGGTGCTCGAGTCAGGATTGGGCACCTTCTGATGCCAATTGTAAGCAAGGACCATTGTGGCTAATGCGGGTGGTATGGACTTTCTTTTCTAAAAGCTTACCTAGTCCACATTTCACTTAATAAAGAAAAATAAAAATAAAAGAATACTAAATTGTAGCCTAGAACAGAGGTGTAAGATGAGTAAAACACATTTTAATAGTTTTTATGTTATTGGTAAGGCAAAGGGCTGGTAATACAAAAATCAGACAAATGTTTCCCAATAAATGAGGCTGTATCTTTATTCATTTGCTAAATTATTTGAAATGAAACTAGCAGAAAATTTCCTTTCTGTACTCTATTATGAAAAGGTATCTCTACCCTCATAATTCTGATTGAAGATAAACAGTCATCCTTAGCTATTGCCCCGTTAATTCGTTCTATTAAGTTTTTCATTGTGGGCAGGATTTATTTTAATTAATAGTGCGATATATGCAATTAGTCTTTGCAAAAGATCCAGAGTGCGAATGGGGGAAGACAAGAAATTCTTTTTCCCTATGCAGAAGTGAAATATAGCATTTGTGGGTATTTTTGGTTGCCCAGTATTTCAAAAGAATCTGCAAGATATTTTCTGCAAAACAAGGTTTCTCCCATCTGTAGAGAAAGACATCTCTGTAAGAATGATCCAGAATTTCAGGGAAAGCTTCCCATGATACAAATCTGGATGCATAGTCCCAGGAAAGTTGCTCAATAAATAGAAGCACGTATCCCATATAATATAGGTTTCATTATGGATGAGGGTCATGTTGAATTATTTTTCTTTAGGCCTCGTCTGATCTTCCTAGATACCAAATCCAAATGTGCAAGATTGCTTTCCTCCATTAATTTAATTTGTGATTGTACGCACTGTTAGAATCTGGTTGCCTTTTGTCATTTGTGTTTTCTTCTGGAGGAGCAATTGTACACGCAGTGATACAGAAATCTCTTTTGCACTGTCTGTTTTTGAACTCTGCATCTCCTGGACTTTAAATTCTATAACATTTATGGCAAGTTACCATTTGTCCTTTCTGCTGTAAATATTTTACCTATGTTAATAGTTAATTTTAAATGCAGTGGGATGGAATTCGCCTAAGATGGAGAACATTCCATTTTCCCTTCCCTTCCTCTTGTTCTGTTCCAGTCTGGCCAAGATATCTAAACATATCTGTGGGATGTGTAGGTATTTTCTTTGCCATTATTGTCTACAAACCATGAGATTAAAACATGTTGATCTCATTAGGCATGATGTATCTTTTGTCTAAGAATCACAAGCTCCCCTATGCAAGCAGTAAAATCTGCTGCCACTGGATTTGCCAGATACATTTTAAAACTGAAAAGGGCAATCAGATTAATTGTAATATATTGCACGTCTTTGTTGCTGTTGTGGGTGTGGTAACTGTGCCTGTTTTAACACATTGCTGCATAAAAGGGGGGTAACATTAGGCCCTTCCTGAGTCTCCTGCATAGATTATGAAATCAGCAATGCTGGCTCTGTTCTAAGCTGCTGGCTCTCCCACATCGTGTTGTGGTTATTTGGCACTTTTTCATATGGTGCCTGTAACCCCTTCACTGGAGAGTCTAAATATGAGGATCTCAGGGGGGGGTTGACTCTATTGCTCCTTTTCTCTGTGCCTTAATATTCTCACCTGAGACCCCCCCACACACATGCCACATTATAGCAAAGACAGATTTGTATAGCAATTATTAGCATCCTTTCTCCAAATTGTACTTGTTTGGCAAAATGTGTTTGTGTGGACTTGGGAAGTTTGCCGAAATTTGTTTATTCTTTTTCCTGGAGAGATAGTGAGGTTGTGGCTGCTGTCATCATAAAATGCAGTTCCCTTTTTCCAGAAGATATTGGAGAAAATTTGAACAATGGAGGACAAACGCTGCATTCACATTTTCTGCCTGAAATAGTTAGAGAACTTGAGATATGAAGAAAGGAAGACAGAACAGGAACATGTCTCTGTAAGCACCACAATCATCTGCCTTGCTTCATTTGACTTGTACAACATATTCATATGGGCTAACTTTTAAAATCCTGTCATTGGTTCTGGGCACCCAGAATTCCACAAACTTAGATAATTGATGTCCAATTAAAATAACAGACTAATGGCAGCAAAAATATGATGAAAACTTCCTCCATATATATATATATATATATATATATTCCATGTATATGGAATAGTAGGGATTTTTTATTGAATAGGATGACATACAACCTCAATATTTTAAAGAGATGTTGAAATTAGCATTTTTCTGCTATTTATTAAAGAAGCTGGACCTTTTTCCAGCTTTTATCTTGTGTAGAAGCCAAGAAAAGTGTTGCTATTGCTTTAAGGAATTACACTCATTGAAGTTAAAGTGATTCTTACAAAGCAACAACATTTTTGTCAGGCATCTGAAGAAACTTGAACAAGGTCAGGCTCCTTTATTGAATTGCAGAACCTCTCATGCACTTCCAAATAATGTTTGAAGCATGCACAGTCTCTCTATTTATTTCAGCGCTACTTTGCTTCCAAATAATTTTCCTAACTATCCTCGTTCTCAGAATACCTTGCTAACACTTGCACGTGTGAAAAGTTTTCATCATAAGCCTCCTTTTTAAATAGAATGGGTGAATAATGTGACTGACTTGCAGATATTTCAGTGTTGGGGAGAGCTCTATTTTTTATTTGTATTAATGTGTACCACATATATGTATACTATGTGTACAAGCTGATTACGCGGAAGCAACCTATAAGCAGTTGTGATACCCACAAAGCAAATACCATGGGTCCAATAATAGTGTGACTTTTAAAAAAATAGAGCCATATGAAAGCCACAGTGCTGCGTGATGGGAAGAGTTTATTGTATATCCATACAGGAAAGAGATGAAAGGGATGACTGGTCAATGATTGCCCATCCCAGTTAGGGTTCCTGGGAGACCAACCATTTAATACATGTGCTTATACATGTGTCCCATCAAAATAATATTGGCACTGCAGTACTATCAGCTCCTTTCCTCTCTCTCCTTGGGTTTTTTTTTTTTTTTTGCCATGCAGCATACTGCGAGTTTTGTTTTTACTATTTTTCCATATAGTTTAGATATTTGTATATAAATGGGGGGGGAAAAAAACTGTATAATAAGACAGAGTTACTTAGTTTTGTACCTATCATGTAATAATAACTGATGTGAGTTCAGAGACAAGCTGTTGTCTCTGTTTTGTTATTTGTGATGTTATACTGCTTTGCGGAAACAAGCAAATATGATAAATAAAGATATAGAGATAATATAGATTGTATTTAATATGTTTCTGCTGTTTCTGTTCATTTTCTTTCTGGAATTACTTTTTAAAAAGGTAGTGATTTCTATTTTATTCTACACCTTGCAAAGGTTGCAGACAATTGTTTTAAGACAAAGGGTTACATGACAAATGGGAAAGACACTTGAAAACAGCAGGTACCTCCAGCCAATGAAATTTTCCACTTGATACAGAATCACTTCACACAGAGTTATACTAACATAATGGATTCAATGTGAAGGGGACTCAAAATCCAGTAAAGATCATTTCCTTTGCCTGAAATAATACTCAGTTCAAATTTTGGGAATTCTTTTGTCTTCTATTGGAACTAAAATATTGACATAAGAAATACAATCATTCTTTTCAGTTAATGGCTCATTAACAGCAAAAAGCTGAGCAAAATGATTTGAATTGGCGACTCAGAACAGGAAAGGGCACTAAAGGAGTAACCTGGTAACCTTTCATAGCTTGCTTGTGTAACTTTACTGATCCCAAGAATCTTATTTCCTGCTTCCTTGCCCTCCCACACCCAACCAACACATAGACATTTTGTTTATCTAGGTCAGAAGTCAGCTAAACAACACGTTTTTCCAGAACTAGCAGTGACAGTCTAGTGGTGGGTATGGTTACATACAGCTAGTTAGTCAAATGGATAAACTTGGTTCAAATGATAAAGTGTTTTGGTCTGGAAAGTGCTGATTAGCCAGTTATTTTGGCAGAGCAGGGGTATCAATTTTAACCTTTGTATGCCTTCATTTGAATTACAATTTTATATGCTTAGACTTGTTTCGTGTCTAAGTCATACAAATGAGGAAGTTGTGTGCCTGTTCAATTCAGTCATCTCCAACATGTAAAGAGTGGGGAAGAGAATGTACTGATGGAAGATATCAAGTATCAACCACTGGTAGACCTTTAGACCTTTCCCATATACTTAGGACTGTGATGGCGAACCTGTGGCACACAGAGCCACTTTTGCCGGCACGTGAAAGGTTGTCTGGAAGAGCCCCACTGCGCATACACGCGTACACCCCGCCAGCCAGCTGATTGTCGGGTAACTACAAAAAGGAGATATAGGGGGTTGCATGAGCAGAGGCATGCAATGCGGGGGGCTGCGTGTGCATGCGCATGGGGCCGGGGAATCACATGCAGTGCGTGATGGGTGCAGGCCTGCAGGCCTGCAAGCATGCATGCACACACTTTTGGCATGCAACATGGAAAGGCCATCACTGCCTTAGGAGAAGAAGATGCTTATGCATATTCTTCCTCCTTGTCTCAGTGCTTCCTCAGACTCTGAAGGCAATACAGGAGAACCATTTTTCCCCATTCTTCTCTTATTTCCTCCCCTCAGAGGCAAAATTTCAAGATTTTTCCATTTCTTGTTCTATTTCCACCACATTAAGGCACATAGCAGTTTTTCACCTTATTTTCACCCCTTTAAAAGCTGTCTTAGATTGTTGTTAAACCAAAAACAAACCCACTTGGTTACAGTCCATCCAGAAGGGAAAAAATAATTTGCTAATTGAGTGAGGCAAGCATTCTGGTTATTTATATAAACAGAAGAAACTAAACTGGACAAAAATGTTAACAGATTGTGTAATTGACTAGAGGCTTCAGTACTAAAGGATTCAATGCATCTAAGCCACTGGATTATTTTTTCCAGCACATAAAAGAATGGACAGAATATGAATGGAATATGTGGAAGGAGTACCAATACCTCTTTGGCTAGAGCGAGGAATGATAATTTTTGTTAATAGTGGCAACTTCAAGCAAGGTGCTGACTGAATTATGTTCTATGCCCTCTCCTACTGATCAATCACAGGTTCCACTAATTGAGTTAGGCTTCTCTCTGCCTACTCTGTGTTTCAAGGCCAGCAGAAGTAAAAATGATTTGGGGTTGATTTCAAAGTACTTTGGAAAGTGGAAATGGTAATATTGTGGAAGTTCCCTTTATCTATATTCCTTTAGCAAGAACTTGTGTTACATCTCATGATCTCAGTATGTTTGGCTTCGCCCCAACCCTTTTTCCACGCAAAAGTGACAATGATATAAATATATGTAAACTTCCCCAGGTCCCTAGAAGGACTATGACTATTTCTGGCGACTGACACCTAATGATGAGACTACACTTTCACTTCCCCAAAACTTGGTATCAATGGCTGACTTGTGGCATGCTATTTGTCACATTGTTGACAAACATGAAATATATTGTCAGTGTTCTTTTTCTTTCGACCAAGAAACTAAATTTGACATCATGTAATGTAATTAAAATTGAAGTAATATGATACATATTTTAATACAAAATTTATTACAAATTTTAAGAACTATAACAAACTAAATTAGAACAGAAAAAGTGAAAAAGCTGAAAGTGCAACAGGAAGATCTAAAATAGAAAAAAATAAAACAAGAAAGATTACATGTTATCATCTCAAAGACAAGTTTTATAAAAAGATGTATCAGCGAACATAAGAGTAACAGGGACCTTGGAGATCTAGTCTACGGGTGTCCAACTCATGGCATCATGTTGCTGTCATGTGACATATTGCAACATTTTCCCCCTTCATGGATCTAGGGTGAGCGTCAGGTGATATTCAGCAGGTTCTGATCACTTCTGGAGAACCAGTAGCAGAAATTTTGAGTAGTTTGGAGAACCAGCAAATACCACCTCTGGAGATTTTACAGTATCCTTCCCCTGCCATGCCCACCAAGCCATGCCCACAGAACTGGCAGTAAAAAAATTTGAATCCCACCACTGGTGGGCGTGATTTGCACATGATGCATCTGGGTCTCAGGCTGCCAATTTGACACCCCTGTGATCTAGTCCAACCCCCTGCTTAACCATTCAAAACAAATGGCTTTCCAATCTCTTCTTGAAAACTCCAGTGACTGACCACCCACAACTTTTGGAGCCAAGCTGTTCCATTGTTTAATTGTTCTATCGGGAAATTTCTCCTTAGGTTGGATCTCTCTTTAATGATCTTCCACCTGTTACTTCTTGTCTGTCCTCAGCTGCTTTGGAGGCTAGATTGACCCCCTTCCAGGACAGCCACTCAAGTACATGCTATGATGTCACCCCTATTCCTTTTCCATAGACTAAAGATCCCTTCACACATACATGCTAGTTGTTTCCAGCTCTAGGGGGCAGTGCTCATCTCCGTTACAAAGCCAAAGAGCCAGCGCTGTCCGAAGACGTCTCTGTGGTCATGTGGCCAACATGACTAAATGTCAAAGGTGCATGGAATGCTATTACCTTCCCACCAAAGTGGTCCCTATTTTTCTACTTGCATTTTTTACATGCTTTTGAACTGCTAGGTTGGCTGAAGCTGGGACAAGTAACAGGAGCTCACTCCATTATGCAGTGCCACCGAACTGCTGACTTTTCTGATGGACAAGCTTAACGTCTTAGCCACTGAGTCACAACGTCCTTTCGGTAGACTAGACATACCTAATTCCTGCAACAGATCATTGCATGTTTAGCCTCCAGATCCCTAATATCTTTACTGCACTTCTCTGCACACGTTTTAGGGCCTCAGTGTCTTTTTTGTATCGTGGTGACCATACTTGGATGAAGTATTCTAGTTTTGGTCTTACCAGTGCAGTACTATCATGTGATCCTGTTGCCATCTCTAGGACTTTATTGGGTTTGTTTGTTTTTTTGACAACTGCAACACACAGCTGGCTCATACTTAAGTGGTTATCCACTAGGACACTTAGATCTCTCTCACAGTCACAACTGTTGAGTCAGGTACAGCCTATTCTATACTGTGCATTTGATTTTTCTTGACTAAATGTAAGACTTTACTTTTATCAGACTGAATTGTGTTTTGTTGGATGAGGCTCAATGTTCAAGTCTATCAAGAGCCTTCTATATATTGAGTCTCTTCTGAAGTGTTGACTATTTCTCCCAGCTTGGTATTGTCTGCAAATTTGATTAGATCCCTTTCTATTCCCTTCTTTATATCATTTATAAAGATATTTAAAAGTACTGGGCCTAAGGCAGAACCTTGAGGTACTCCACAGCATGCTTTCCTCTATTTATATTAAGTAGATCCAATGAAGACAACACACTGAGTGCAGTTGGTCAACAAATCCATCTGGTGGTGATGCTATCTATCCCACAGTTTTCTGTTTTACCAAAAAGTAGGCTGTGATCTACCTCGTCCCCATGTTCTGCAAATCCTACATCCTCTAAATTTATTTCATGTTTGTCTTCTTTCCATAGAGTATCCTGCCCAATCAAAACCAGAAATCAAGAGTTCATTTTTATTTTTACACAAAAATTCCATACGAAATTTCTATTCAGCAGTAACTGCAGCTATCATTCTAATCAAAGACATTAGTTTATCTGAGCAAGATCTGTCAATTTCACCAGCCATTCCTCCATTGTGGACAATGTTGAATCTTTCCATCTTACATTTTGGCTTACAAGCACAATTGACACCAGAATTTTGTTGTGATGGTAAGCTGAGACATCACTTGACTAAACAATTGCTTTTAAAATGGCTGTTAAGTAAGTCACATAGGAATTAAGCAAACCAACCAGTCATTAAGTGAGCTAGATGGTTGTAAGTGCATACCCATTTTATCCAATGGATATTTTTAAGAGAATAACAGAGTTGGAAGGGATCTTGGAGATCTTCTAGTCCAATCCCCCCTGCTCAAGCAGGAGACCCTAAACCATGGGTGTCAAGCTTGCCGCATCACGTTGCTGTCACGTGACATTTCGTGATGGTTTCCCGTTTGCAGAGGTGGGGTGGGTGTGGCCTGCATGTGACACATCTGGCCTGTGGGCCACCAGTTTGACACCGCTGCCCTATACAATTTCAAATAAATGGCTGTGCAATTCTTCTTAAAACCTCCAATGATGGAGCACCCACAACTTCTGAAGGCAAACCATTCCATTGATCAATTGTTCTCATTGCCAGATTTCTCCTTAGTACTTGGTTAGTTCTCTCCTTGATCAGTTTCCACCACTCTTTCTTGTTCTTCTTTTAGATGCTTTGGAGAACAAGTTGATCTCCTTTTCTTTGTGGCAGCCCCTTAGATATTGGAACACTGCTATCATGTCACTCTAGGACTTCTTTTCACTAAACTAGGCATACCCAATTTTTACAGCCGTTCTCTCCAAACTGGTTCTCTCTGCTGCTCTGCTCTTGGGCCCACCTGCTCTTGGGCCCACCAAGGCTCCCATACTCACCTTTATCCGCTGAATTTGAAGCTCAGCTGCTTTGCACGGCATAGAACAGCGCCGTGCAACAGCTTTTGAAGTGACTGGGATCGTGCAGGCTTGCAGCAGGTGAGTTAAAATGCCTCTGCACCTGCGCAAATGCCTCTGCACCTGTGCAAAGTGTGCGTTTGGCACATGCATGCACAAAAAGTGCACAAAGTGCGCCCTCCAAGCCACGTCCACCAAATCAGTGGCAAAAATATTTGAATCCCTCCACTGTTGCACAGCTGTGAAAGGTATAAGCTTGAGCTCCCCCAAAGTCTCTGAAGTCTTATTTGGCTGTTCCTAGGGAGGGAAAGCTGCCTGTGGAGATTCTTGTAATATAGGTAGAAAATAATATAATTTTGTATACTTTAGTTATTAATAAGTGGCTCTGGTTGCTTGTGCTGACAAGTAATTGCAAGCACCCAAAATGCAATCACATGACTGCAGGCAGTTGAAACTTTAAGGGCAAGTCATAAATAACTTTGGGTCCATCATAATTTGAACAGTTATTTAGCAACTGGTCTTACATCAAGAACCGCCTATATCAATCTTGCCACAATAATCACATATTGATTGAGTAATCACATCTTGCATGACTTTTCTGCGTATCTATCAATCTTAAAAGGAAAAGTTCTGGTTTCATTTTAATATTAATCTTTAAGATTAATCTATGTTAATGTATGTATTTAAATCCATTTTTAGCTTTATTAGATGTTCACCAAGAATATCAGAATGTCCATTCATGTTCATATTCCACATATAGCTGAAGTGCTTTTATATATTCTAGATCAGGGGTGTCAAACTTGATTTCATTGAGGGCCGCATCAGGGTTGTGTTTGACCTCGGAGGGCCGGGGGTGGGCATGGTCATGGTGGGCGTTTGTCACAGGCTCAAGATAGATTGTTCCTCCCTTTGCATCCAAAACAGCTACTCCAGAGAAAGGGAGATTTACTTTCTGGCACAAATAGTCTCAATACCATAATGTAGAAATTAAAGACATGTAGAGTCTCCAGCTGCTATGAGGCTTCACTCTTTGTATAGGAGCAGAGCATAAATGAACTGTCAATTTCTCCAGATGTTTCTAAAAACTGTCCAACCATCTATCAATCTTCGTTGCTACCTCTGACACAGCCATAGAGGAGGATTTAATATTAGTAATTACAAAATTGATATAACACCCAATTCTCAATGACCCTGGGTGGCTCACAACAATAAAAAATTTTTACACTTAAACCAATCACAGGTAAAAGATAAAAGATGACAAACTCAGTGATACGAGGGGGCTCATTCTCTTTCATTAAAAGCCTGGGTGAAGAGACAGATGTTTTTGGCTCTTCTAAACAACAGCCATCTAGATCTTAGAGGGTACCTAGTTCCAGTTGGCAGATGCTGCTAAATAGAAGGCGAAGAAGGTGCTGCCTCCTGCTGCACTCTGCCCCCCGCCCATGGGGCTGGCCTGGAAATATCAAAGGACCAGTGGAGGCTGAAAACTGTGGGGAGGGGGGCAATTTTACCCCCCCGCCTCCTCTGCAGCATTCTGCAGGCTGAAAACAGGCTGTGGGGGGGGGGGTTGTCACGCTGGCAGAGGCACCACTGGCCAGTCCTTTGATATTTCTAAGCTGGCCCCATGGGCCACATCTAAGCACCCGTTGGTCAGATCCGGCCCATGGGCCTTGAGTTTGACACCCTTGTTCTAGATAATTTCTCTGGCATCATGTATATCATTTTATAAAAATTCTCTTTAAGATAATAAAGAATGTAACTTTCAGTGTAACTTTCAGACATTTTAGTCACGCATTGATCCATGTCTATGTTAGAGCCAAACTTCTTATCCCACTTTATCATACATTCTTTAACCTAGTTTCCCTGTTTTCCAATTTTCAACAAAAGTTTATACATTTTAGCAATTACAAGTTTTTCATGGTCAATTCTGCCTCAAATTCCATTTGATACATACTATAAGTCTTTTTGTCCATTTTGGATCTTTCTGATAACTGTAAACAAGAAAACCATTAATAACTATTTCTTTCTGCTATTCATTGCTCTTTTGATTTAATTTTAAGTTTCCTTTGATGGTTTTCCAATAATTCCTGATATGTGAACCATTTGTCTTTGTCTGCTGTTTCTCTTTTGTGGCATACTTCTTGAGCTGAGATCCACAGAAGTATTTGGGGGCATTACTTGGCTTTATATCATATTTTCAATATAGTACAACTAATGAAATTGTTTTTAAAATCAACATTTTCACTTATCATACCATAAGTATCCATGCTATCCAAGCCTCAGGTGATGATCCTCAACTCTAAATATCACTTGTTTCTCAGCAGCATCCGTTCTTTCATCCAGACCAACCACAAGTTGCAAAATAAATCTCAAATCCGGTAAACCCAGACCTCCTCTTTCTTTTACATCTTGTAACAGTCTTTGTTTCCAAATCTCCTTGATAAAATCTATGTTCCGCAAGGTTATTTCCTAAAATAGTTCCACTTCCTTTGGAACTCAAGTTGATTTCATTTATGTAATGTCTCAGAATTGTGATTTTTTTTCAGTCATAAGCTTCATTTACTTTAGTTCAGCTTGTAGCATATGAATTTTATAAGATTTAAAATTGTCACTGATCATGCTCATACCTACTATGACTTTAATCCCAAATAGTTTCAAGATTATAAAAACCAAAACAGCCTCCAGATGTTGCAGGAATGCACATTTCCCTCTGGAAGAACTCAAAAGTGCTAAAAAGCCCAAGTGGTGATCTTTTACAGAAAAATGTACCAAATGGCCTAATAAACATGGTTAATTTGGCATTGTCGAGTGTAACTGTATCTGCCAAAACCCACTAGCTGCATCAAGCACTGAGAGTATCCAAACACCTGCAAACTGTGGAAGACCATCAGCTGTAAAGAAAAGGATCTGCATTTCTTTTTTGACAAACTTGTTTTGCTCTTTCTGGTCTGAATTCTGTGTAATCGTGATTTGAAATTATTCAGAAAAAGTGCTTTGGTCCTCGTGCAAACACTTCTCTGCTATTTACTGTATTTATAAGGAGGGCCATTTTTTCAGAATTCTTTGCAAACCTGCAAAAAAGATGCTATTGCTTTCAGGAACGCAACTACAAACACTTCCATTTTGCTTGAGTACCAATGAGGTGTTGATTAATTGATTACTTCAGTCCTTTCACATTGGATTATCCTCTGGTTCTATTTTGTACCTTGGGCAGCAGTATAACATTGTGGCTCTATGAACTGTATATGGAATGGGTCCTTTTTTAAAGTACTTGCATGGGGGGAATCTTTAAGTTTTCTACTTCTTTGTCAGACTCTGTAATGAAATCTTCACGTACACATTGACCATTAGCTTCTTGGCGTAGAAATGAGTATTAGGTATACCAGTAGTTCTCAACCTCAGCAACTTTAAAATATGTGGACTTCTACTCCCAGAATTCCTCAGCCAACTGAGGAATTAATTAGCTAATTAAGCCAATGCTTAACTCAGATAATATTCCTGTCCAAAAATCTGACCGCAAAGTACATACATTTTAGATTTTGTTCCTCTGATTTTGAAACTAACTATAAAATAATCAAGGCAATATGAGGTTTTCAACTGGGGTTCCAGTTGGAAATAAAACATTCCATAGTCTACTTTCCATAGTCTGGCAGAAAAACTAAGGATATACAACTGCTCCTCAAAGGAAGTGCTTTATGGTATCAGATTTTAATTTTGTCCTACCACTTCAGCTCCGTATAGATAGCTGCAAAATATTCTATTTATGACAAACAAGTTTCTCAGAAGAACATTTCTGGCTTCTGTGACTTGACTTTCCCAAAATGAGATTCCTTCAGCAGTATTAGTGTAGATTTATTTTATTTATTTATACAATTTATTGGCTGCCCTTCTTACCATATGTTAACTCTGGGCAGCTCACAATATTAAAATATGCCCTTGATCATGGAGCAAAGCTGGTTTGATGGGCCTTTTTCCATTTCTTTATAGCAGGACTGTCAAACTCACAGCCCACGGGCCGGATGCCCACGGGCCGGTTTAGCAAAGGGGGGGGGGAAGTCCCCATATGTCACATGACACAGCCGTGACAACATGAGTTTGACTCCCCTACTCTATAGCTTTCTTTGAATGTCCTTGATGGTTCAAAGGTTATTATCATGTCCACTGCCCTTCTATAGTGAAAGCAGTTTCCATCTGTAATTTTTAGGATAAACCCTTCTGCAAAATACAATCTGCCTGTCTGTAATAGTTTCATTTCTCTTGTCTCACAATTCAGTCATTTGTTTTCATCCACTTTTTATATAGCTTCAGGCTTTTGTATGTGAGAAGCTTTTGTATGGATCATGGGTTTGGGGGATACAAAAGATTTTTTTTTTCAAAGAGAAACATTCTTACCTGCAGCAGCAAAGATTTGCTGTTTATTCCTTTCGGTTCATGGCAGAAATGAGGATACACATTTGGATTCTTCCATTTGCCATCAGTTGAGTAGCAATGTTGCACTGAACAATTGCTTCCAATTATGCCATCTTGTAGGCTACTGAAATCAAAGTGTGGTGGAAAAACATCAGGAAGCCAAGTCTCAAAGGGAAAGGATTTTCAGTTTCATTTCATAGGAATCTGTATAGCTGCAACATGGTTTTCACTGTGGGTACCATTTTTGTTCTTTACAAACTGGCCCGAGACTTGCATTTGAACTGTAATAAATCAGTTAACTAAATGTATAAACTGCTTGTCATCCTTAATCTATTTTTCCATGAAGATGGCCTCCTTCATCTGTGGGATCCTAACCCTAGAGAAAATTGGTGACTTTTTCTATTCTCTTATTAGAATTGCATTCCACTATAGTCATGCATCAACTAGGATCCATTTACAGCTTTTCATGAATTTTTGATATTTAGCCTGGCATTCATTATTATATGTTATATGGAAAACGAAGATTGCAAGTTGTCTTTAACTCCTAAACAGAAAACATTATATTGATAGTGGAGGAAATACTGCTCCAGGTAACATGTAAATACTACTTAACATGGTTTTGCCAAGAAAATAATTTGTTAAACCTTCCCACTCATGTCCCACAGAGTATTTTGAAAACTCTGACTACTGTAGTCATGTTTCATTTATATGGGCCAAGTGTAATTTACTTAGAAACATTTTGAGCTGCTGATAGAACCAGTCCCTTAAGTAACCTCTGTGTGTGTATATTTGTGTGTGTGTGCTTTTCCCCTATATGTAAATAGGAAACTTTTTATAATGATGACAAGTCTATGGAATGTGGAATAGGCAAGTCCAGTTGCCAAACTGTGACCTGTAGGCCACATTCCAAGATATGTTTCTTTCTAGCTGCTTTGCTTCATAGTTGTCTCATTTTAGAGCTGCTTTTATCTGGCAGAGATTACTTATTGTTCTGCCTGTGACAAGAGTCCTCATGTCACTATTTTAATACTTTTGTGCACGTGGCAGTTGTAGTTTTGTTTCTTCTGCTGCTTTTTTGGTTAGATGTGCACAGCTGCAACTGCTATAGTTTTGTTTAGTCAGGAAACTTCCTGTCTATTAATGCATGGTCATTCTTCAGTATCAGTGAGATCTGATTTATCCTTCCAAAATGATCTCATTTTCTTTGAGGACATGTGGCATTTACCAAGCTAAAGGGCTGAACTAAAATAAATGCATCTCAAAATACAAATGCTCTGGATGAGGCTGTTTATATGGTTCTATTCTTACTATGTTTTAATATACAATGAGATTTGTATGCAAGAATTTACCTGTTTGTTTTGTAAGAAAGCCAATTTACAGTACGTCTTCACACTTCACACCATGCTTCAGCAGTAAATCACTGCTCTTCAACCTTTTAATATCTTATTCAGCACTAGGTAGAAGACGCTTAATTCAGCTAAGGCTGAATTATTATTGCCGACAAGGAGGCCTGAACACAACAGCTGATTATCCACCACACAGTCAAGAAGTCAGAGCCTTCATAAATATATAATGCTCCAGAGTTTAAACTCTGAACTTTTTCTGTCTGCCCTTTGAAGCTAGGAGTTAATTGGTTGCTTTCTTGATACCCTTAGGAGGTTACTGAGATATATTAATATCCAAAGGTCTCTTTAGTCTGGGAACTGTGGCTCCTCAGTCCTTACAGCTTCTGTACTGGCTTGATTCAAAACTCAATCTGTGTTTACAGTGAATTGGTATTTGTTTTGATAGGACAAAGCAAAGCTACAAATGCTTCATTTTGAAACAATGAGCAAAGCAGTGCATCTACCATGAAACTACTTGTGCTAGATTAAAAAACTTATTTGTAATCCTCTTGTTTTATGCAGATAAAATGCTCCACATATTTATAGTTAGAAAGTGGTCTGAAAAATGTGTAAACCAGGTCATTGCCACAATTATTCCCCAGGACTTTGGGGCTCTGTTATCTCTAAGAAAAGAAGAAAGAAAAGTAAACGATTCCGACTTTACTCTCAGTATCCAGAAAGTGAGAAGTATTGACAACTCTGCATAGTAACCATGAGAAGGGCTTTTTAATACCAGAAGATTAGATGGCATCTAATCATTCCTTGAATATTTGCAGTCCATATATATTGAAGTGTTTGTATTTATACTCAGGTATGACTGAGGGAGCATGGGGTTGAGTGTGATCCCAATGGATGAAAACCCATAAAGGCTTAAAGATAGCCTGAAAGAGAAATGGCTAAGTTGGATGAGGGACTCTTGCATGCTGCATTTGGATTGTGCAATTGTGAAAGAAGAATACAGAATGAAGGATAGAAAAATAACTTCAAGATTTTGGGTTTGCATTTTGGATCTCAGATTTCACCTTGGCCACAAAATAATGGCAAGCAAATTATTTTTCTTTAGCCTCAGAAGTATTTCTAAGAATTGAAAATTGTACCATTGTTTAAATAATTATGTATTCCTAAATTTAGACCTGTTTCATGTTTTATTAAGATTGGATTAATGATTTGTACAGTATTTTAATCTTATTGGCTTTCTCACAAAAATGTGTTTTGTGATTGGCCAAATCACAATAGCACTTTGTGGTGCGTTTAAATAAGAGATACATCCATCATCCTTAAAAGCTGGAAAAATACTCCCAATAGTGGCTTCCAATAACTCAGAAGCAGATTTTTATCCCCCCAACCTTACCTGATGTTGAAAGATGCTAAAAGTGCATGGCAGATTCTCTACTATGTGTGCAAATGACCAGCAGACATAAAATTAATGCTGTATATTATTCATTTTCAATGAAATTCCCAGAATTGATCCCTAGATCTTCAGCACAATCCCTTTCATTTTCACAAAAAAAGAGCACATATCACTTTTTTTCAGTTTCTCCATTTTGGAAAAAAAATCTGGCTTTATTTGTAAATTCTACAAAATACAGAGGAGTCTGGCAGGACACTTACTGTAAGTCAGAAAATAAATAAGTACTTTTTTTCTTGCTCTATAGAAGATAAAATGTGATTTGCATATATAAAATATAAAGTACAGCTCTGTACCAACATCCCGGCCGTGCCACAAGGCAGAACGGCATAAAGAATGTGAAAATAACTTATATTCGTGCAATAAATAAATCACAGGGTAGGAATAAGGAAAAATAGGGTGACAAGGGTAGAAACGTTAAAGAGGAAATCCCCACTAAGGATCAAAAGGATGGAGAGGAAGGATGGACAACACTGGTTTGGAAGCTGATTCCATCTTAGGGGTAGAAGTCACGTTAAGCTGCAGGATGGGTAAATCCAACCATATGTCTTTTTTTAAAAAAAAATGGATCATATTTGCCACTTAAATAAGTCACTGGCACATGCCTGGAAATGATTACCCACAAATACTCACTGGTTCTTATGTTAGCAACATATATTTAATGGAAGAAGGTACTTTCCTAAGTCTTCTAATCTAACCCTTCTCCATGCTTTCTACAGAATTACTGTATCCATGTCTCCCAGGTGTATAAACTTCCCAGTTTCTTAAGCAATGGAGCTGCCAGTGTCTCTTGGTACAGATGAGCTATTCTCATATCATCCATGCTTGGCATAAAACTTCATACCCACTTTAAAATGAGAAGGCAATGGGCTAAAACTGCTTGGCCAAAAAGGCATACAGATAGGAAGTATATCAATAGCTGATTCTACAAGTCCAGTGCTAGTAATATTCTGTGTGTACATGCAGGCAGCTTGGTTTAAATGGCATATGGGATTCATGACAGCATGGCAGAGAAAGGGAAACAATACACTGTTTAAGTTTGTGTTTACTAAGTTAGGCTTTGAATGGTATCAGTTTTTTCTCTCTACAATTCTCTACAATTTGTGTTCTCTACAATTCACATTTCCAGCCAACATGGCAGAATACATCTGGAAAACCACTGGACGGTATAAAAGTTACTACAATGAAAGGGGCAAGATTGTGATTGTAAACATTTTTAAAAATTGAACAGTGTGGTTTTTACAGTAAATACTACTAAGTGCATATGAGAATATTATCTTAAAAGAACAAGGGACAAACACAATGGCACCCAGGAGAACCTAAGTCTGCCATTGTGCTAGCTTAGACCAAACTAAGTTTTATTTTCATGACAGAAGTTATTTTTGGCTATGATTTAAACTATTTTGCTGCTCTTGTGAAAATGCATCCTTCAGATATAAAGAAGAAAAACATTTTGAATTTCATCTACTACACTTTCCTAAATAGAAATGCATCTTGCATTTTACACAGCTGAATGAGGCAAAAAAATAGGCCACAAAACAGCACAGAGGAACTATATTCCTCACCAATGTATTTCCAACTGAAGCCTCTTTTCCTTCTTCTATGTAAGTGATTGGATCTTTCTCAACTTGTTTTTGAGGAGAAAAAAGAAACTGGAAGAGCTATGCTAGGTTACATCCCATCGCTATGTTTAGGACTGATTCTGAACCCCTTAGAATCCCACACCCAATTGCCTGTACTGCTTCTTGGGGTGGGCCAACCTTCATATAGCTTCTCTTGAACATAAAATGTCTTAATCTCTGTAATAGTTGTGTATATTTCTTTCCTGAGTTTCTATTTCTAGTCTTTTGCCAATGCAAAAACAGAAAGAAAATACAAAAGGTTCTCTTCATTACATTCTGTTTGTTGCTATTTGTACCCCTCGTGGAACTAATTGTTTTAGACCTCAGTGTCTTCTCTAGAACTTCACTTGCAATTCTGATGCCTCTTCACTATCCATCAGTCTCACTTGCTTTATCCACTCCTGCCTCATTTAATACACTCCCTCTTTACTTTTCCTATTTCCTTCTCTCTCTCTCTCTCTGTCTTTAGAAAACTGCTTCTATTTTGTCCATAAATCTTATAACCTCAGCAAAAGAGCACTTTTACAATCAAAACAGTATTTGGAGTACAGCTGCATCCACACACAGTTGCAGAAAGATTGTTTCTCCAATCACTGCAATGGGCATAATTCCATTATTTCTTCCTAGTGTGGTTAGCAGCAACTAGCTCTTTTCTTGACACGTCCCTTTCTGATCCGTTTTTCTATCATCTTTGCAGTCACCAAGCAATAACACTTTTCTTGACTATTTTAAAATGTTTATTCATCAAAGGCTCAGACTGATTCTTGTAAAATAACAATTTCATGCTGAAGCAATCAAGTGGCTCTGAATTAAACAGTAGGTTAACTGGGAACTATGGTTTACAACAAAAAGCAGACAGAGTTATACATGAATACCTAGACTTGTGTCTGAACAACGAACCAAGAAACTGGGAAATTGATATCCTCTGATAACTTCTGGATTATTATAATCACTATGTTTTAGACATTAAAAGGAGACTTCAATCTTGGCATCCCCCCTTTTCCCCATCAGATAGAAGCTATCTACCTTTCTCTATAATTGCTGTCAAAACTTCTCTGAAGCAGCATTTCCAACTAAGGTATCTCATCTTCAAATCTCTCTGTTTTACATTTAATCAGTTGTAAGGTATGAAGCAGCAGAGAAGAAAACCTAACAAATATAAAATGGAAAAGAAAAATAACTGGCCACTGTAATCCAATTCACAAGTAACTGACAGCTAAAATTACACAAGTTGGGCACCACTTTCCCACAATCTCAATGAAGGCAAGGACTAAGGACAAAGTTCAACATTTAGCCATTTGGTCTTCAAGTCAACTGTGTCTCCTCCAGTGGGTAGAACAAAAGTGGGAGAAGGAAAGAGCCAGTGCAGCTACAGCTGCTTTAGGTAAGAGCTGTGCAGAGGCATGGCAACAGGACTTAGTTCATGGCTCAGCTTGTAGGCACTAGGAGTAGGTGGCCTGGTTGGAACCAGATTTGACAATGGTGATAACGCTGGCAGTTGCCACCTTTGCAGCAGTGCCATGAGCAGTGACTGTACGGGCAAAGCCCTGCAGCGCTTCATACTTGCCACGCAGGGCGTCCAGCTCAAGGCGCATGGCAGCATTCTCCCGCGCTAGCTTATCAACTTCCCTTTCTAACTCTGTCTTTTGCTTCTGCAGCTCCTCCTTCTGACACACTCTCTTTACTCGGCAGCTGGCCGCATAGCCACGATTCTTCAGAGTGCGCCGACGTTGCTTCAATCTTGCTACCTCTTCTTTGGACAGGCCTCTCAGATGGTGGTTAAGTTCCCGCACTGACAATCCCATAAGCTCCTCGTCTGAAAGGTGTGGTGTGTTCTCACCCATCTCCCGTTTGATCTGTTTAAGAAAAGGATCGAATAGTTGAGAATCAGCAGAAGTATGGGAAAAACAACAACTGGAAAGAGCAGTGGGAACCTAGAAGAATAAAACAACAACAGGGGAACAGTTTGTAGCAATAGTATGTAGGCATTGTTATTTGTATACATTTTCTGCAATGTTTTTTAAATTAAGGTTTTTTTCCTTACATGGTAATAATTATATTATAAATTCCTCCTAATAAAATTAATTGATTTTATAATAAGGTCTTGAAGTTTGAAGATTTGACTAAGATCTTTAAATTATTTAGCCAGGACTAGACGCCAATGAACTTAACAGAATTTACTTCTCAGTAGAAGGGTTGTGTACTTAAATCAGTGTCAACTGAATCAATACAAGTTACCCATCAACTAAATAAGTAGGATCAAAGTATGACTCGCTCAGTCTGGATTTATTCCCATCACTTTGTTTCTTTAAAGACTTCTTTAATCTTCCATCTTATCAGTGTTATTATTTCACAGCAGCAGAAATTGCAACCAAATATAAAATTTTATGTTTCTTTTATGTAATTCCCCCAATAACTTCATTGTTTTAACTCTTTGATCCAGTTCATCAATTAGTTTACAGAAATTGCATTCTATGTCAATTTCATTTTTTTCTCTTATAAAGCATTTTTGAAAGATGGAATGTTCTTTAGATTCAGAGGAAAAAAATCTAGAGCAACACAAATATATCTAGTATTGGATCTCAAGTAGCTCTTTGGGAAAGAAGTGCCGAAATCCAGATATCATTGCAGAAGATACTCCATTTCTGGGATTAATCAGACAAATCTGATTCAGGGGGAATTAAAAAACAGGATCCAGGATGCAAATCTTAAAATTGGTTCGATATGATCCTTTATGTATGGGATCATAGAACATTTACAGTGTAATCCTATGCAGACTATGTAGTAAGAGAAGAAAAATTATGTTTCCAAACTCTCAATGGAGAAAATAACTATATACTGTATTTGAGACATTAGCTTTTGAGAACATCAAAGTTATCGTATAACAGTGACTAAGTATTGCTCAATATTGGTGTAAGACACATGTGATATTTTCCTGCTACAGTTCAGATGCTACTGGCTGCATTCCATATCAATTTCTAAATACCTCTTTTTGAACCGAATTTGCAATTTCTCTGCCTTCAGATGTTTCTAAGCAAAAGTTAAATCAACACTTGATTGTCCTGACTTTTCCAGCTTATAGGAACAAAGCAGGAATAGCCATTCCTATTCAAATTGCTTTGAGGCAATAAATAATTAGAAGTGGCCATTTCGCTAAATAATCAAACCTAGTCTGAGTTTCCACACTTAAACTACTAAATATTGCTTGAAACTATTTTGTTTAATCAGTATACAATTTCTAATAGTGTCACAAAAACAAAGACATGTAAATAAGAGCACAATGTTCCTTTGCAGATCATGCATTGCTAAAAACAAAGTTATAATTGAATATTGTCATTATGATATTATCATAATTTCCTAATACTTGCTTAGTTGCAGGCCTTTTGACAAAATTCACCAGCTTCCGGACAATAATTGTTGGCTCCCTAAAAAACCTTGGGGTGAGCATACCTACCCCTGGCTGTTTCATACAAAATCTGTTCTAAATTAACATGCTGGTTTCCTCTTCTAGAAAGGTGAAGCAGATAAATACAGTTCCCAAAATTACTGCCCTGGATTTTTGTTTGGAAAAACTTACAGCTGACAATGAAGAATGGATTTATTTACTCTAATATAAAGGAGGGGCTGGCTTTTCCTGACAATTTCTGTGACTTCTCTGCAGGACACACCTCCACCAGTCCTTACTTTACCTGCACACAATAATGGTTGCCTCTGTCCTCCAGGTTTGTGTTTGAAGAGTTGTGGTGGTGCAGTGGTTAGAATGCAGTACTGCAGGCTAACTCACTGCTCACACTCCAGGAGTTGGATTCAGACCAGCTCAAGGTTGACTGAACTTTCCATCCTTCTGAGATCAATAAAATGAGGAGCCAAATTTTGGGGGGCAATATGCTGACTCTATAAACAGCTTACAGAGGGCTATAAAGCTCTGTGAAGCGGTATATAAATCTAAGTGCTATTGCTATTAAACAAACAATGTGATGATCTTAAGAATGAGGAGGCAATAGTGTCATTTTTTTGTTGTTTCTTTTCTTGGATTCAAGCAGGGAAAATACTTATATGGAGAAGCAAGTGTCGTTCTTCAAATATTTCTGAGAAAAGTAATAGGGGCCCAGCTTACTAAAATGTGTTTGTGTATGCATATGTATGGCAAGAATTTATAGTTCACATTAACAAAGCCACATCAGTGCAATAACTCTCAGAGAGAAAAATTACATTAGGAAAGACACAGAACATCCTTCCCTTTTTGGCTCAATGCTGCTAGAACCATTTGCAAATATGTGTCCGTATGTGCTTCAGCAAGTATGTGGATTACAGACTGGCTATTATTTAAAAAGAAGTCCTGCATCAACTTATTGAAAATAATTTAGTTCCATACGAATTTCCACACACGTGTTCACCAGGCCAAAGGAGAAAGTGAACAGCTACACAAGCAGGAAGAAAAAAATGGAGAAATGGAGGGTACAGAGAACAAGGAAGTAAGGGCACAGAGAAGAGGGAAAGTGAAAGGTGGGGCTAGAATAATTGCAGAGAAGATCAGGGGAAAGGAGATGTACACAAATTGTGCAGAAATTCTGTAGAACTTGTAAGGTTTACTTTTCTTCCAGTAAGAACTCTGGATGCTGTTTTTTTTTTTTAATGCCAGATAATAATTACTGATTTAAGTCATGATGGTTGATCTGTTGTAGCAAAATACCAGAGTTTTATGGAAGGGATGTGAAATCTCTAGGAGACCCCCTATCTTGGCAAAAAAAATGACAGAGAGAAATGTGTTTTTTCAAATAGCTATGTCCTTACCTTTAGGGCTTTGGTTGACAAGCTGTCAGCTGACATTTTCTTGGGCGCTCCTGACAGTCCCCCAGAAACACCCTGTAATTGGGGGGGAGGGGGAGGGAAGGAGGGAGGGGGGAGAGAGAGAGAAATTGTTGTTATTTAAAGCTTGTCCATAGATTGTGTCTTTCACAGAATTTCCCTTCCTTTTCATTTGTTCAGGTCTTCCAGTCTCACTTTCCTACTATCCGTCCTGCCCAGCCGGCTTAAAAAGCAAACGAACCCTGGAATCAGTTCCTTACTTCAGCAGGAGCAGCAGAGATCCAAAAGTGCTGACCCAGCATCTAAATGATTTTGTGTTTTTTTAAAAAAAATAATATATATTTTAATACTTTTAATTTCCCCCAAAGCAATGTTTTTCAAATTTGGCAACTTTAAGATGTGTGGCTGTCATCACCCAGAATTCTAAGCCCAAAATGCAAGTTTTTGCACAGAACAGCCTACCTAGCCACCCAAGCAAAATATGATGTATCTCCAGTACATCCTCTCCTCCACTGCACAGTGACTCTATAATGGACATGCTCTGCAGTTGCCGGAAACACAGAAGGGCAAACATTTCCTGAGAAGGAAACTGAGCAGTGGAGAGCCAGCTGATGGGTGTGTCTCTGAAATGGCAGGGCCTAAATGGAGACACGAGGGAGGGAATAAGAGCAATACAATTTGGTTTTTGGCAGCACAAGAACTTCAGTCCACTGGTGGGGAAAAAACCCTGAGAGTGACTAATAAGCCAAACCCTTGCCTCCCAAAGGGCAGATGTATGTCAACCGTCACTACTAAGAATTATGCATTAGAACAGTGCTTGGAAAACACTGCATTAGAGAGTTGTGTCTGCAGTCAGATATGTCTATACAATCTGTGGATCAACTGTTCTCCTCAAACAATGGGATTATCCTCAATTTATCTCCTTTTTACACAGCCATTTGCGTGATTCAAAAAGGATTCTTATATAGCAGAAGTCTCCAAACTTGGCAACTTTAAGACTTGTGGACTTCAACTCGCAGAATTCCTTAGCCAGTGAATTCTAGGAGTTGAAGTCCACAAGCCTTAAAGTTGCCAAGTTTGGGGACACCTGTTATATAGTAAGGCCAATGGCAGCATCTGATATCTAGGAAGATTATGGCCCATAATTACAGTATTTATTCCCACCACCACCACCACCCTAGACCTGGCATCCTGGAAATACCTGGTGGCTGAATCTAATTGCTCTTGTCATTTTGCACAATGGTACTGTGAGGACAGCAGGCCATTAAAAGAGTCTTTGAATTAAATCCTGGAATTCAACATATGACACAACATACAATGCATGTTTTAAAAAATTATACCAGAGGAGCTGTGTCCCAGGATGGTCCAGCAACAATCTACAAATATATTAATGTTTAGATGGAGACCTTCCAAAGCAGCTTAAGTAGAAGTAGTATATAAAAGCGAGGACAAATATATATACAACTTTCCATCCTTTCCTACCATGCTTTCTCTTCTTTTCTTTAACAATCCTGGCATTTTTCTGATAGGTGATCAATGAAGGGACATCTTGCTGACATTTGCCTCTTTGTCATTCTTCTTTGGAAAACTGACCTCCAATTATACAACTGTATTATGTAGAGCTTTTGGCAATTAGCAGTCACAACACTGTATTTTATTCTTGGAAGTCTTCTGGAAATAATATGGGAAGCTCAGACTACAATAAGTCCTTTATACTTTATCAAATTATTATTTCACTTCAGCTGCAAGAGCTGAGAATTTGTTGTTCTAAAGATGTCCCTGAATTGTACTTTATAGCAGTGGCCCCCAACCTTTTTTGTACCACAGACTGGTGCCGGCATCACAAAATGATCCATGGACCGGTACTGGCATCAGCACGCATGACCAAGGCAAGGCAAGCCGAGCAACCGGCCAGCCAGCCGTCCCCCGCTTCTCCCCGCCTCCTTCAACTCCTCCTTTGTACCTTCTCGCGGCTGATGGGCTTTTCGGGCTCTTTCTTAATCTCCTCCTGAGTAACGCAAGACTCCACCGCCATCGGGACGGCTCTTCGTTCGAAGCCGCCCACCCCCCTTCGACAAAACTAAGGCGCGAGGATTCCTTCAGCACCCAAACGCCGCTTTCCATCCAACCGACGATCTACAAGCTCACCCGGAAGCACTTTCTCAAGCGCCGTCGAAACAAGATGGCGGCGCCCAAGCAAAGTAGGCGGCCCGGTACAAAATGATCCACGGACCAGTACCGGTCCGGGGCTTGGTGGTTGGGGACCCCTGCTTTATAGCATTCTTCAGAACTGTCCCTGAGATCCCTGGGAATTGTAGTTCAGCAATGGCAGACAGCAAGGAGATTCTATTCTCCTAATACAGAGTTTCTTAATCTTAACAACTTTAAGATGTGTGGACTACAACTCTCAGAATTCCTCAGTTGAGAAGCACTGCCCTAATACTTAGTTTCATCATGTATGTATTGGTATCTAGTGGCATCATATAGCCATCTTTGTTCTCAGAATAAGTTTGTTCAAATGTATAGCTTTGTTTTAAGGATTATGCCCTCCATGTCGCTGAGCTCTTAAGAATATGGATAGCACAAATGAATTTTACTTTATAATAGTATGATTTCACGCAAGTAGTTCTAGTATTGTCAATTTTCTTTGAAGTTTCCAATCCAAAAGTGTTGGATTAACGTTCACATTTATGCTATGGGAAATGTAATCTAGTAGGTAGAAGGCTAAATTTCAATTTGCATAAACTATTCATTTATGGGATTTGAAGGTACCCAAATGTAAAGCCCAGAGTATTAGTTTGCAAAGATCAGCCCAAACTGATATATCTGGTGCGCTCTTGATGATTTTGGAACACTTGTTGTTCCAGACTAATTCTTCCAAAATTTGAAGTGATGTTAAATGTGATATTTTGCCTTAAATTATTGTATTGTTTTAAATATTATGATGTGGCTAGATGCGAGCAGGAAATTCTTTCAGAGTCATGGGGGTGGTTAGATATCTCTGTTCCTTTGTTAATTATCTATTTAACTCTTTTAGGAAACTTTGAGTGGGAGCTGCCCAGAGTTGGTTATAAGATAGGTGGCTATATAAATATTTTAAATAAATGAAACAAATCCAAATAGATACTTCTTTTGTACTTTTATCTACTCCTCCAGAATCTCAATTCCTTCACACTAATGAAATCCAATTGTCACTAAAATGTTTAACGTTTACTTTCAGATATTGATGTGATATTTATTCTCAGTCCAGGATTTGAGGATGTGAATGTAAATGGAAAAATACAGAATAAGTAAGCAGTAATTCCAAAATTCTATTATATACTTATCTTATTCCAAACATATTATATGGAATAGATAAGCAGCACTGAAATGTTTAAGGGAGATTTAGGGTATTTTTTTAATCTCTCAGAAAGTACAAAAACTTGATATCTCAACTTCAATCTCTGAAGTCAGGATTTCTAAACTTCTCATTCACTTCACAGACTTTCTGGAGTACCAGAGATAAAATCTGAAGCACAAGATCATATGTATAATTTTCAATCACCCACAGTGATTTCTAGAGTTAGGTTACCACACTTATAGATTTCAGAGTAAAGCATAGCGTTCATGGTTCACAATATGAGAGATGTCCAGAGAATATATCCCCTGAGACTATGAGCACATCAAGGAAAGTTGTGCTTTCTTTGAAAAACATTCAGAATTTAAGTAGTATTTTTTTTTATTTCATCCTCTGGTCAAAATTAAGTGTTTAAGTGCCATTAGTCATTTGGCTACAAATCTAAATAGTTATTGCTGAGATCACATTTATACACTTGTCTCACAGGGAAGCTTAATTTTTCCTCTTGAAATTGGCAGTACTATTATATAGAAACAAAAACAATCCTTCAGCAATCTTAAAGGATGATATTTGTTATGGGATGAGGTTTAGTTACTGTAATAGATTTACATGGTTGCCCCACTGGAAATCATGAATATTCTTTTGGCCCCCTCTTTCAGAGAAAGAGCTTATGACGGCAGAGCTAATAAAGCTATTGTATTCTTAATAAAACTACCTGGCTGAAATACAAGTGACTTAATTTAATATTATACTTCCCATTTTTAAACTATCTGATAAATTCCCCTATTTGCAAAGCAATATTAGGGATGATAAATTGCAATAGAAACAAATATCTAACCTATTAAAACACACCTTAAGAGTATAATCACCCTTTTTCATCGCTAGAAAAACATGGTTTAATTAACAATAGTTAATTAAGCAAGACCTTGCAGAAGACCTATTTTTAAATCTAGTCCAAAGAATTTTTCTTCTTCTTTCCCATAGACTCAAATGTCTTACAGATGAATTTACTGATTTTTCCATAGTTAACTACAACCAAGGAATAAGGTTTCTTATTTCTAGTCTTGAACCAATTTAATTTTATATACGTATATATAATTTCTCAGTCTTCTCATACCATAAGGATAGAATGGGCTATTCCTTTCAATGTGTTTCTAAAGCCTTGTGGTCAATGAAGGAGAAAAATTAACTATTTCATTGTAAATCAGCAGAAACAGAAACATGTTAACATCTCTACTGTGCCTTTTGTCATTACTAGAAGTGGAATCCAGGTTGTGAAGTATTCAGGCAGATATGCAGGCCTTGTTATCCAAAAATCTTGTAGAACTGATAAGACAAATTGCAAGAAATTCCCACCATGAAATTCAATGATGAAAAAAGCAAGGTTCTACCTTTAAGCAAGAAAAGCCAAATTCACAGGTAGAGTATGGGTGGTACTTTACTCAATAGTAGTAACTGTGAGAGAGATCTTGAAGTCCTAGTGGACAATCACTTAAATATGAGCCAGCAATGTACTACAGCTGCCAAAAAAGCCAACAGAGTTGTAGGCTGCATTAACAGAGGGAGAGCACGTGAAGTGTTAATACCACTTTATAATGCCTTGGTAAGGCCACACTTGGAATACTATTTTGGTCACCACAACGTAAAAAAGATGTTGAATTGGGTATGCCTACTTTAATGAAAAGAAGGACTACGGGTGATATCATAGTAGTGGGTTGCCACAAAGCAGAGGGAGTCAAGCTATTCTCCAAAGCACCTGAGGGCAGGATAAGAAGCAATGAATCAAGGAGAGAAGCAATCTAGAATTAAGAAGAAATTTCCTGAGAGTTAGAACAATTAACCAGTGGAATAACTGCCTCCAGAAATTGTGAATGCTCCAACACTGGAAGTTTTCAAGAAGAGATTGGACAATCATTTGTTTGAAATGGTATAGGGTTTCCTGTCTGAGGAGGGGGTTGGACTAGAAGACCTCCAAGGTCCCTTCCAACTGAACTCTTCGCTTCTCTTCTATTTAATAACAGGATAGGTAAAGAAAATGATGAGAAAGTGGGTTGCTACAGAAACATGGATGGCTTAAAATTGCATGAATGACTCTGAAGAGATTCCAAAATGTGTAGTCTGGAGAGCACACATTGGACTGTAATACTGACAGCATTTCTGAAGACCATCAAGCTTTTATCCTTTGCTTATCCTCAAAGCAATATTGCACCACATCATCTTGGGTGAAGAGTCTCTTGAAGTAAAATCAGATAGTCTAGGGTAAGAAGCTTGCCATAACCCATCAATGCAAAGATAAATTTCTGTGTGTAATCAATATGAAGCAATGATGTTTTCTCAATGCTAATTCAAAAAACTTGGGAAACAAATACTCCTTAATCGTGAGACAGTCTCATCACTAAAAGAGGCAAAGGCAAAACTAAATAGGCATTGAGAACAACTATCCTCCTAAGAGCTAACAAACTAGGAATCAAGAAGTTGGGGCTTAAAATATAAATCCATCAGCTGGAAACTCTGGTGCCTGTAGTATATTATTTCTGGAAGATAGTACAATGGAATGCCAGTCTCTTAAGTGTCAACCTAAAGAAATGTGCAACCATTCAATTCCTGATAGGAGCACTGATCCAAAGTTTACCTATGTCTCTTTACTTTTTAGTTGTCTTAGTAAGATTGGAACTAGTTTACAGTTTAGACCAGGTCACTTATTGCTTAAATAATGCTAAGGAAATCATAATTAGTTAGAACCCAATAAACCATAAAACAGGGTTTAACAAATCACAAGGCCTAAACTTGTAAAATCAAGACTAAAAACATTAAGGTGCAGCCACTTTTCTGAAGCCGCAAGTCTTAAACACATGATTTTTAAGCACTTTAACATAGAATAAAAGTGAAACTTACTTCCAATACGAATGGGGGTAGGAAGGGGAAACAATGCCGATAGTACAGTAACATCTTTAGTTTAGAGACAGCAGAATGATTATGAGAATTATTCAAACAGCTCAAAGCACTGTCCTTGTATATTCAAGCACTATAAGATGCCAAGAATTGTCTTCACCAAAGCCATTCTGTCCATTTTCTGTGCAATGAAAACTTGCTATAGCTCCATATCATTCTTTGTCATTCCTATATGCTTAATTCAGCACCAGTAGCTCCATATGCCATTTCTATGGGTGGAGATACAGAATAAATTTCACAGGGTGCACAATTCTTGCTGTTGGGAGGAATTCCTTGTAGATTTCTCTCACTATTCTAAACTTGTAATTTTTTAACAGAATAACAGAGTTGGAAGGGGCATAGAGGTCTTCAGTAAAATGCACTGCTCAAGCAGGACACCCTGTACCATTCCAGACAAGTGGATGTCCACTTTCTTCTTAAAAGCCTCCTGTGATGGAACACCCACAAATTCTGAAGACAAGTCATTCCAATGGTTAATTTTTCTCACTTTTAGGAAATTTCTCCTTAGTTCTAGGTTGCTTCTCTCCTCGATTAGTTTCCATCCATTGTTTCTTATCTTGCCTTCTGGTGCTTTGGAATTGACCCCCTCTTTTTTCCGGCACCCCCTCAAATATTGGAACACTGCTAACATATCACCCCAGTCCTTGTTTTCACTAGACAAACCCAATTCCTACAACCGTTCTTCATATGTTTTAGCCCCCTCCACCCTTGTAGTAATCTTTATTGCTCTTTTCTGCACTCTTTCCAGAGTCTCTACATCTTTTTTATAATATGGTGATCAAAACTGGATGCAGTATTCCAAGTGTGGTCTTACTAAAGCCTTATAAAGTGGTATTAATACTTCATGTGGTTTTGATTCTAATGCAAGGTAGCATTGTCTTGGCTTTTTTGGCTGCTGCTGCACACTGCTGTATATAATGACTACTGGTATTTAGTAATATAATTATATACCCCAGCAAAGAAAGTACGTTGGTATATATATTCCCCAAATATATTTCTAGAATGTTGTTTGAAATTTCTGTGCAGAATCAGGGCAGAATGGAGATGCCGGGTACATTTCTGTATATTTATAAAATTAAATAATGTACCAAATTCTTTCAAAATGGGTAGTTCAAATATAATAAAGGGCAAAACTAATTCTTCTTTTGGTACACACACATTCTTACCCTTCTGTGACCCTTTTCAATATATTTTAAAAGGAAGTTCACAGAGTGCTGCAAACTATTATATGAGGAGGAGGGTAGCAACTTGTCCCAGACATCACTAATTGCATCAGAGGGAATGTCCAATAAGTCTCCATGTTACTTGTGTAACCACATTCCACAAAGCAAATGGAACATGTTTGCTAGATAAGGGAAATAGTGGACCTCTCACAACCCATTGCTTAAGAATCAAATGCTAAGAACTTTTGCCTCTGTCATGATATACCGTATAACACCTATAAGCAAAACTGCAAATAAAAATAGTATTCCCATTCTAAATACGATTCCCTGAGTCTGACACAGTTCCTCCTGGAGTGTTCTAGCATGTTAAAAGACTTTTGCAATTTGCCTGTTCAATTTTCAGAGGATGAGAGTAATGCAAAGACACTCCCACTTGTTTCACAAGTATAAGAAGATCAATATTTGGATAATTTATTTGCTAGCAAAATTTATTGTAACTCTGTCAATATATAGCAGCTGTTTGCATAGTGTATGCAGTTTTTATGGATTTGGCATCCAGCATCTAAGAAGTTGATTGTTTTGCTAGTGTACAAAACTATTGCAAAACTAACAGCTTTTCCCCAAAATGGTACGCTAACTTTTCTGATGCCAAGATGTGCATTTGGATGTGCATACACATCTGTATTCAATGGACTTCTCATATATGGTATCAAATATCCAAGACAACATGGAAACAGCAAGGAAACAAACACATCTTTGTTTTGAAAATAATGAACCTATCTCCAAGCAGGTTCACTATTTTCAAAACAAAGATGCATGTACAACTTTTCATGTTCTGGCTCAACCCATCTATTCAACAGTTTCCAAATTCATAGCTCTTATAGTTCAACAATTCTTAGGTATGACAAAAATGAGCAAAGGAACAATTATTCCATTTTCAGAACTGAATTTTACACAGATATCAAATCCTTGAGTATAGAGTCTGGTAGTTGTTGCTTCTATTCTGCTATTGATACACATATAGCTTGAAAGTATGGGAATTGAGCTAACATACTGTAGCTATTGACTGATAAACACTGGTAAACTGAAAGGAAAACACTGATAAACTGAAAGGAAAAAAAAATCAACAGTCATGATTGACAATAGCATATTCCCTGATAAAATGCCCTCCAGGAATTTCAGGCTTGGCACAGAATTGTTTAGAGGAGGAAAAAAAATACCTATAAATTTTAATACACAAATTTGTCTTGGTAAAATTCTGATTGTAATGAAATGAATATTCTTAAATGCACACTTGCAAATTTAACTCAGAAATTTTCTTCCACCAAGATCAAAGGGATTTATTCCTGAGGAAATATGCCTAAATCCAGGCATATTTAGCATCCATACACTGTGTATTTAGCATCCATACACTGACTTATTATTTCAATAAAGCATCCATGTGGAGCAATTTCCAACATAAAGCCCAGGAAAACCTATTTGCATTCAATTGTCCATATATGGTGTATATTTTCAGCACCAATGTGGATTTTCTTTTAGATATTCTTTCTTTATTAAAAAATATGTTTTATTATTTTACTTGTGATCCAGCACAGTACTGTGCAAATGAGTGGTCAATAAAAATGACATATAGAATATGCACCTTATCTGTAAAATATTTTCAGCACACTTTGATTGTTCTCTCCCCACCCATCTCTTCCCTTTCTTGATCAAATTATGATAAAGCAAAATGTAAAGTGATCCTGTCAATATGTTATACATTATATATACAGTATGTTCTTCATTCTAGAGATTTGTAGTCATGCAAACAAGTAACTGGTGGTCATTTTAAAGACCCTTAAAATATACTTCGGGCACAACTGTTTCCTCACCATAACAGGCATTATATACCAAGAAATTTAATCCCAGATGACTTTGATTAGAAGCTTTCTCATTGTAAAAGAAAACTTCAAGAGTTGCAGCTATGCAAAAATTATCAAGAAACCCAAACCTAGGATTTGATATAATTCCCATGAAATGTTCAGCAAAAAACTCTAACTAGTAACCATATTCACAGTGGCATTTTTTTACAATCCTCCCCCTGTTCACCTCTTCAACAGATGTTTCAGATTTCATGTGACAATCAAATCATAAACATCTGGGATCTTTAACCACATTTTTGGGATCTTTAACCAGAATGGCATCTTTGAGATTGTTGCAAATTCTAATTATAGTAAAGGGATTCAGGATGAAGACTTTTTAGAATCTATAGGCATAACAAGGAAGCCTCATTTCTAGAACTGGCTTAATATATTGTGTAAACTCAGCCACTACTGTTATAAATCATAGTTACAACATAGTATACTCTCACCCCAGCCAGTTACATTTTATTTTGTAAGATGCAGTCAAATGAACCACATCTTAGCATGATTTGTCCACTCTTTCAATAAAAGGAGTTTCACAGGTTTATGTAAGAGTCTTCTCTAATCACTGTAGTCCAGTATTAGACTAATTTTCAAAATTTCTCACCAGAAGGGTTAAGATGCAAAGGATGAGAATTGAAAAGGTGTCTGAATATCCAACCCTAGACAGAAATGATCATATGAAACACCTCATCACAGGTAGCTTTAATTCATTTAAGCTCTCAAACTCTTTCCACAGATTCTCTGGTGGGGAAAAAAAAAACCCTTCCAGTTCATTCTAAATAAAACAAAGTAACCTTCAATTATAGGAACTTCTCAGTTTTGCTATAATCCCAAAGTCTACTGAACGCAATCTGGTGTAAGAGACTTGCATGTAAATTAAGATATCCCCATTCCTGGCAATTATATCAGGTACAAGCAAAGCTCAAAGATCTTCTCTGCAATAACTCTTAATTATCCTCAAACTTCCTTCACTGGTGCCTGTCATATAATTTGGATAGGAAGAATGGATTTAATTTTGTTACTAGAAATCTTCACTAATGTACCTGTAAATTCAGAATCTACAACATTCTCATCCCCAGTGTTGTGTCACAAAGATAACAGCCTTGTAAACAAGCTAACAAAAGTTGCAGGTTGGTATATTTTTAACTTGCCTGCTAAAAAAAGCAACCTACGTTACCAGTCAGGTTTCAAAAAAGGAGAAGCTGCCTTCTCTGAATTGAACGTGGAAATGGAAACTACATACCTGTTAGTAAGTTAATAACCTTGGTTAAAAGGTTTTTTTTCAGGAAAATGACTGCTCCTTGCTAGTTACCAAAAGGAGAATCTCCCACCTCTCTGCTTACTTACCTGCACAGAGCTGCAAGTTGACTCTGGCAACCAAGCAAGTTGTTAAATACTAGATGGTTACTTATATAGATAAGGAGAGTCAGAAATTTGCACTTTTAACTATTGCTTTTCTTGATCAAGTCTTCCAGGTAGAATCCTATAGATATCTATTCAGTTGTAAGCCTAAATGCAGACTGTTTATGGTTATAAAAGCCAAGTTACCTGGGAATTATGAAAGATACGATTGTATACATCTGGTAGGCGCCAACCTGGGGAGAGTTAATGCATCTTCAAAAAAAGATAGACACACAAGGTGTTACTAAATATAGGCTTAATCAGAGCAATAATTAAAGGATGAAGCACATCACCAGTACATGTTCCTTAGAATCTATAAACAAATATTAGTTGTAGTTTATAAAAGGAATGTGTGTGTCATTACGGGAACCATGAAATCTAACAGTACATATATCTTGAGGAACCTATATTTTCAAAAATGTGATACTATGCAGACACACATTTTAGAATCCTTAAAAGTTAGAAAAAATGAAAATTCTTTCAAAAAATTTCTATGCACTTTTACAGAAAAGAAAGCTTACAAATACATGGGCTAGAAATTGTTGAGTCTATAAATTGGAGCAAGCTGAATTAATGCAGAACTACCTTATTACAGTAGTTCCCTTTTGATTCTTAGGCTACATTAATTTAAACTAGACAGAATAATTGAAGTTGTAATTCTGGTGTTTAGATGGAAAGGAATCCTTATTGCTGCTGAATTGCACATAACAAAAACTCAATAATACAAGGCTTATAAAGTTGTTTTACTCACAAGTGAAGGCAACTTTGAGATCAGATTAAATCCTTTTCCTAAATAAACATTTATGAGATACATTTTGCCTTGGTTTTCTTTGTTTTACCATCTGCAATTTATAATTCTCTCCTTTCTCTTTAATGGTTAACTACAAACCACCTGTCCCACAGTTTAAATATAATGCTTTCAAGAGAACTGGCATACCAGAACTTTTGTAAAGCACAGAAGCAGAGTTATTAAACAAAATATCCAAAGAATTCAATAGCTTAATAATCACTTAATTGTGGTTACAGCAGCATGAGTATCACAAAATATAAGATGCAACTCTAGGAACTTGTCCTCAGTGAACTTCCAATCAACATGTAGCAGAGACAGGTATCCTTTCAAGAAAAAAAGTTTCTTCTCTATTCTGCAGATCTTGAGATATATTTGTGACTACATTGACTGAGAACGAGAGGATTATAGCCAAATGTATTTTGGGGAACACTGGATTAAAAAGGTGTATTAAGAGGCTACAAAGATTCAGGGAAAAGAGACTGGCCATCTTTATATAAAAAAAGAATATGAAACACTTTATCCAAAATGCATGCTCTTTTGTGAATTAATAACTATAGACTGAAATAACAATACCTGTTGATGCCAATCTTGACTGAGTGTCTCTTAGGTTAGCAATACCAGCCTTGGGTAACCCAAGCTCTTCTCTGCAGCATTTCCATACCTGTGTTTCACTCTCTCCAGGTGAAATCCACCTGCTCCTATTCTGGTTGCTTTTAGCACTTTACAGTACTTTTTGATTTTGCTTTAAAAGCACCCTACCAAAAGATGGCTGTTCTACTTCTGCTTTTTCCCCCCTTGATCAACTTTGTCATTTATACTGGTGACTTTAAAAAACAACAACACTGTTGAAAGAATTAAACCCAAAACAATCCGGAGATCCTTTTAATCCAAAATTGAAAACAAAGTAGGATTGTGCATCTAAATGAGGCGCACCAAAGAGGAAACAACCCCAAATTAAAATTGAAGACATCCTTCTAGATGTGCATAAAAACAACAACAACAACAACAACAACAACAACAACAGCCTTCATGATCTTTAAGGAGCTTAACAGGACGGGGGTGCGGGATTAATTAGGACCCCTATGCATGAAAGCGATCCCACAAGTTCAGGCCAAGTTTTGTTTTGATTTGTTTAGGTTTTTAAATGCTGATGCAGGATATGTACACGGTTGGTTCCCCAAACTCCCAAGTCACCCTTCGTTTGCTCTTCACTTTCCCTGCGTCATCAGGCATTCAGCACCATTCTGGAGGTTCAGCCTATTTCGCCGGGAACTCCCGAATCCACCTGAATATCCCTCCAAAGCCACCACACCGTCGTTAAAACCGAACCATTGTAAAACTCGCCTATTATTGGCGGGATAGGAAGGGAAAGGAAAGGGCGGATTTATACCGATCCACATGATTTTCCAATGGAATCCACACCCCACCCGCACATCGGAACTCGCATTGGTGGCAAACGGCTTCTTACATGTGACCGAGGCCTCAGCACGTGCAAACACAGGGCTAATAATGTAACGAGCACCTTCTATTTATTAAGCGATTTCCTGTCTCTTATAACTGCCTCGCAATTGTGAAACGAAGGCAAAGCAACACAACTTCTTTAAAAAAAAAAAAAAAAAAAACGGCTTTGCTCCAAATCCGGATGTCTTCTACAGATTCTTTCTTTAAGACAGAGCTACACGCTGAACCTGAGCTAAATTGAAACATCTCCCGAGAAACAGCTATTACTGTCTAGCTCTGTAGAAAATCAACCCCAGACAGTCCCTCCTCACCACACGGAAACAATCCACAATGAACCACACTGCTACGGTTTTCTCCATCGCTTTCACCTCTCTGCGCCCGACGTTAAAAGCCTCACTTTGGCAGAGTGCAAGCCGCCATCCGTTCCTGACGCCTGTAAACTAGATTATAAACGAAACATTCTACTTACTGCCTACCAACTCGTCCTTTTGTTTGCCGTTTTCCTCTTTATGCAATCGGAGGGGCCGCGTTTTCTTGACAATTAAGCTTTCAAATCGCCTTGTTTATTTCCCCAAATGAAGTTGTTGTTTTCCGAAGCGAAGGGCTGAGCTGGGCGCTGCGCTGCGATCTGCTGAGTTGTAATATGAGTTTCCTGCAATTACTCACTCACAGGATTCTTTTCATTCATAAAAACACAGTCATACAATGACATCATTCTTTCCCCTCCCTCCCCATCTTGGTAAAGGGCACAGACTGAAGAATGGTGAAAGGAAGCTGCCATCTTGGTACTGGGCATTTATTTTTAAAGGGACCATACCAAATGCTTTGCAGTTGGTCGCTAGCCTTCAGAATCAAATGCTTTGATACAAATAGATACTATTTCTGTGCAAAAAGAAAACACTGAAAAATGAGTAGATAAAAATGCTAACCTAGGCTACTACCAAAAACTATATACATTTTGTTTATATCGAGAGGTGTCAATTTACATGATCACTAATTTATTTATTTATTGAATTTATATTGCCGCCTATTCGCCCATGGCGAATATTTTGCCCTACATAATCATTTGCCCTACATCCCACTGCAGAGCAAGGAACCTGCCACATAGCATACAAAAACCCTTCCGGATAGGGATCTCCAACTGTGGCGACTTTAAGCCTGGTGGACTTCAACTCCCAGAATTCCCCAGCCAGCAAAGCTTTGGGGAATTCTGGGAGTTGAAGTCCGCCAGGCTTAAAGTCGCCATGGTTGGAGACTCCTGCTTCAGAAGACTGATGCATACTGGAACTTTCTGGTTCAAGTCACATACACAATGTAGGCTCATGCATCTGCCTTCATCATTTTTAATGTTAAATCTTCCAAAACCATTACTGGGCAAAAAAAAGCCACCCCAAGCTTCACTAAAGAACTACCTCCCACTCCTCCAACCTGCCCATCTTGCCCACCCCGCCTGATCTGTATTTCTGTCCTTTTGGCTGCCTTGCAGGAAGGCAAGCAGTCCAAGAACTGCACAGTTCTAGCTTTGCTTGCCATGTCCTCCAAAGGGTGTGTGGGGGAGGGGGGGAAGCAAAAAGCAGCTCTAGAACCGCAGTGTAGTGCACAGCCTCACCCCTGAAAGGGCTTCCTGCAAAGCCTCAGGAACAGTTTGTGAGGCTTTGCAGGTACACTTCGAACACAAACTGCAGAGTGCACACTGTGCCTCCGGGAAGGCTGCGTCATCCCAGACATCTCTGCTGCCACCCCAAACAGCATCTCCCACACAGTCTCCACATTTGCCTGGGAAGCCAGCATTGGCTCCCTGGCCTCATCCAGCGATTGAGAGTACCACACCTCACCATCCTGGAACCTTTTCCTGGCCAGGCCTGGCAAGCTCCAGATCAGAGACTGGTATGCTAATATACTCACTATATGCATCCCAGGATTGGGCTGTCACCCAGCTCCTGGATTCTGGTCCAGAAGGAAGAAAGCAGTGAAGTTGAGTGAGGGCAACAATGGTGGCAGAGTGCAGGGCCCCCAAAAGGCAGGTGGAAGAATTGAAATGCCCCTGTGAGGCAGGATAGGCAGATGGGAGTGTTGAAACACCCCTGTGGTTGTAAGTGCAAGTGGGCTGTACCATTGTAACATTGGGCAAGTTGTAAGTCCCTTCATTTAGTGTTGTTGTAACACTGAATGGTTGCTGAATGAAGTCAAGGACTACCTATATATAAGACTCAGTGAAGATCTGTTATATTTGCTTTCATTATACAGGTAGTCCTTGACTTACAACCATTTGTTTAATGACTGTTTGAAGTTACAATGGCACTGGGGGGAAAAAGGAATTTATGATCAGTTCTTGCACTTAGGACCATTGCAGGATTCCCCACAATCACATGATCAAAACTTGAGTGTTTGGCAACAGGCATGAATTTAGAATAGTTGCAGTGCCCTGCGGTCACATGATCACCATTTGTGACCTTCCCGGCCAGCTTCCAACAAGCAAAGTCAATGAAGGAAGTTGGATTCACATAATGACCATGTGATTCACTTAACATATGCAGTTATTCGTTTAACAATTGTGGCAAAAAAGATAATAAAATCAGGCTTGATTCACTTAACAACTGTCTTGTTTAACAGTGAAAATTCTGATTCCAATTGTGATCTTGGTTAAGGACTCCCTGTATTCAATTAGCATTTGCTAGAGGCACTATCACTGTTCTGAGAAAGCAAGAAAATCAATTTCCAGATCTCTGGGTGGCCGGGGGTAATTTGCTGTGTCTGACTGGTGTGAACTGAAAAAAACAATACCAGATATATGAAACCTAATGTGCTTGAAAGTAAACTAGAAAAAGCTGAAGAGTAAGATGAGAATGTTATGTGAATTCTGAAATTCATTGGACGTAGAAACTACAGCATTCATTCACCACATTAATACTGAGGCCTGAAACAGAATCTCTACAATTATTTGAAACATTTTTAATTCTTGTTAAAAAGATACAGCCATTTGAATGGATATGTATAGATGAATTCAAAATTACTAAAAGAAAATAGATTTTAGACTGTATAAATATGCTTAAGACTACCTTGTCAAACATCCTGTGGAGTTGAAATTACAATAATGATAGTGAAAGAATGCACACAATGCAGATGAAAAACTTTTTAGATTAAGGTCACATCTGCACAATGCAATTTGCATAGCATGCCCATTTGGAAAAGAAGTTTTACTGGCTTCCCTGAATTCTGTTCACACTTCCATGAATTAATAGAGGCGATTGTCCTTTAATTTTCAAGAACAATTTGTTATATACTTTTTGCTGATCTAACTATTCACAGTTAAAGTGGCCATGTGAGCATCAGCAAAACAAAAAAACGGAACGGGGATCGGGTGGGGGAGGAATGCATAATAAAATTCTAATACAGATTTTTAATTAAAAATGCACGTGAGCATGATGCAGTGTGCAACAGCATTGGACTAGGGCTGGGAAATTCCACTTTTCACTCTCAGTCATGAAAACTTACTAAGTTCATCCCTCAGTTCAAGTACTTGCACAGTGGTTGTGAGTAGAAAATAAAAACAGATTTCAGGTGCATTCACAGGGGCTGAAGTGCTTTGAGAGCTCAAGGAAGAAAGGTGGAATGTATAATATAATCTATACATACATTTAAAATGTCACCTCTAATGTTCACAAAAGCTCAGAAGTTACATTTAATAACAAATTAATCTAATAAGTAACCAAATAAAAATAATATATACAATTACTATTTCAATAGTAATATACTGTAGTATGTCTGACTACAACAGAGAAAGCTGTAATGAGGTGAATGTTGTATCAGTTAATTTGTGTATGTCCAGGGGCTGTTGTTGTATCATCTGTTCAATACAATGAAAAGTCCTTGCTCTTCACCTGATTTTCTTTGAACGAGATTTGAGTTCAGCAGTCCTAGAAGATGGAGAGATTCTTCTGAGGCACATCAAAGTCTTTTGGTGAAGTAAGGTATCTGAGTATTCTAACAAGAAGTTACTACTTAAAAATGAAGAAGTCATGTCTGTAGTTCATAGCTTCATGATAGCTGAAAGATGACAAGGACATGGTAGGGCCAAAATGCTAATGGTTTTAAAGGCCAAAATCATTACACCAAACTGTATCCAGCACCCTAGAGAAAATAAAATCCCAAAGTAATGTAACGAAGTCTACAGCAGCAAAAGACTGGACCAATGTTTATCTCAAAACAATAAGTATAGCTTCAAATGTCTTGCTTCAGAACAAATATTTCTACAGTATAAAATGGAGTACCTTTACTTATAATCAATTAATTATAATTGAATAATATAATTATATAATATAACCAAATAATTATAATCAATTAATATTGGTATGACAACTACCCTACTGGGTCACCATTTAAGAGATACAGAATTTCCTAAACAGAGGCATGGGATGACCAAGGATAGGCAAAAAAAGAAGTGGGAGCAGGTGTGATTTCCTGCCAGCTTCCCCACTGAGTTTCTTCATGGGAATTCTGCAGGGAGCATCAGAAATCTTCCCTTTCTAGCAGGCAGCTAAGGGTCTGCTGGAGATGGAGGAAAGTGCAAGGGATTGGAAGACTTGCTGGAAAACTGTTATAGAACCCTGAAAACAAAGATGACCTGACTGCAACAGCAGCCAGTAGCATTGAAGAAGCCACAATTTCCCCAAATTTCATTCTCTCAGGAATCATGGATCCCAGAATTTAGACACTTTCTGTAAATTAATCCATTTTAGATAATCTTATTTCAACAGTTGCCTTCTGGTGCTCCATTTCACCCAGTTAAACGTCATGATGAGAATTCTGGTAGCATATAGATAGATTAGATTTGTATTACTACTAAATTCCAAAATATATCAGATTGCAGTGTTGGAACTTCATCTTTTAAAGCAGGTTATGGGAAACTGTTTCAACAATCACATGTTTTCAGAATGAATGGGCTGTTTTCCAAAGCACTGCAATTTACTTCTACAGGGCTTATATTGCTTCCTCTAAAAATGTTTGAATAGCTCAAGGCTTGGCACTTGGATAGATCTGTTTGAGTTTATCTTTTCTAGTGTTGGAGTACAGTATATCTGTAGCTAGCATGCCCATCATGCAATGCTTTACAATTTCCTTTAAAAGGTCCGTTGTCTTTCATAGCCTCAGAAACAACATTCAATGTCACAAAGCAAGAACAGGAATATTGTGTAGGTAAACATCTAACATTCCAAATTTGCACCCAGACCTGACTCACCTCTAGACATGGCTAAGAAAATGTTGCTATTTAAACTCAACCAACAGGTTCTATTTCTTCATACCAAACCAAACAACTTTGTTTTGTTTTTCAAATGCTCAGCTTCATCCTTACATAACAGCAACATAAAGTTAAAGATAGGAATATGTGCAAGGAAACTCTGACTTTTTAAAAGGATGAAGGCGAGGTTACAACTCTTTAGCTGTAATGTATTAAAAGCTGGAGATGCTGTAATTTTCATGACTAACAATAGTCACTAAAATGAGTAAGAATCACCATACCATATATACTTATGCAATACAGAATCATCCGTGTGTAGGAAATTCATGTTTTATCACACTTATTTTTATCACACCTTTTATCACACTGATTAACAGAACAAACTAAGGGTACCTAAATGGTGCCCATTGGTACTAAATTGAATAAAATATTAAATATATACTGCATGATTTTTAAACACAGTTTGTTAAAACACAAATGTAAAGCTACATCGAGACATCATGTAATATTTATATATACACATACATTATATCACAATGTTTGGGTGCATAACACAACACAAATTAAGTTGTATCATACTATACTGAGTGAACCCAAGCTAAATCTTTAACAATGTTGCTGGATTAATGTTTTTGTAACAAAGTATTCAAAATTGTAGAATTTAAACACAATCATTGATAATTACAGTGATAAGGATATAATGACATCTCTGCTAAATTGGTGACAATGGTTTACCTACTACAGTAGACAACCAATTCCTGTGGGAATTAGATTCTTGTTCAACAATCTTAACAATTGGAACTGGGTTTACAAAACATTCTACTCTGAAAGGTGATTGGATATTTTATCAAGAGACCTCAACCAAACTAATCAGTTCAACGAACTATGACTTCATTATCGTGCATTAATGTGTTCTAAAATATAACCTTTGATTTTAGAAATATATAGGCACATTTGATAATCGTACCCTTAATAAATGTGAGGTTCTTACCAATATCAATCACAGACTTTCATTAGGTTTTTTTTTTTGCAATATTCAATTGCAAGTGCAGCTATTCATGAGTTAATGTAATGAGATAGTTTAAAGATACTTTGTTTATCCTCCAATATACCAGTTTCATGATGCAGAGAAGGCAAAATACTGTACACTTATTTTTAATTTTCCAATCTTTATCACATCAAGACAATTAGAAGTATAAACTCAGGTGCTCTTCAGATCAGGTTTTTGAAAAAGAAATCTACTAAAAGTTAATTTACAAATGTTTTACTACACTTCATTTTAATGCACTTTGCAGATTTTTTTTACAAGACCTTCCAACAGCAAAAAGATTATAACTCACTGAAGGCTCAGCTGATGATTACCATTTATTAGCAATATTTTAAATTACGAAATCTACATCTTTTTTATAGTGAACACTTTATAGACTCAATAATATAGATATCACCTTTATATGCACTGGAAAATAAAAAGATAGCATGACTTTATTATGATATTGACTTTATTGTAGGAGTCTGAAACAAAATCTGCAATATTTCTGAAGTATGGCTGTAATAGTTCAGCAATAGTGTGATTAAAAGTCCCCCAATTGATTAGACTAAAATTTAATCAAGACAACCATTTTCTTCCCTACCAGCAACACAAGATGCTTTCAGAAAACTTAATAAAAGATTATAAATTCAAAAGCCTCCTTTTGAGCACACCATACTCAACAGTATATGGCCATTAGTAACTGATACTTCATTTGACTGTGGATAAATTATTTTCAGGAGGGTATCCATTTATCAAAACTGAACAAACCCTTGGATTTGGCTCAACTTCTATCCATATATTTTGCTCTGCAGCATTTAGAAGCGTTTTTTGTCAGTTATTTTTTTACAGGTTATCCTTGACTTAGAACCCAATTTTTTTGTTGCTGAGTAAAACATTATAGCCATTTTATGACCTTTCTTGCCACAGTTGTTCGTGAGGATGCTGCAAGTCTTAAGTGTGAAAAATCATCATGTCACTTTTTTCAGTGCGTTGTAACTTTGAAAGGTCACTAAATAAACTTGTAAGTCGAGGACTATCTGTACTACACATAAAAGAGCCTACAATGCCTTTAAACCGAAATCAATTTTAGCCTGTGTGTCAGTCTCCCCTTAGAAGTGCTAGCAGGTATTGCATTCAGTGGAATTTAGGCTTTGCAACGTTCGCACCAAATCAGAAAACTTATTTTTTTTTATCTATATCCCGTCTTTCATTCTGAGTCTTTATTTTGCATCCTCCCATTGTGATCCTCTGTATACATTTTCTCCCATGCTTCTAGTCCTGAATGCGCTTATTATTTGCTGTCGACTCAACAAACACGAACACCCGATAAGATGGAAGCAGTACTCTACGCCCTAACCCCACCCCCCACCTTTACAAACATGGCGGCTTCGGTTCTACAGTATTAAACTAACATCCGCCCGGCAGAAAGATGGTTGATCTGCCTCCTTCTATGTCGAAGCGTAATGGTCGTTCGCGCGTAATCACGTCGCCCTCTTAAGAAGATCCTGTGAGTCAACAATGAGGCGGCAGTTCGTGATTGGTAGAGGTGCGACCACGTGAAGCAACTGGGACTTTGTTGGCGGAAATAGCTGGGTGAATAATAGCTAAGTGGGAGGTGAGTATCTCTGAACCCTGCAGCGCAAAGTAGGAACTCAGACGAGTTTTCGCATATTATTCATGGTTTTCCTTCCAACTTTCCTTTTTAAAATCCTCCAGAGAAGGCCTTTTGCTGTTAAGAAAAAGAAAATTGTGTTAATCTATTGCAGATTATCTAAAGATGCCTCTATAGATTCCGATATACCTCCAATCCGTTATTTGATTCTGGGGTTGGAGAATTATAATACTTCGATATAATCCTTAATTTCCTACAGGGTTGCTTCTTTGTTATGTTACAATCGGCAGCCACTCTGGAGATGGGGACTTCCAGTTTAACCACAACGAAAGCTTTTGAAGTGCAAATTTTTTATCTCCTGCAAAATCTTAAAGGAAAAGGAATCATGCCAAGAAAAAGGATGGTTCCTACATAAAACTGCAACGATTGCATTATATTGTGGTTAGCTAGAAATTAGTTTATTTGGTTGGCTTGGTGAGGTACATGAGTTTAATTGTTTTTTGAATAAACAACACATTCTTTCAAGAGCTTTTAAGTGACTTCAATCATTTCAACGTTAAGCACAGGTCACTTAATTAGAGGAAAACAAAGCTTAGTATTTCCCGTTCCTTTGTTTAAAAGGCAAAAAGTATTGTAAAAAGCACCTGACAGAATAATTAAATTTTTACACTGATAATACCACTTTTCAAAATTTAGGAACGTGTGCATTTGCTACATTAAACAAGAGTTAGATAATTTATATCATCTTGAGGAAATTTATAAGAACTTTCTTTTTGAAAAGCAACTGGTTCTGAAAGAGCTTTAGCCTTAATTTGAAAAAAAAAAAAGATTTTGCATAATGGTACAGAGTACCACTAAATTCAATAGTAAGGAAATATAGCTATCCTGATGTGGAAAGTTTTCTGTTTGTTCCATGGTAATCCTTTTAACATGAAGAGCAATTTTCTGAGTTACCATAATAAAAGCATGGATATAATTCAAAAACATGGAAATAAAGACAAATGGAAATATTTGTGATGTCAAAAATGCTTTATCATAATGTTCCTTAAATGCTTTCTCTTGTTCCATTGTGATGCAATAATAATCTTCCCCTAGAAAGATGCAAGATTGATTAATAAAGAAACAACAAATGCTACTCTAAAAATTCCTAGCTTTCAAAGACTGCTGTTTTTTTAAATATTGTTGAATTAGATTTCACTTCTCCTTTTCCCATGTATATTTTTATAGAGTGAATAGAAGACTGCTATATTTTTTCTTGGTCTTGTGAAAGTAAAGCCATAAAAATAAAGAAGTCTGAATAAAAAATAGGCACATTTGTTTTTGTCATTGATTTGTATACTCAAAGCAAATCTGTAGTATGAATCCTTGACATAGAATCATTAAAAAAGCATACAAGTCCAGCATAGAATATGTTATGTTGTACATTGCAAATAAATATACAGTGCTGAATTTGTTCAAATATACTAGAGATTGTATATGGCTTCCCAATTTTTGCATGCCAAGGAAATGTAATTATATATAAATCAACATTATTTGCCATTTTTTCTTACAAAAATATTTATGAAAATTAATAGAAGTAGAACATAATTATACAAATAGAAACTACTGCAACCTAATCTATCTGACATTATTTCAGATAGAATATAATCTGTAGAATGTTTTTGGTTCAAAATTTATTTTAAGAAAGGACTCAAATTATGTCTCTTAAATAGTAGAATCTACCGTATACTTTCTACCTTTCCTTAATGAAGAACTGTGCCATGCCACAAAATGCACTGATAAAAATCATTGCACTGGAGAGTTAATTTTGTGGAAAGCTGCCTGCATGGAAGTGAGAAAGGAAGACCTTCACCAGTTGAATGGCAGAATGATTCTGTAGTGTATAATGCAAGTAGAACAGACATGTTTTCTATGAACTAAATCCTCCAAAGCTAAAACAGCCCTCAAATCTCAGTACTGATGTTTTCATCGCAACTAGCCAGTGCAATAAATCACTTGTAACTGGAAAATATTAAATCTATCCAATGTAGTTTGAATTACGGATTACTTACATTGTATTCAATATTTTCCATTTTAAAATCAATCTATTAACCCTGTCTTAATAGGAGTTTGCCTTTGGAACCAAACTCTTAAATCTGTAACACATGCATAGGTATTAAGTAAAGTTTTCTTTTCAAGTAAATTCTATTCAGTGTAGACTTGTAATGTGGAAATAGAGTTACAAGCCAAAGTATCGTGTTCATTTAAGAAGACTAGTGATAAAAGACCATTTTTCAGCCTATTGATTTCTGGTCCTCTTGTTTTGGCTATTTAGTTGCTTCAACATTAGATGGATTTCATAGTAGATATTTCTAACCAGAGTCTGCTTGTTTGTTTGCCTATTTATTTTATCTGTTTACTTTTTGTAAATAACTCAAGGTGATGAACACACACAGTACTCCTTTTTCTCCTATTTTCCCCACAACAACAACCCTGTGAGTTGAGTTGGGCTAAGAGAGAGTGACTGGCCCAAAGTCACTCAGCTGGCTTTCTTGCCTATGGTAGGATTAGAACTCACAGTTTCCTGGCTTCTAGCCTGGTGACTTAACCACTAAACCAGGCTGGCTCCCCAATCCAGTGAACATAAGTAGTGGGCTCCAGACAAGTAAGGTTGATCCATTTCCCATCATTACACACTGCAGTAACTGATGGAGAGAGAATAAGGAAATGGTTATACTAGATCAGAGTTAGTGAATGTCCATGATATTGTAGGAGTAAAGATTTTTTTCTTTGTTACCAGAGTATTGAAACAAGATTGTTTAGGATATATTTTTGAGGCATGCAGTTCTTTGGACGACTTGTCCATACTCTGAACAATGTCACCAACTTGTTCACAAACCCTTACCGAGTAAAGGAGGTATCTCTGACAGAATATACTTCTCGGAACATGGTTAAACAAGACGATAGGATAATCCTGTATGAAAACAGTTCAGCTCGATCCTGGGACTGTCTGCTTATTAATCCTCAGAATCAAAGTTCTGCCTTACGGTAAGTAACAGTTTTTTATTTTTTTTAAAAAATATTTTACCTGAGAAGTATGGAAGTTCTCAAGTCCTCTGAACAATGATGTGAATGATGGCTTGGAAGGCATGTAAAGGAACAGAAATATGCTTGCTTCCTGTTTCTGGTTGCTGTAAGTGAGTGAGGGAATTGGCTTTGTCTGCAGCTGGCGCAGAAACAAAAAGAACTGGATTTGTTCTTACCTGTTTGATAAAAGGTGGTTTGTTCTTTGCAAACTTACAAAGAAATTAATATGTGCTTCACACTACTAGTTTCTTAGTGAGGTATTACATAAATTTGCAGCCCAATAACTTTGGGATTATGTATATAGAAAACTTTTTTTTCTATCCTTTAGTAGGGCTATATGTTGTGAAAGAATAAAAAAAGAAAACATTTAAACTTCTGTTGGCATGTAATTTTCTCTTTATATTTGTGAATGATTGTTCAGCTTCCCTGTATTCTTTATGCTTATAATCATCTCTTTGTAATAAAGTCTATATGAAAAAGATTGTGAGGTGCCCCGATTTCTGTTCTCTCAAATTTCAAGATTTGGGGTGATTTTCTTCTTGTTTTGTAGCAGATGCATTGACTTCCAGTTTATTAAAACCATAGAAAGGTTATAAAATGTTATAAAAGTTCTAAAACCATTTCCTTTGTAGGCTTTTTCAAGTTGACAGTGAACCAAGTGCACGTGAATATTTTGATCTGTACGCAAAGCAGTTGCGTCCCTTCTATGAGAGCTATCGTGATCCTTTGCCTCTGGAAACTGTGCAACAGCTGACGGACTGTTTGCGAAGCCACCCCAGCTGGTCAATAGCACACATAGCTGTAGAGTCTGGACTTTTGGGAAGCTTCCGACACAATCTCATTCTAAGGTATGATGTGGAATGGATCTTTTGTACCTCATTGATTGACATGGGCACAACCCCACCAAGCATCACCTGTGGCGTAATCAAATCTGAGCTGGAGAGATCAGGAGAGATCTTGGTTTATAACATGGTGATAATGTCAATGAGCACACAACTACAGGTAGTCCTCAACTTATAACCACAATTGAGCCCAACATTTCTGTTGCTAAGTGAGGCATTGGTGAATTTTGTCCCATTTTATGACCTTTCTTGCCACAATTGTTAAGTGAATTGCTGAAGTTGTTAAGTTAGTAACATGGCTGTTAAGTAAATCTGGCTTCCGCATTGACTTGGCTTGTTAGAAGGTTGCAAAAGGGGATCCCATGAGCCCAGAACATTGCAACCATCATAAATATGAATCAGTTGCTAATGTCTGAATTTTGATCGTGTAACCATGGAGATGCTGCAGGGGATGTAAGTATGAAAAAGTGTCATAAGTCACTTTTTTCAGGGCCATTGTAACTTTGAACAGTCACTAAACGTACCTGTATGTTTAGTGACTACCTGTACTGGGAAAACAAAAGATATTCATGTTGGAATCATTGGTAAGGGAACTGAAAATAAAACAGCCAATATATAAATCTGCAAAAAAACAAAACAAAACCCTAAAATATAAGTAGTTAGAGTAGCTCCTCTCCAAGAAAAAGCCACAGAGTTTGAATTTTTTTTCCTCCTTAAGCAAAGATAGGTCAGCAGAGTCCTCACAGAATTCTATAAAACTATGCTTGGAGAAAGAAATATTTTTCTCCCTCCCTTTTAACCTTAAAACTCAGGCTCATTCATTAAGTTAAATATATGGAGATTCAAGCCTAATCAAAAGTATTATGAATTGACTTAATAATTATAATTAAAATATGGAATTTGCTGCTACGAGTTGTACTGATGGCCACCAATTCAGGTGGTTTTAACAAGGGAGGGGACAGGCAAGAATGGGCTTTCGGTGATTACAGTAGTAGGTTTGATGGCTGTTTACTATCTTCATAACCATGGACAGCGTGGTTACCTTCAGTGCCAACTGCTAAGAAGCAATGGTGGAAAAGGCTTCCAACCTCCTCCTGCGCATGTCTCTTAACTTAGTGAATGAATATGCTTAGGCAGCATGTGACAGAGAATGCTGGACTGGATGGACTATTGACTTGACCTAGTAGGTCCCTTGTTTTTCTTTGGCTCAGTCTATTGTATGAACCAGTTGGCTGTGCTTTTAATAAAGAGTAGTTTAGCATGAAGTGTGAACCCAGTTGTTTCAGATAGACTTTAAAGATCTTTTTTTTTTCTTTAATGAAATAAGCTAGCCCACAAAACATAGCAAACTAGTTATGTGTTTGAATCCATAACCTAATACTTTATACTGGTTTATTAAAACAGTACCTTATACTATTATCAGAAGACAAATCTGAATTATTATAGAACACAATAGAATTAAGATCTAAAAATTGCTGAGAGAAATCGCAAATTTCCAATTTTTGACCTATTGCAGATTATTCAGAAGCTTACTGCTAAATAACAATGTGTCTTCCACTTATGTGTGGTTCAAGGTATTTCAGCAACAAAGATCTAGACTCTTGTGTTTTAGCTCTTAAATAAAAAGGCTGTAATTTTTAAAGGATTTTTCTAACTTACTGAAAATTGTAGTGGAAACAAAATACTTTACAAATGTATAACAAGTAATTTTGCAATGTGGCCTGAATCACAATAAATAGAAGAGCCAGCAGAATTGAAAAAAATCAGATAATGCCGCAACTTTTGAAAAAAAAAATCTGTTGGGTAGGCCAGCTTGTACATAAGACTGCATACCTAGCATTACTCTATCTTTGTTTTAGCTGCATAAATAGCAACAGTTCTGACAATGAATGCACCCCACTTCACTTAGCCTGCCAAAAAGGTGATTTTGAATGTCTGAAGGAGCTGATGGAGGAGTGCCATGCCCGTGTTGACCTGACAGACAAAAATGGAGAAACTGTCTTTCACTATGCTGTTCGAGGGAGCAACCCAAAGATTATAGAGGTGAGGCTTTAAGGAGTCTCCCACTTGTAATAAAGTCTCTTTGTCTCTTAACTCTTCCTAGGAGTACAGGAGAAGCAGAAGTTTGCATCCATGCATCTATCTATATATGCATTCTCTAGATATGGGCACATATATGCACTCTTTAGAGAAAATGTTTAATGCTTCCCTCATGTATCTAACGTATCCTTCTGTCCATCAATTTCCTTCTCCCCCAAATTCCCACAATGGTTTTGAGGGCCTCTTTGCAGAAATAATGTGTCAATTTGAACACTGAAGAAAAGTAAGTAGCAACTGTTTGGATGATGATAGGAATTTGATTATTTGCAGATTATTTTCTTTTTGGATATAACATGAACATTTAGGTCTTTGATATGGTTGAAAAAACACAGTTCATTTGAAGCTAAAGTGGTTAAAACCAGGTATTAAATATATTTGAACCAAAGTTGTCCATCAATATTTGCAACTACCAAAAAATCTTTCCAAGTCACAGGGCAGAATAAATGAAAATGAAAATTATTTTCAAAATTAATTTATTTACAGATGAAGAACTAATAATACTTTTATAATCATATAAGACTTTAAGAGACCTTCTACCCTATTTTTGATGGATAATAGAATACACAGTAAAAAATATTTAGCATTAAAGTGGAAATCTGAAAAATGAAGTATTAACATAAACCTTGAAGGAGAAATCAGTCTACCATTTGATAATTACAAATGTTCTTAGAATAGCAATCATCTGTATCATTTTGAATTATTCAATGAAGGGATTTATAACATACATATAGATTAATGAGCAAAAATAAAACATGGAAAGGATAATAATGCTCTACATACCTAAGAAGAATATACCACCAGACTGTTTCAAGAACTGTAAACACAGAAGTATATCCTACTGTAAAGAATGCACATTAGTTGATTCATTTCTCTTCTTAAAAATTGGCAACATCCATATCTAAATAAATTCTCTTTTATATACATATCAAGAGGTTTGAAATGAGTCTGAGAAATGCTAAAGCATTTCCTTATATAAAAATAAAATATTGACTGGGAAACTGGGGAGAACACATCTTGAAGGAGGAATTGAAAGTCACAAGTGAACTTGTTTCATTGTTCAGCTCCTAGGCAAGAAAGCAACTGTTGCTTTGGACCATCTGAATGATGAGGGGCAGAGTCCATTGCACCTGGCCTGCCAGTTGGGCAAAGAAGATGCAGTCTACTCTCTTCTTAAGGTTCATGCCAAGTGCAATAACTTGGGCGCATTGGGTTATCCCATCCACACTGCTATGAAGCATTCTCAGAAAAGGTAACTTTGCCTAGCTTTGTTGAGACCAGAATATAAGGAATTCTGTAAATAGAAAATCCTATATGTTAACCAACTGTACTGAATGCACTTGTTCCCCTTTATTTTATGGTCAAACCAGGTATATCTGTATTCAAGTAACGTAACTCATCTATGTGATATTCCTTCCAGATCATGCGTACCTCGATATTTTTTGAGGCTGATCTTAATTAGATTCCCCAATATGGACTGTATATTGAGAAGAATGATTATTTCAAATATCATTTATACTTATTCATCATCTACCTGGCTGGTCACTCATTGGACAGCCACTTAAATATGAGACACCAGTGTACTGCAACTGCCAAAAAAGCCAATGCAGTCCCAAGTTGCATCAACAGAAGGATAGTATCAAGATCACATGAAGTCTTAGTACTGCCTTATACTGCACTGATAAGACCACACTTGGAATACTGTGTCCAGTTTTGGTGAGCACGTTACAAAAAAGATGTTGAGACTCTAGAAAGATTGCAGAGAAGCGCTACAAAGATTATTAGGAGACTGGAGGATAAAACATACAATGAATGGTTGCTGAAGCTGGGCATGTCTAGTCTAACGAAGGGAAGGACTAAGGATGACTTGATAATCTTCCAGTATTTGCTGCCACAAAAAGGAGGGGAATCAACCTAATCTCCAAAGTTCCTGAGGGCAGACAAGAAGTAACGGATGGAAACTTACAGAAGACAGTTCCAACTTAGAACTAAGGGGAAATTTCCTGACAGTGAGAACAATTAATCAGTGGAATGGCTTCCCTCCAGAAGTTGTGGATGATCCATCACTGGGTTTTTTAAAAAAAGTGATTGGATAGCCAGTTGTCCAAAATGGTACAGGGCAGCAGCCTCCAATCTTTTGGGCACCAGGGACTGGTTCCATGGACAGAGGTTTCTGCCACTTGCATTCTGCAGATGGGGCTTTACTTGTTTGCATGGCCCGGTTTCTGGCATACCATGCTGCTGCGGCCCAATGCCAGTCCACAGACTGAGGTTTGGGGACCCCAGGTATAGGACCTCTTGTTTGAGCAGGTTGTTGTCTAAGGTCTCTTCCAACCCTGTTATACTGTTACCTTCAGTTTCCATCAACTAAGACCTTAGAAAAGAAATGCCATGCTAAAAACAAGGAACAGAGGGCCACTGCACACTTTACTCCGTGGGTCCTGATGAAAGAAAAATTATTTCTCTTTCCCACTCAATATGAAATGGAAGTAAAATGTTTGACTGTTTTCCCTCTCCAGCTTCAAATCCATGTCTTTATTTGCTGCTGAGAGCATTTCTCCCAACCCCTGAGTGATTCATTGAAAGCCTCAAAACCATCCGACCACCTTTTCTGTTGAAATATCTGGTAGGCCAACTGAAATCCCAAAGGCAAGATGCAGGCTGAGATAAGAGTTACAAATGGGGAAATGAGCTGTCTACAAAGTCAGCAGAGGGACACCCTCGCCTAGAAAAGAGATTTTCTCCGGTTTCAAAGATATGAAAAATCCAAAGCTCTTCAATCAAACCTAAGTCATGCATGCTTCCAAACATGATTTCAAACTGGGAAAGGTTCTTTATTTATTTGATTGTTGATCGCTTACAAGATAATAGGTATAAGAATAAACATGAGTATGAATACAGGAAATAGGTATGAGTAAATTGAGACAATAGGACATAGATGGTAGGCATGATTGTGCACTTATGCACGCCCCTTACAGATCTCTTAGGAGTGGGGTGAGGTCAATAGTGGTTAGTTTGAGGTTAAAGGAGTGGGGGTTAGAGGATGTAACAACAGAGTCAGGTAGTGCATTCCAGGCATTGACCACTCTGTTGCTGAAGTCGTATTTTCTGCAATCAAGTTTGGAGTGGTTTACATTGACTTTGGA